>NW_017617293.1:640000-1044959 GCF_001879475.1 Ipomoea nil | reverse complement strand
TACTCAAGGGTACCCAACATGATGATGGAGCACGTGAAACTTCTGTTACACGCTAGAGAGGTATATACGATTGAGATATATTTTTTGGTTTGAGGAACAATTCATGAAAGGCAATGCCTGTCATCAAGAAATGGTGTTGAATGAAGGTTGTCAGTTCAAGTATCACGTATGGCGTCCAGATATAGATATTATAAGGCATGAAGTCAGTTTTAAGTTGTCAACCTTAGACATTTCGTGTAGTTGCAAGTTGATTTCGGAGTTAGGAATTTTATGCTGCCATTGTTTACGCATTCTTCATATACACTGTGTTTCAAGTATTCCTAACAAATATATCATGAAAAGGTGGACTAAAAGGTTGCTGATGGTAGGGATGTGAATACTGGTTCAATGTTTTGTAGAGCTGGTGTCCCTCCTTCAATTTGGGTTGTGGAGATTTGCAGAAAGTTTCAAAGCTGATTTCATCTAGTCAAGATAACAGTGTAACTAGGCAGTTCTGTGATGAAGCAATTGAGGAAGCAAAGAAAAAGGTTGAAGCTGAGATTGGCTATGTGCATATTGAAGAGTGCGGTGTTTCATCTTCAAGTGGTGTCATTCAAAATCCTTCAAACCGGAGATCAAAAGGTGAGCGTAACGTAAGGAGGAGTAGTGTTATTGAAAAGAAGTACAGTGCTGCAAGGGGGAGGAGGAGTGCTGCAATAAAGTTGCTTCGAGTACAAAGGGTGCTGTTCAGTCGTTGGTTTTGGAAAGTCTATCTGAGATTGCCGGGGATGGGTACCTTGTACATCCAAGTTCTGGGAGTTCGGAGTTTTGTCAGTATAGTAATGATGTAGATGATAATGCAGTTGTAGATTGAGAGTGGGGTTAATACCAGTTGGTAGCTAGCTGTTTTGAGGATATCAATTTACAAGTTGTTTGATCTGTGTATTCAAAATTTTAGTACTTGTTGATTTGCAGGTTTGAAGCTATATATCCATAATATTAAAGCTACATATCCATAATACTAAAGCTATATATCCATAATATTAGAGCTATACATACATATTCTGAGAACTATATGACCACAAAATATTGGAATTGTGTGTCAAATTAGTAAAAGTGTTCATAATGTTATATCATTATATCCACAATATTAAAGCTATATATCAATATGTAAACTGGTGAACTTGATCACTTATGTAAAATGTAAGTTCACAGTTGAACGAATATTCATAACTTTATATCAATATGTCCACAATCTTAAACCTATATGTCCATAATTCTGAGAACTATATGACCACAAAATATTGGAATTGTGTGTCAAATTAGTAAAAGTGTTCATAATGTTATATCATTATATCCACAATATTAAAGCTATATATCAATATGTAAACTGGTGAACTTGATCACTTATGTAAAATGTAAGTTCACAGTTGAACGAATATTCATAACTTTATATCAATATGTCCACAATCTTAAACCTATATGTCCATAATTCTTGAAATATGAATATATGAATATTTGAACGGTATGTTTATACTTATGTAAGATGTTCATAATTTTATATCCATACATCCACAATCTTAAACCTACATGTCCATAATATGAGAACTATATATTCAGTGAATTTCATAGATCGAATTTCAAAAATTGTGATAGAGTTGTTACAAAACGACCATAAGAACAGAAAATATTAAAATATTCATCCACAAAAACATTCATTGATCTTTCCAGTTTTACTTCTTCTTGTCTTCAATCTTTGCAGCTTTCATGACCTCGCCTTTGACGCTGTTCAGCTTTGACGTGATGATACAAGCAGCATACTTTGCCCTCAACTCAAAAATGAAGCTAGCCTGTAAAATAAGAAAAATAAATAACTAGTTCATTGTAATTTTTTCATCACTTTTTGATGTAGTTGGAATGTAATATATTTATGTTACTCTTACATTCGTGCGCATATGTTTCTTGAACCCAGGATCCCAGTTCTCGAGAGCTCCACCCATGTAAGTCTCCATATGCCGCATTACATATATGCCACAGTCGGTGACATTCTCTGCATTTTTCCAGTGCATGGCAAGGAACTCTACTGGCATGCTGTTCAGTTTGTGAGTCAAGGTGGATTGTCCTGCTGCCAGGTACGCCTTGAATGCTTCAATCTGGTAAAAAATTAGCTCAATGTTCATAATGTTTTAAATTCAATATATAGGTGACAATAAGGAGATTTTTTAATATAATATAAGCTACCAGTTTGTATGGACAGTCCCCATATTTATCAAGCTCTGAAACACCAGCAGGCAATTCCTTGTTGTCTATCACCTGAACCTTGGATTCCTTGACATTTATGCACACAACAAAGTAGTGTGCATGGCGATGCACTGGGAAAAATATCTAATTCCAAAACAAAAGGTTATTATTTGAAACAACTACATACCCAGGTACTGTTAACTGCATGGGTATACATTCATATTTGATAGAGTACTATATATCCATAATTATAAAACTATATATCCACAATCTTAAAACTATATATCCACAAAATTCAGAAATTTATAAAGATCCTAATAAGCCGAGTATATTCTAAGCTTCAAGCATATAAATCCACAAATTAATAACTATACATCCAAAAACTACATTACCATATATCCAGAATTCTTAACAGTCTGTTCACAGAGTAATACATTCATATATTAACAGAGTACTACATATCCATAATCACATAACTATATATCCACAATTTTAAGACTATATATCCACAAATTCAGAACTTTATAAAGGATCATATTAAACTTTGTATATTCCAAGCTTCATGCATATATATCAATAATAAAATCTTAAATTATTAAATTAAGTGTGTGTAATAGATCTTACAAGGTCTGCATCACTGATTTCCAGGTTTCCAAAACTTGATATTTCATAATTCAATCTATCATTGAAATTTTCCATCCTTTTCTCAGCTGGGAGACTTTTCATCCAATCATCAGATGGATCAAGCTGCAGCTGTTTTTGAATACACAGAAATGCAAAAAATGAGTATTCAAAAGGCTTAGAGTACTAGATTTTTAAAAATGCGCATCTGCATGTCAAAAATAACTCTTACATGTGGCAGTGTGGTGAAGAATACGCGTTTTGGTATTCCAACAGCACGTTCTGTGTTCTTCAAAGTTAGCCGCAAAGACCAAATATTCAAGAAGTCTATATCCAACTCGCCATTGCTCAAAGTTGAGAAGTGACGCCTTGTTAGGTAGTAGTCACCATAGCTGAACAGCAACTCACTACAGCACCAAAATAACAATAATAATAATAACACCAATAGTTATAATAATATGAACTATCTAAGTAATTTAAAGGTTATTATAAATATATGTGTTCAAACATACTCTTCTGGGTGTTCGGTAGACACACTCAAGAATGCATAGTTTGAAATGATTTTTTCCCGTGGAGTTGCAGTGCGTATAAAACCCGCATTCTGTGTCCAGTATGGTGACCTCAAACAAAGAGGTTTGTTCCTGAATCGTCGCTGGGGTCTCATCCTAACAGTCACGTCCTCAACATCAGACTCACTTTCTTGCATGGCACTGTTGTTTATATATCCACAGTATTAGAACTTTATATCCATAATATTAAACATATATGTACATAATCATAGAACTATATATTCACAGATTTAAAATGTTCATAATTTTATATCTATATATCCACAATTTTAAAGCTATATGTCCACAGTTGTAAAAATGTTCATAAGTTTATATTCATAATTTTAGCACTATAAATTCATAACGTTAAAGCCAAATGCAAATAACAAACTGTAAATTTACCAATCAAAGTCATCAACATCAGCATTAGTAGCAGCGGCATGACGAACATATCTCTGAAATGGGACCCTAACAAGTGGAGGAGTTACTTGTGCTCCCAAGGTCGTTGACAGTCCTGCATCCTCTCCAATTTGTTGAACCAAAGCATCCAATGGTAGGTCCTCTTCAACTACTTGCTCTGTGTGTTGCTCACATGGCTGCGGTTGCGATTCATTGCAGTGTATTCCCAAATCAAATGATGGAGCTTCAAATTCCATGGTTCTTGTTGTCTTCTGAAATGCTTCCACCAATGAATCCACTGCAGCGGTGAAGGTTTCACTCCCAAAGAATATGTCATCCAACTGAGATTCAGTTGGAATGGAAGTTGATTCAATTGCGCTTGCAGCACCTAGCATGTTTGATATCCCTGAGAACGCTTTCTTCATGACTTCAATAGGTGCGCCCTGCTTTCCAATTTCAGACATAGCTTCACCAAACTCCAGGACATCTGATGCTAGCTTTTGGAGCACACGGGTCACCCGATCAACACTTGAGAGTGGCTCACTTGTAGTTGGTGTCGGTGTTGCAGTAGCAGGAGTAGAAGAAGTAGTAGCAGCAGCAGTAAATGCAGGTTGTGGTAGTGAGGTTGTAGCAGCAGCAGTGCTTGCAGGTTGTTGCAGTGAGGTGGTAGCATCAGTCCTTGGCTTCTTAACTCTAGGGATAACCCTTCCTTTTCCAAACCCACCAGCCCTTTTTTCAGCCTTGACTCTCTTTCTTACAAGCGTGGTTGTCCAAGCAAGTATGCTAGGGTATGTCCTGTTGATCTTCATTCCTTTGAATTCTACTCGATCAAAGTAGAACAGCTACAAATTACAGAAGATTATGTTAAAGATGAATTTAGAACAATTTATCCATGTATTCTTAATTGCATGGTCACAGTGTAATGCATAACTATATGTCCATAATCACATAACTATATATCCATAACTTTAAAACTATATATCCACAAAATTCAGAAATAAAAAATGATATTAATAAAATGAGTATATTCCAAGTTTCATGCATATATGTCCATAAACCCATAAATATACATCCAAAAACACATTAATATATATCCAGAATTATTAGCAGTATGTCCACAGAGTAATACATACATATATTCACAGAGTACTACACATCCATAATCACATAACTATATATCCACAATTTTAAAATTATATATCCACAAATTAAACTGCATAAAGGACCTCATTAAACTGAGTGTATTCCAAGTGTCATGCATATATATCCATAAACCCATTACTATACATCCAAAAACACATTAATATATATCCAGAATTATTAACAGTATGTCCACAGAGTAATACATTCATATATTCACAGAGTACTATATATCCATAATCACATAACTATATATCCACAATTTTAAAACTATATATCCACAAATTAAACTACATAAAGGATCTTATTAAACTGAGTATATTCCAAGTTTCATGCATATATATCCATAATAAATTGTTAGTTATACACCTACAACTACATAAAATTCATGCAACTAGATTAAAGACAATAAGAACTGACCAATATCAATGTCATTGGCCCCCAAAAGCTTCTCTTTCTATCTTCATTGTAACTATCTATCGAGTCAATGAGAGATTGGTATGTGTAGGCGCACCAATTGTACTCTTTAATCATATCAACATCAATCAATGAGTTTAAGATCCTGTACTTGGAGTAGCGTGTTGTGTTTCCTGGAAGCATGGAGGAAACGGCAAAGACTACGAAATCCCTCTTGAACTCATCACCATGATCAGCTCTCCTAACAATCTCATCTGGCATCTGTGTAGTTATTGGCGAGCCTGCTGTAATACCCCACCTCCTTCTCCATGAAGTCAGCAGCAGTTTGTATTCACGGGTTGAGGTGTCTTCCATCTTTGTCCCCTCATTGACCTTCAGAGGCCCTCGCGGGATTCCCAACGTGTATTCGACATCTTCCTCTTCAATGTGGAGACTATCATCCTCTAATACAAAATCACACCTGCAAACATTAAAGTTGTCCAGCAGGTATTGCACCAACTTTGATTCATTGGTGCAGAGTTGGAGATGAAGAAGTCCACCAAATCCAGTTTCTACGACAGCTTGTTTCTGTCGTGGTGAGAGCCTCTGGACAAGATCAAACATCAGCTTTGGCCCCATCCTCGTATTGAAGTAATCTCTCCTGTGTTCTCTAGTTTGTCGGCGCCGTCTCGTTGAAGTCTCTGCAACAGTTGTTTCCTTAGCAGGGCGTGAGCGCTGAGCTGCTTGTGAATTTAGGGCTGCTGCTGGTTGTTCACTAGTTGGATTAGAGCTCTGAGCTGCTTGTGAATCTAGAATTGCTGCTGTCCGGTACTCTGTTCTTCTTCTTTTTGTTTCTCTAAGATCCTCAGCCAGTGTAGGTTCACGAGCCATTTCTGTAAATAAGAATTGTTAAACTATACATCCATAATATCACAACTATTTGTCCACAAACATTTCAGAAACACACTAATTGAAGACAGGAATGATATTTTCATACATGCATAAGTATTAAACTATAAAAGCACAATTATAAAGCTATATATCCACAATATCACAACTATTTGTCCACAAACATTTCAGAAACACAATAATTGAAGAGAGGAATGATATTTTCAGACATGCATAAGTATTAAACTATAAAACCACAATTATAAAGCTATATATCCACAATATCACAACTATTTGTCCACAAACATTTCAGAAAACACACTAATTGAAGACAGGAATGATATTTTCATACATGCATAAGTATTAAACTATAAAACCACAATTATAAAGCTATATATCCACAATATCACAACTATTTGTCCACAAACATTTCAGAAAACACACTAATTGAAGACAGGAATGATATTTTCATACATGCATAAGTATTAAACTATAAAACCACAATTATAAAGTTATATATCCACAATATCACAATTATTTGTCCACAAACATTTCAGAAACACACTAATTGAAGACGGGAATGATATTTTCGAACATGCATAAGTATTAAACTATAAAACCACAAGTATAAAGCTATATATCCACAATATCACAACTATTTGTCCACAAACATTTCAGAAACACAATAATTGAAGAGAGGAATGATATTTTCAGACATGCATAAGTATTAAACTATAAAACCACAAGTATAAAGCTATATATCCACAATATCACAACTATTTGTCCACAAACATTTCAGAAACACAATAATTGAAGAGAGGAATGATATTTTCAGACATGCATAAGTATTAAACTATAAAACCACAAGTCTAAAGCTATATATCCACAATATCACAACTATTTGTCCACAAACATTTCAGAAACACAATAATTGAAGAGAGGAATGATATTTTCATACATGCATAAGTATTAAACTATAAAACCACAAGTATAAAGCTATATATCCACAATATCACAACTATTTGTCCACAAACATTTCAGAAACATAATAATTGAAGACAGGAATGATATTTTCGATCATGCATAAGTATTAAACTATAAAACCACAAGTATAAAGCTATATATCCACAATATCACAACTATTTGTCCACAAACATTTCAGAAAACACACTAATTGAAGACAGGAATGATATTTTCATACATGCATAAGTATTAAACTATAAAACCACAATTATAAAGTTATATATCCATAATATCACAATTATTTGTCCACAAACATTTCAGAAACACACTAATTGAAGACAGGAATGATATTTTCGAACATGCATAAGTATTAAACTATAAAACCACAAGTATAAAGCTATATATCCACAATATCACAACTATTTGTCCACAAACATTTCAGAAACACAATAATTGAAGAGAGGAATGATATTTTCAGACATGCATAAGTATTAAACTATAAAACCACAAGTATAAAGCTATATATCCACAATATCACAACTATTTGTCCACAAACATTTCAGAAAACACCAAAAAACAATCAAACAAACAGAAAAAAAAACAGAGTATTGATCTGTTTGAGAATATACAGCGAATATGAATGTTAACAGTCAAAAAACACAACGTTAACAGTAAAAAATCACAAAAATACATTATACCTGATGGAGAATGCGATGATAACGGGCGACAATGCTAGAATGAAAATGGCGAAAATGGCGACAATGGTGAACAAAACACGCTCCGGCGACAATGAGATGAAGACAGCGAAAATCGCGACTCCGAGTAGACAGAGAGAGAGATGAAGACTGCTACAGTGCGAAGGAAGTGTGTAGCTTGTTGGAGACGAAACGTTGGAAATGGCGGAAAAAGGAGTGTAGTGGCGTTTTATGGCAATAATAATAATATTTATTTTTTTAAATATCGGGATGAGTGAAACGGTGCCACTAACGGCACCGTTACTTCCCTGGCACTATACGGTGCCGTTTTCAACCGTGTGTACCAAGAACGGTACACACGGTTGCACGGCATAACAATTTCTGATTCAGTATGTAGTATTTAGGAGAAGAAATTAAGATTCGAACTCGACAACGACAATATATGGATTATGCTCAAAGTGGGCAAATCCCTTGTGCGCACCGGTCGTTATATCGTGGACCGCGGTGCATAATCGATTATGCACCGCGCTTCAAAACGACGCCGTTTCTTTAACGGCGCGCTATCAGTGTTAACGGAGTGTTACTACAGTGTATCTAAACCGACACTGCCCACGTATTATTTTTATAGGGAATATGGCACTTTTTCCCCCTAAGTTATATATTTATAGTACTTTTTCCCCCTCATTTATTTATGTAAGCACATTAGCCCCCTCAATTATTTTAAAAGTGGTGGTTTTTCCCCCTAATATATTAAATTGACATTTCTACCCTTAAAGTAAACATTTTATTTATTTTACTTCTCCAACAAATTATTGCGTATATGTTGTGATTACCACGGTTCAGTTCGAACTAAACCAGACACTATAGCAATCGAATTAAAAGTTTTCGGTTATGATTCAGATCAAGAACCCAATATTTGGATTTCAATTTATTAAATTTAAGAATTAAAAAAACTGGATCATGAACCGTGAACCGGCGGTTCGGGATCCGGTTCGCGATTTTGAACCGTCTTTATTTTAAAATTTTATTTTTTATTTTAAAATAGTCTAAATTTAACAATAAATGTATTTTCTTTTTTCAGTTCGGAACATGAACCGGCCATTCCGGTTTGCGATTTTAATAAACTCTAAATATATATCGCATTTTGATTATAAATTGTAATTGAAATATTTTGGTTTGGTTGCTATAGTATCTATTTGGTTTGAACCAAATTATAGTAATAATTTGTTGGAGAAGAAAAATAAATGAAATATTTATTTTAAATATTTATTTTAAGGGTAAATATGTCCATTTAACATTTCAGGGGGGAAAAGAGCCACTTAAATAATTCAGTGGAAAAAAATGCTATAAGTATATAACTCAGGGGGGAAAAGTGCATTTTTCCCATTTTTATATTATCAAATGAAACTGCAATTATATCAAAACGATACAGTAGTTGTAGTGAAATGAAACTGCAATATATATAAAATGAAACTGAATAACATTTCACATATTTGAGTGTATATTGTACAATGAAGCTGTAATTATATCAAAATGATCATGTAGTTGTGTTTTAATGAAACTATAGTGTATATAAAATAAAATTAAATAACAATTTCACATATTTGAGTGTATAAATATTGAATGAAACTGTACTGTAATTGTGTTGAACTGAAACTGCAGTGTATACAAAATAAAACTGAAAAACTGAGTTATTTTTTGCGAAATGACGTGGGAACAAATTCCGTTTCTTTTCATTAAATAAAACGACGTCGTTTTGATGCGCGGTGCATAATCGATTATGCACCGCGGTGCACGATATAATTTGCCTGTACGCACTTAACCCTGTCTGTTGAGCCATTGAGTCACCGTGATTTTACATCATTTCAAATACTCTATTGGGCCGGAATGTAAGGGAATCCTTGAGGTTAGGTTTCAACCTTTTGGAGGGGAGAAGTATAGATGAATATTGCTACAAGAGATAATTACATTGAATGACAATTTATTACAAATACATTTTTTTTTTTCAAAACAATGATTCAATTATAAACTCCCAACACCAAATAAATTATAATTTTTTTTTTATGCCAGATTAAATAAACCACAAGACCATATTATATTTTAAATTATCAATAATAAAAGTTATACAATCTAATATAAATTTCTTTATGTTAGACATAAAGAATTGTTTACAAGTATTGTAAAATTCTTTTCTACAACTTTTTTCCCTTAAAAACCAAGAAAACAAATAGCCACTCAAATCTGAAGTTGGTGGTTTTCCTCTAATTACAATTAGATTCACTAATCACAATTTGCATTACGTATCATTGTATCAAACACAATTGTGCATGCACGCGCATACATTATATCAACCTATCAGGCCATAATAGAAGAAACACCAATATGACAATTTATAAATTAATTGGATAAAGTTTATTTCATTTTATTACATTTCTTGTACCATTTGAATTACAGTACAATATTTGAGTTCTCATGCCCTTATTATATAACCTACTTACCTACATTATATGAGGAGACGAATGTTCCAATGCATTTAAATTTAAAGAGGCTTACGCGATGAAAAACATTAGAACCGCTGGCTAAAGAAAACAGCTTGGCATTATGCAACTCAAACACTGCGAGTGACAACAGCATGAATTGCATCTGCTAGGTGTGGGACTGTCCTGGAACTCAGTCCCGCCATGCTAATTCGTCTGCACAATTAAAACACCAAATATTTGGAATTCATTAGAATGCTTCACATTGTTAAAGAAGTGCTAATTCTTATCAATAATCAATGCAAAAAGATTACATGATATAGAATTTTCTTTCGGATGTGTTTGTAAGACGAGATTTAGAAGGATTCTTAGAGTGTAGCAGATTACAAAATGAAGAGGTTACTACTAGAATCAAATGAGTGAAATTAAACGTGTTCCCCTTTTCCATTGAGGATTGTTTTGAAAGAGCGGCCACAATCATTACAAAAAAGGGAGCATTTCATGGATATGATAACTGAGGATATATTGTAATTACCCATCTGATGTCATGTAGATATGGTACTCTTTGGTCATGAAGGCAACTTGTTTCGTATTAAGTCCAGTGAAAGTGAACATTCCTATCTGTTTGATAATGTGACTCCAATCACCAGGTGTACCTGTCAACATAGTATATAACATAAATAAATAACAATTCAATCATCTAGATCAAAGTAGTCGGGGCTGATTTCAGAGACAACTGTGTATGCAAGCATTTAATGCCGACTTCAATGATTTTGTAAAACAAGTAACCTAAACCCATGCTATCTTATTTATAACATCTTATATGTATTCACAATGTATGTAACCAACTTAAGTTGGGTCTACTGCCCCTCTGTAGAATAAATTATTCAATCCTCTGGATCAAATAAGGAGTCAGGTGATTTCTGAGACAGAACAGTGTACGCAACCATTTAATGCCCATGTCCACTATTTTATACGGTTAACCAGATAATTAACCTAAACTAATGCCTTCTTATTTGTAACACTTAAAGGTGATTGCAATGTATGTAGTATACTTAAGTTGGTGCTACTGCCTCTCTGAAATACATATTATTTCATCAAATCACATTCCTTTGTGTACCTTAGCAGTATATCTAATGGCATGGCATATCTATATTATTTCAGGGTTTGTTCCAGATAATGGTATATATATCTATATACATGGTGTTGATTATGCTAAATTAATAAATTCTCCAGAATTATGGAATAAAAAGAAGACTATAAAGAACTTATATGGTAAATGGTAAAGCCTTTACAAAGAGGTAGTATTACGGAGCATTATTTACCTCTGGCACGTAAAGCATCAAACAATTGATGGCGCATGGTGATGATGCGATCAGCCATTGCTTTGAGTTCAACTGTCCATTCTTGAAACATGTTTCTGCAACCACAGTATCAACAGTTTTTAGAAACAACAGAGACCTTAGTGTCTAAATATAATGAGGTTCAAAATCCCAACTCATTGGATCTGTAGGCGTATAGTTGTCCTGATTACCAACGGCAATCTGTTTATTTGGAAAATTAAATACCTGTCCTTGAGGATTGTGGCCACAATTGATGCACCATGTAAAGGTGGACTTGAATACATTGGCCTGATCACTAGTTTCAATTGACTCTCAACCCTGCTAGCCACATCAGCATTCTTACATACCTGTAAATGATGATAAGTAATTTTACTTAACAGTGTACATCATAAATATATAACGAACAAGTGAACAACAGAGTCTTGGACTTTTCCCACCACTCAACCTTCACAATTATTCTCATATGGGAATCTTCTTGCAGGCTATTCCCCCAATACCCCCATGCCTCTTATACAATTTGTATACTATGTACCCATGTGCACCTTCCATTCCAATATCAACATTTTTAAAATTGTGTATCAATATGCAGTTGAATATTTTACTAATGTGACTGATATTTTATAAAGACTAGGGACATGTAATGCTGCAAATTGCAGGGATAGCCAAGAGATGATATTCTGATCAATATTATGCAGATAGATGCTAGACAATAGAACAACTTAACACAGCAATTGGATAAAAAGTAAAGCAACAATACATCAACATTAATTTCTAGAAAGCATATATATTGTTGATATTGAACTTACAATGCTTAGAGCTCCAACCCTTTCACCATAGAGACCCATATTCTTTGCAAAACTCTGAGCAACAAGGCATTCACCTCCATCAGCAACAAACATCCGTATAGACTGCGCATCTTCATCCAGGCTTCCACTTGCAAAACCCTGCAATGCCAACAATTCGTACTATTAACTAAAATGCAATACTCTGAACTATAAAATTTAAGCTTGGTCGTTCATGCCACCTGGTAAGCACTATCAAAGAAAGGTAACAATGATCTTGATCGCATCAACTTCCTGATTTGTTCCCATTGATTAGAAGTTGGATCAACTCCAGTGGGGTTATGAGCACATGCATGCAGAAGAACAATTGCCCCTGAAGGAGCAGATCCAAGGTCTTCCAGCAAGCCTGTTAGTTAGTCAATAAAAATAAAAGTTCATAGAAAACACAGTCCCATCTGAAGATCTTGAACACATGAAAAGAAAAATGTACAATACAATTCCAAGGAACAAGCAGGCTATGAAAGGAACAATTAATGACTCCCAGATTTGTAGATCAAAGTAAAATGTACCTTGAATATTTAGTCCACGAGTTGTAGGATCATAGTATCGGTAAGTCTTTACTGACAAACCTGCCAATGTAAAGACCTTTGGGTGGTTTCCCCATGTTGGCTGGGGAATGTAGATAATGTGCTGTATAGAAATGCAAATGAAGGTCAAATGGATATCAAAGATAGTCAAATCACTTGATATATGAAAGACAAAAAATTACTTGATGATAATGTCGTTTCAAAAATTCTGCTCCAACCCTTAATGAGCCTGTACCAGACAAGCACTGCACAGTTGTCACCCTGTTCTCTTGAATTGCAGGACTATATATGCCAAGAAATCCAAGTCATTCACCATATTATATAAATTGGAAATGTATACTTAAAAGCTAATGAAGGAAATATCTTGATCTCATTAAAAATAAAATTAAAAATTTAATACATAAACATCATTAAAGTAATGTTTATACTCCATTTAGGATGACAGAAACACACAAGTTAGTCAGACATACACATTCCAAAAAAACAATGGCAGATCTACAAATAATATCACTTTATTAAGTACTGCTGAAGACAACATTAGACAAAAAATACTTCCTCCTTACAGACCTTATAAATTAAGAGTTAGAACAAAATAGAAGCAGCTATAGCATAGAAGGATTCCATGAGCATGATTCAGAGTATAACCAGCTACAGGATCAAGTATGGCTGGCTGGGAATACTGTGAAATGGAAACCATTTTCAACTTTTAAGGATTCCAGCAGAGCAGAGACCCATTACACATGGACTGATGGAAGATAAGCCTTGCCAAGTCCCATTAACTCCAAAATTCGTAAGGTAGATATTTATCATATCACTTCATTCAGTATTCCTATATACTGGGAGTCTACGACTACAAATCAAATTTAAAACAGACCAAATTAATTGTTTATAAAAATTTCAACAAGCTAAGCTGTGACCGCAGGCATTAAAACAGAATGCCAAGGACCAGATGCCACTGCTATGTAATGTATTGCACAAATCCAAACTAGATTATCCATTTCGAGGCAATGAAAAACTGAAAAACTACATACTTCCTAGAAAAGTTTCTTGGGCACTCCAAGGATAGATGAAATTGAGAAGCATAGAACACAATATAAAAAGCAAAGTGTTCCATTTACGGAGACTTCTAGTCTAGGCATATAAAAACAAAAGTAGCATACGCTTTAGGCTATTTTGAATGTCACAAGAAACAAACTCCCACGTCAAGCAGTACGGCTCTAAGAAACAGGTAGAATAGGAGCAATCATACCTATCAGCGCCAAGTATCAGCTTAGCACTCAATTTGTTGAAGTCTGCCAAACCAGTAATCGGTAGGTACTCCTTCACCCGAGATCTGCATAGTTCAAATGCTTCATCACTGACAACTGTACTTTCCAAATTACATGACAAATAGAATGATGCATAAATACCTGTCATTAACTAGTAACTGCTCTGCTTTCCTTACTACATTCAGGACAAGAGGTTTTCCTTCCTGTCATATGATCAAGAACCAACAACAAAAGACAGATCAGCATTGCAGATGCTCATCCCCAAGATTATGATCAGAATTAAATGCTCCAAATTCTGTAAATATACATTTCAACACAACAGCAAGTACTAACACTCCCAAGCAAATAGCATTTAGTTCCAATATTCACCACAAGAAGAAAAACCCAATTTACATTTTACAGCAATCTCAACAATGTTCCCCCTACTAGACATATAATCATATGCATAACACTATATCAATGCACAGATTATCCACCAATGCAATCACGGTCATCATAATGAAAACAAATATGAAAACAACTCACCTCAGTCCGATAAGCACCGACTCCTAGATTCAATTTCACAGAGCTGGGATCTTTATTATATGCAACAGTGACCTGTGCAATCCAAAATAAAACACAAAATATTTTACCACCAAAACTCGCCGAATTATAATTAATACATATGATTCGTCAAATATATTACATTTCACCTTCTCACTAAAACTTAATCTGATCATTCGGTTAAACTACTTTTGTCCTAAAAAATGAAATCCAAACGAAGCATACGATCATAATTTTCACGATTATGAGAGAGAGAGAGAGAGAGAGAGAGTGAGAGAGTGAGAAATACGCCGAGAATAGGATCTTCGGGAGCTCGAACGACGTGATTGAAGACAGAGTCGGGAGCTGAAAATCCAGAAGTCGGTGAAGCCGAAACAATCTGGTTACGATTGTGAGCGTTGGCGGCGGTTAATAACGGATCGAGATGGCGGGCGAGAAGCTCCAGCCGGCGATCGGCGGGTGAGGCAGCGAACGACGGTGCTTGAGGGCGCATTTTAGCTCCGGTGATGCAAACTGAACTTTCCTTCGTTTTTGTTCCGTGTAGGACCTTAGTTAAACGCTGCGAGACGTCAAGGAAAGGCTTTATAATTTATATGAAATGAAAATGAAAGAAGGAAGATGAAATGTTGACGTGACGTGACGTGACGAGGGAGAGAGATCCGCAGCATGGGGTGAAGCTAACACCGTTTACTCTCCGTTACGTGAAGTAATAAACATTATGTAACGATTTTAGCATGGATATGTGACATGTGAAATTGTCAATGTCACTGTTTATAGGAGAGAGCGACGGATAAGGTTACGTTGTTGACGGGAGAGCCATTTTGTTTGACGGCACGTTTCTCTATGCAATGCTATCTTCATACTTCTAATACTTTCTTTTACATTATCGAATTTATAATTTCTTCATTATTTTTTACAGCATAATAAAATAATTTTTCACTTTTAAAAATAATCGCACTTCTCCATCGCAAAATAATAATAATATAATATAATAATATAATAACAATCGGAGATGTATCATCTCTTGGTGAAAAACAAATAACATATGTAATTGATATATTAAAAACAGGCTCGAGGCAAACCGACCTAGAGAAGAGATGGCACGGCATGAAGGGCCCCGCAGGGGTCGACCTCAGCTAAGGTCGAGGTCGACCCCGATTGGGGTCAGCCTCAGCTAGGGGCATCCACGACCCAGGGGCTTGTAGCGGAGGGCGGCTTCAATAGAGATGTCCTAGGGCTCGGGTGTGTGCACGCGGACAAAGTCAAACCGTGATCCAACCGCCCACTATATTCTCATGGGACGGTGGGGGCTAGCTTATATAAATAGCCAACTCTTGTCTTGTTTAGGACACAACATCTTGTCTAATATATTACATTTTCTTTGTAATTCTCCTACAAACTCTTATCAATACAAGAATTTTCTCCATGACATATATTTCTTGTCTTCTATTACCGTATTATCCTTTTACTTTATTATTGGATTTGTAATTCGGACTACCCGAGTTAATTAAATCAATCAGTATGTTTGGTTCACGAAATGAATTTAAAAAAAAAATAAAAATAATATTTCTTGGGAAATAGAATAGACAAAAAATAGAATAGGATATATATTCTATTGTTTGATTTACTAAGACATATACTTTAGGAATATTATTTTAGTATTTGGTTGGATTAAGAATTAGAAATAGAATATATATTTAAAAGACACAAATACATTTATACAATATAATAATAATAATAATAATAATAATAATATTATTATTATTATTATTATTATTATTATTATTATTACATAAAAAAATTTAAATAATATTTACATTTATACAATATAATAATAATAATAATACATAAAAATTTTAAATAATAATATCTATAGCAAATAATAAACCCTCTATATACATAATGATTATTAGAGAGTTAGCTCTCCTACATTAATTAGAGTCTTCATATTTTTTTTTCCAAACTTGAATTTAATTTTAATCTAACAAGTGCCCGTTTAGCTCAGTTGGTAGAGCGCAAGGCTCTTAATCTTGTGGTCGTGGGTTCGAGCCCCACGGTGGGCGATTTGAGTTTTTATTCTAAATTAGACTCCCAAGCTGTTCATTTAAGTTTATTTTTATTATAATTTTTTTTAAAAGTAATGTAGCAAATAATAAATCTTAAATATACAAAAAATATTATTTAGGGTGTGTTTGGTTCGTACATGAGAATCGAAATCAGAATCGGAATGAATATCAAATATACTTTATAATAGTAATGAATTTTGATAAAAATATTTTGCATGTTTGATAGTAGGGTGAAATGTGAATGACCTAAGTGCTAAACCTACCAACCAAACACACCCTTAGTATATTAAAAATGAACTTTTAATCTAATCAAAATAAACCATGTGTCAATAATTCACTTTATAAGATGAACTACAATCCATGGCATAATGACAATTTTCATAAATCAAAATATCCTTTTATAATATTGGATTATGATTTTTAAGTGTACTCAAAATTTTCACCATTAGACACCGATGACTAAACCATGTTATTAAGATGGCTACTTCAAAGGTTTACAAACTTTCCAGCTGAGGATTAGATGTATGTGAAAACCAAAATGTAAATTGGAGAACATCACAAATGATAACTAACGCATCAAATTCAATTGACAACCAAACTATCATTACTTTAACGAAAAGGGGTTTCCAGTAAGTTTTATGCAAAACCATAGTACTATAAATTAAAGACGCTTAGAGCTCAAACATAATTTATAATGCAAGAACACAAAAATCTGAGAACGAAGACCGCAGGGTAATGTCGTAACATAATTGTGCCGTGTCTTCAGTTCTCGTGTGAAGAGGTCTATTTATGCTCCAACCTTCTGAACTTTGTTCGGGCGACCTGAATTATTGTCTCTGTGGCGCGAGTGCCTCCCGCCTCTGAATTTGCCACCCCTGCAAGAATGAAACATAGCTTTTACAGGATCTGGTAGTAAAGATGGATATTTATGTCATTTTACTTTACTAGTTCTAATCGGTAGCACAAAATGGGGAAAAACGAGGGGAACGGTGAAGCTTTATTATTTAGGGAAAACAATATTTACACGTTTTATGGAGTATATGGAGTTCTCATAACTTTTTCTGGAAGAACATATTTTTGAAACGTGCAAAAACACTCACTAGGGAGTTTCTGTGCATCATAGGTTCTGGACTTCTGGTAAGCTTAAAACCAAGATACCACATTCATTAAGGAAAAGAATGTTAACGAATATATCCTACCTTCCTCTGTATCCCCCCCTAGTATCACGGTATTTTTCCTGACCACTACGAAGCTGACTCCAGTATTCCCTCTCGGCATCACCTGACAAAAACAGAACAAAATTGAAGCTCTTTAAGAAACAAGTACCATACCCCCAAAAAAGGTGTGTAAATTACAAGAGCCTCGTTAAATATACTTGCATACAAAATTACAAAGTCTAAACAATGATATAGATCATCTAGACAATTAAAACAAACACAACCATCTCTTGAACGTTCTCAATGGCAAATATAACTATACAAATGAAACAAATTTGACAAAGACAACACAAAAATAAACCATACCTGTTACAGGATCTAAAGTAGCAATAAAATTCTTCACCACCAGACCACCATCTGCAGCAAGCACAGCAGCAGCTCGGGCCTTTTGAGCTGCCTCGGCATCCTCAAACCTTACGTACCCTGAATCTGCTCCAATTGCGAAATCGACAAACTATACAGAGAAGTGAACCAAAAAATTAGTCAACTTTCTGTTAAACAGTAACAACAACATTAGTAACTACAAGGTAAACAAATTCACATTATTTTTGCAAGCACATAATGGAAAGATAAAAGAAAAGAGCAAGCACCTACAGAGATAAAATGAAGAGACTACCTCAAGAGTAAGGAAATAAATTATGATTAAACTGGATTTTGCATCAGCCAGAAAAATAATAATAATAATCATCATAATATCCAAAACATGGTAAAGCAACTTACCTTAACATAACCAAATTTCTTAAACAAAGTCTTCAGATCTTCTCGTAGAACAACATCCTTATTGTCCTTGCATTCAGAAATGTTTGGTCTTTCTTGTTTTGCTTCTTCATCATCCTTTTCCATTGGACTCTCCTCAGATTTCCCTGCAGCTTCAGATTCCTGGACTTCATTTTCCACACTGTCATCTCCCTCACCACCATTTTCAGGATTTTCTTCATCTTTTGACTCTTTTGTTTCAGTCATCTCCTTGTCATCTTCTGTTGTAGCTTTTGCATCTGCAGCAGCAGGGACCTCAACATTGTCAGCAGCTGGTGCTTGGTCCCCATTTTGTTCTGCAGAACCTTCCTCTGAGATCTTCTTCAGTTTAAAAGCAACAATCAAGCCCTTGGGGTAGCTGCAAAAATCAATATTGAATTAATTGCATTGACAGTAATGACAAATCCACCAAATATTTTGCGGTAACACCACTTACTTAGGTTCAGAGTTGGAATGGTTTTTACGAAATGAACCCTGATGATTATTACTCTCAGCGTCTTTCTCCTGCTGAGCTCTTTCTTCATCAAAGTCCTTCCTGGTAAAAGAAAACGCAAATGAGATGTATGCATGATCATTAACCAAAAGCAGATCAAAAAATCAAGGAAGCAATTAACTGAGGGAAAGGTTTCTTGAATATCTAGAATAAGTGTACATTTCCTTTTATGGAAGGCCATAGTGTAACTGAAATAGCAGTTCTGCATGAAATGAAACCTAAAAATATACGTAAATCCATATACAATCTTTACTCTCACTAATGCACCCTAAACCTATTGCTAGAAACAACAAAAGAATTGTAATCTGATATTAAAGAACAGAAGATCATATAAATGCAACCACATCATTTTATTTCAAGACCACCTCCATTTCAAAAATTTCTTACTCCTCAACTCAAAGACAGTACTGTCTCTAGTGTGGGGAAAATAAAGTTCGTTTATCAGATTTCAAGAAAAATGAGCCAAGCAGAGTATATTAGTAGTCAGAACACATCCATTCTTTAGAAATAGAAAGTTAAACCAAACATAAATATTACTTCTAAAAATTATACTTGCAAGTATTAATTGAATGTAACTGCTATGTAATTGTAGTGTTAGACCACTTTTGAAACCAACAACAATGGCCACAACTTACTTTGGTTTAAATTCTAACTCCACTCCTGCATAAACCAAGCTTTGCTTCAGAATACTTTGGGCATCTTCCTCACTAGAAAATTCAACCAGGGCAGTGCCACAAAATAGCCTTTTGTCAGCAACATGGCGAGGTAGCCTTACACTGTTAACCTGAGGATCAAAACAAGTTTGGATTCTACAACATAAAACCAACACTTACTGCATTCAAGCATCTAAAGTAATCATGCAAATATGAGAATTGAGATTGTTGAATACAATACCTTAGCATGTTGGCCAAAGAATGACTCAACATCTTCAAGCTTGACATCATACTCCAATGGAGATGCAGCTACTGTCCTCCCATCTAGTTGTTCTATAACCACCTCGGGCTTTGGCAATTCTGTAGTTCTGCCAACTCTCTTTCCTGAAACACAAATACAAATCAGCCACACAAACACAATATGGCACCCGCCATAGTTTTCACTGTATCATCTGCCAACTTTCTTTTCAAAATAATGAAACACTTACCATCCTCTGAAATCTTGAGAAAAGTCGAGCCCTTCAATGCATCCGCCACAGATTTCACTGTATCATCTGTTATATCCTCTGGCTTTGCTGCTCCCAAACCCAGATGTGATCTCATCCTCGAAAACGAACATATCAAAGCCAAACACACCACTAAATTTCCAGTTAAGCTCAACAAAGATTATAATCTTAGCTCAAACTCCACAAAACCATTTGTATTCACAATCAAAAAAACAAAAATAAATAAATAAATAAATAAAATAAAAATTGCAAGCTTCTGAAAATCACCGGCCTTAAAAAAAATACGCACACGTACACGCACAACTAAATATGAATGTTGTACATTTACATGAACAGAAGGGAAGGATACAGCCATCTTCACTTTCATCAACGGTTTTCTTAAGAAAAGAATCCCTAGGAAGATTGCTATCACTGAAGTAAAACTCAACCTGAAAATAAAGGTTTCAATTTCCCCCATGAGAAAATTACAATTAAAATAATAAGGAAAAACAAAGACCGACAAAAATAATAAAGAGAGAAAGAACGAAGAGAGGAAGCAGTAAAGGTGACCTGACGAATAACTTTCTTTGTGGTTTCCTCGTCCAAAGGATTCGCCATTGTTGAGGGAAGGGAAGGAAAGGAGAAAGGGAGAGCAGAGTCGGAGGTTTAGGGTTACGAGGGAAGAGAGTGGTGGGTTTTAAGAAACAGTTAGGGATCCAACTAAGATATCGGAGGCCCGCCCACGACAGCTATTTATATACTGTTTGGGTGATTGGGTCTATGGGCGACAAAGCGGGTGGAGTATTCATATTCGTATTCAAATACTTTTGTATCCCTCTATCATATTCGATATACATTATCTTGTTTGTCCACTTTTTTATATTTTATTACTCCGTATTTGATTCATATTCTTTAACTAGTTTTTTTTTACGCGTTTGCGCGAGAACTTGTGCACAATGTTTTAACTTTATTAGTAAATTATTTTGAAATGGATAAATTACATTTGTTTTTTTTCAATTTGATGAATTTTTATAAATATTGATGTAAATTTTTTTTGTTTTTTATTTTATTTTTTTTCACAAGAAATACAAATTTATTACATTTGTAATTTTTAGGGTATTGAACGTTATTTTACAAGTATTTTCTATTTGTGTTATTTAGTTAACATGTATTTTACCGTGTTTCCAATCTCACATAAAACTATGTTACTTACTGATCCTATAAGTTTTTAAAATGAAAGTGTCAAATGTTGTAACTATTAGGCTATGTATTTTATGAAGAAAGGACATTGATGTAAAGACAATTGTAAAGAAATGAATAAAATTTGTTTAAATGTCTTTTCCTTCTAAAGAAAGGTTATTAGACATAAACAACAGAGGTGGCAGAGATGTTGAAGTAGAGAATTAAGATGAATGGAATAATGCTAGCTTAGACCATGTGATGTAAAATTATGTGTTGTTGGCTTAAAAACAAGTAGGGTTATGTTATTGTGTGTGGGCTATAGTTAGGTATCTTAACACATCATACAATACCATAATCTGTAATATTTTGTCATTACAATTTATAATTGTAGTTATCTTAAGTACTCAAAATATGTATATACACATTCTCTCATCCCTACTCAAATTGATACAGTTTCAAAAACTATGAAGTATGTATCCAAAGTTTTTTTTTTTTAAGTGCTTGGGTCCAACGCTGTTGATTGACCATGTTAAAGAAGATTTATATTGTAATTCTTTACTAATCAGAATGTCACACCACATATTTGTGATTTGAATTTAGAGTAAATTTGAAAACAAGAGAAAAGAGTAAATTGAATTTAGAAATTACCTGGTCTCGTTTTGAATAACATGCAGTGGCGGAGCCAGGAAATTTTGTCAGTAGGGGCAGAACATTACAACAAAAAAAGATAGTTTTTTAAAAAATGAAACACTTAAAAGTATAATTATAAATATTTTTGGATATAAGTAAAAAATAAAACATATCAAAACTTTATAAAAATATTTATAATAAAATATGAAACATAATTAATTTGATAAAATAATTAGAATAGAAAATAAATTATAAAGTACACATCTCATTTTATATATATGAAATTGTGTTGAAGCAATAGTCTAACAATTAATAATAATAAAAAGTCATAAAACTCATTTAAGCACAACAAGATTCGAATCCTGGACCTTACCAAAGGCCAAACACACGCCCAACTAACCGAACTGAAGCAACACTTGTTTAAATTCTTGTGTTTTATTATACTAATACTTAAAACCTGTTCTATATATACATATATACATACAAGGATAATATAGGGGTGGGGTGGGGTGGGGTGGGGTGGGGGGTTGGGGGGCAGCTGCCCCCATGCTGGCTCCGCCCCTGATAACATGTCACACTAATTTAATGAACCATAGATGATTTGTCAAATATCGATACACATATCACTTGAATTGAATTGTCCCAATTCAACAGCTTTCACGGATTGATATCTATAAATTATGTGGCACATGTGAGATAAATAGTTGTCAATTGCAAATAATTAGTATATCAAAATTTTTTTTATTTAAATTTGAAATAAGAGGGTAAAAAAAAAACTAACATCAATAAACGTTGGACATGGTGTTAGTTTTTGTCTGGTGCAACAGTTGTTTGAGAAATGTAGTCCAAGATTTCTTGATAAATAATATTATTTGTAATATTAGTCAGTTTGTTGTGACCATCATCACTAAATATAATCATCTTGATCGAATCTGTTTTTTTGCCCGAGACATAGCCACATACAACTGTCCATGACTAAAAACTGGCTCTTTCAAGTAGATTCCAACAAAATCTAATGTTTGTCCTTGAGCTTTGTTAATTGTCATGGCAAAACACACTTTAATAGGAAATTGAGTTCTTTTAAAGGGTATCAGACAATTTTCATCCTTTGATGGCTCAAGAGGAATTCTTAGAATGAAGACATGTTTTCCTTTGTATTCACCAACTGCAATCAAACAACTGATGAGATGATCTTCAAATGAATCACAAACTAATCTCGCCCCGTTACATAATCCTTCAGATGGATTCAGATTTCTCAATAAAATTATAGGACAATTTTTCTTCAGAAGTAACTTGTGAGGAGGCAGGCCAGCTGGGGATAAAGTGTGTAAATAATCTTTACAATGCATCTGCTTCGAATCAATTGGTTCATCAAAACTAACATAGCACTTACTTTCTCCTGGGAATCTATCTATTAAGATAGAATTAATCTCATCTGCAAACTCATTATTAGTTGTTACGATGGCTCTGTTCATTAACGAATAAGGATCATTCCCGGAACATGTTAAGTCAGGATATACAGATTGAAATAAAGCATCAAGAAAAATATCATCATCCAAACATGGAATAATGAATGAGGATGGAATCTTAATCTTGTTTTGACTAATGAATTGTTCAGTTCCATTGCCAATCTTCATCAAGTACTCACAAAATGCTAGATTCTTATTTGCACAAATATTTTGGACCAATTTAATTGTTGGATGTTTGGCCAGATTGATGGTGATTTAACCAAACTCGCTTCAATGAAATCTTCTTTCTTCCCATATCTAATAAATGGCAATGTCTATCGAAAATCACCTCCAAAAACAACTACTTTTCCTCCAAAAATTTGGTATGTGTCCATAATATCTCTAAGCGTTGTATCAACGCTTTCAATAGCCCGACGATTAGCCATAGGGGCTTCATCCCAAAGAATCAATCTACATTTTTTTAATAAAATAACTTATGCAGTTCGTTTTCCAATATTACAGACATACTTATCATCTCCATTAATTGGTATTTTGAATGTCGAATGAGCAGTACGACCACCAAGAAAAATAGATGTGTTGGAAAAAAATAGCATTAAAATGATATTTTGAGTGATTATTTTGTGGTACAAATATATGTGGGATCCACTTCCGATTTGAGTCGGGTCAAGGTGGATTCGGGTTCTTCGTAGTGAGACGAAGAATTTGATATAATGTACGCTCAAAATGGGTAATAGGTGAATGAGAAATTGATTCTCAAAGTGAACCTATTTGAGAGAAGTCAAATTAAGCTTAGAAAGCTTAAAGCTTAAAATTAAGCTTAATTAGTGTGACAACATGAGTTGTCAAGCTTGTGATTAAGCTTTGGAAAGCTTAAAATAGTGAAATAGGAATTGGGACGAAAGTTTGCATGGACGAATGTTATCATCGACGAAAGATGCTACATGTAATTAAGCAAGTTTAATTAGTGAATTAAGCTCCTTTCGTGTGAGCTATCTTTCGTGCTGCACGAGTCAATGCTATGTGCATTGATTCGTGCAACACCGTTTCGGTACTTTGCGGACCATACGGGTGTGGTTTTCGGTCCCAATTCGTTAACCTTTCGGGTTTGTACGGACTTCTCGGTCACTCAGATATTTGAAACGGGACGTTATGGTCGGTACGAATTAATCGGATATTAAGTTCGTGACCGTTGATATTATTTCGATAATAAGTACGACCGTTTCAAATGTTATAATTCAATTTTTAAATTGAATTTATGTTGGTTAATGTGTCATAATAATGCTATTAAGTACCAACCTCCTATATAAGAGTGTAGTGGGAGTAGAGGCTTTTCACATGCATAGTGAGAGACAACTAGTAAGGGAAGAACACGAGAGTACACAACACACAAAGAAATTCTCTTTTCCTCTCAAAATTTTGCTCCTACTCCATTCTTGAAGCTGTGTTTTGCCCGTGCTCTAGTTCGCCGGGTTCGTTCGTTTGGGTGCTCAAACGTCGAACCGTTGTACGTTTTATCCTGGGAGACCTAGGCCACAACGCTCCTAGCACTTTTGGGAGGTGGCAAATAAGGTTTTAAGGAAAGAAAGGCACTCGCCTAACTCGTACATTTCTCTCTTCCTTCTTCTTCTTTCTTGTTTTGGATTATGCTCTAAGCAAAAATCCGTTCTTTCTTGTTATTTTGGAATTATAATCTGAGGATTATATTTTCTTTTTGGTTGATATATATTGGTATATCTTTTTCGTAGATATACATGTATATATAACCGTTGGGTTCATTTTATATATATTTGTGTGTATATATATATTTCGGATATATATCCAATAATATTTTATATATATTTCGTGTGTATATATATAAATATTATTTTACGGATATTAAATCGATTGTGGTTCATTATCACCAACAATCTTAAAACCTTACTTATTTGATAATGAACAAGTCGGTGGATTCCAAAAGTGTTGGATCCGTGAATGTTGCCGGAGGTGCACATTCTAATGGTAGGAACGGCAACGAGGTTGCACATTCTGAGATGCCAGTTGATGGCAGCAACGTTGGAAATGTTATTTCCATGGGAGTTGCAAAGACACACGATGGTGCTCCGGAGAACTTTGGTTCACGATCCGGTAGACCAGTGGCTAATGGCACACAATTGGTACCTATTGTGTTGTCTAGTGGATCGGCTAAAAGCCACGAAGGATCCTATGATGGTGTAATAACTACATGGTCTGAGGACTATTGTAGTGTGACCAATGACTTCAACCGTAATCAAAGGAAACTTAAGTGGAAGCTTAGCTTTCAAGAAGATTACGAGAAGAAGGAAAAATGCCACTATGAAGCGAACCGTCATCCTGGTGAGAAGGTTGAGGACAACTTCGCTATGTTTAAAACATGTGGATGGTTGGACGAGTGAGGTCACAACCATAGGTACCCCCGATGTGCGCTATGGACCACCCTTTGTGGAGTGGACGGTTGAGAATGGAACAAGGCACACGGGTTTGAAGGATCACTACGAGATAGGAATAAGGAAATATGTTTCCAATGTATTTTCCTATTTATTTATTTTGAATAAATGTTGTAGTGTCCTTGGAATATTTTTATTTGAATAAAAAATATAATTGTTCCATTGAGTTGAATCTTGGTACATATGAATTATTAACTAGAATAATGTCAAATGTATGAAATGATTCAATATGGGTGCGTAGTGCATCACGGGGCATTATGTGGAAAATGCTAAAATGGCTTAACGGCCAAAATGAAATGTAACAAGCGTGTTACATGTTGAAATCCTGTAACGAACTTCGGTTCAGGTTCATGTAGAACGATACGGATTTCAAGGATCAATTTGTCAAAAATTGGAATAACTATATAATCGAGAGCGTCACAGCTCAAGTGTTGAATATTTTAAATAATATTCTAAGAACGATTATATGAGTTTGATTCAACTAGTTGGAAAATTTGGTTGATTTGTTCTCGTTAATTGTGTTATAATTAACTTGATCAAAAATTCCAAATTATACTAGTATATTTAATTTGAGACAAATTGTGTTTTGGTGAATAGTGTTTAGCACTAATGGAAAGTGCAATTTAATTTGGCACTTGGAAGTGCAAATTAAAACACTGTAACAGTGCTGTCAAGCACTAGGTAGAGTGCTTAATTAGGCACTTTCGGCCACTTGGTGGCTGCACCTTTAGATGTTGAAAACTTAAACATTTGGTGCTTTAGTTATAGCAATAAAGGTGCTAGATTATGATTGGTCCTAATGCTAATCTACTTAGCTTAAACCTTTCGTATAGTATGTGGTTAATTAAATTTAGCGTTGTAAAAGTGTTATGTGATTAGCACGAAAGGAAGTTTGGTTAATTGTGTAATTAACTAATAATCCTAGTGCCAGGTAGCACTGTAATTATAAATTAAGCAACGAAAGGTTGCTGTGAGTTTATAATTTAAAGCAATAAAGATTGCTTTGGAATCGATGCGTTAGTTTAGAAGCAATGATTCGTGCTTGGTATAGCATGTTTTGTGCTTCACTACTAAGCACTGATTCGTGCTTCAATTTCGGAAGCACTGATTCGGGTTTGTGGCCTTTCGGTCAAAACCGAATGGATCCGTGAGGGCTAATCTGTTAGCACCTACGAGATGTGTTAGCGTGTAGCACATGTTTATTCTTTAAAGAATAAAAAGAGAAAAACCAAATTAATCGTGGATTAATGCGGTTACGAACAATCGATGTGGTGAAAAAAAAAAAAACACCTATTGGTGATTTCAGCGCAAGCGTTAGTGTCGTACTCGAGCGTACGGTACGGTATTCACCTCAATCAAACGTTGCCGAACATAAAATATCAAGACGTTGATAAGTTCGGGTCTACCTCAAAGTATGAGGGGTGAGACAATACTTTGGACAAGTAAATACCTTTTAAATAAGGTTGCCCACATGAAATTCTTACGAACTGTGGGTACGTAGGAAGTTTCCTACTTATGCCTGAAATGTGGGGGTGTCTTGCCAAATGTGTGTATTGGTTCTTAGTAAACGAGTCTTATAGCTTGGATGTACATAAGAACGCAATAAATTGAATCAAAAAAAAAAAATCATCGTTCTTTAAAGATGCATTATTGTGAAGGTTCAATATCGGACCTAGCACGTTGAAAGGAACTTTCGGCGAAGCTATGGTTGAAGGGTATGAAAGAGAACCCGGGCTCAAAGCTAGACGTAGCAAGAGAGCTAGGATTGAAAAATCCATTGGTCCAGATTTTCTGAAGTACATGATAGAATGTGATGCGCATATTCTAACTTGTTTACTAGAAAAATAAATTGAATTTTCTGACAAGGTTGTTAGAAAATGAGCCTCGAACGTATGTAGAAGTTGTGACTTCTACAGGTGGACCAACCCGAGAGAGGCTACCGAGAGTAAAGTAGATTCTATCTTAGAGAATCATACTTGGAACTAGTTGTTCTTCCTCCGGGTTGTAAAACCTCGGGATCCTAAGTGGATCACTAGTCGGAAGATAAAACTGGTTGGTTATATCGAAGTAAAATGGCCGAGCTTGTAATTTTAAATTACATGCAACGCGAGTGCCACAGTTACTTCAATATATATTCTCTTGTGATGAGAATGAAATCCATTAAGATGATACTTCCCAAGAGCTGTTTAGCGAGACTTGGAAGTTTATCGAAATGGATGTATCTCTTTCTTAATAGACATGGAACAACCCGAGGGTTTCGTGGTTCCGCGCTATGGAAAGAAAGTGTGTAACTGGTGAGATCATTGTTTGGTTTGAAGAAACAATTGCCTTAGTACTTGGCATGTAAGTTTTTATCATACAATGATGTGTCACGAGTTTAGTATAAACAAATGTGATAAATGTCTACGTAATGCGTACGATAGACGAGGTTATCACTATTTGTCTATACACGATAAACTCAACGTGGGTAGTAACGATCACATGATCAATTCTACCGAGAACATGTTAAATTTGAGATTTGACATGCGATCAAAGCTGTGGATTTGGCAGATTTAATCTTCGAGATTAAACTCGTGAGAAGACCGTAAGTCTCGTGGTAAGCCAATCTCATTGTGTTGATTGAATCCTTGTAAAGGATGTTAATCAAGTGGCTTGGACACTGTTAGATACTAACGTACAACTAGCCAATAATCACGAAAATTGTACATCTCATGGAGAATACATTCAGATTATTGGTGGTTTAATTGTATCAAATGGGTTGTACTAGGCCGGATATTGTCCTTGCGGTTAACGAACTCGATAGATATACGAGTAACCCTAGTGTTACGCACTAGAAGGCAATAGAGAGAGTTATGAGATACTGAAGGTATGCTCGTGACTTTGGACTGCACTACGTGGGATATCTAGCTGTACTTGGATAGTATAGCACGGATATCAAAGGACACTAAGTCCATCAAAGGCTACGTCTTTACGTAGGCCAGTGTAGTCGGTTGGACGAAAATTCTCGAAATGAATTTGTGATAGCTAAGATCCGACGGGATCAAAGGCTACGTCTTTACGTATGTCTCGGACTCCCTACCACTCCTCGTTAGAACAGTGACTCCCGCGCAAGGTTAGCATGTTGATGCTTTAATGATTCGAATGTCGGTTGACATGTGTGAGTATGCGGGATACTCTGAAAAGAATCGCCTATGTGAGAGAGAAGTGAGGGTCGCTTCAAAGGAGAATTGATGAGCACAATTCTTCGCAAACTCTTGCAGAACCAGGACGGTGACCCACGACCAAAATGGGCACACTCATGAGAACAGAGCATGGTTGGGAGGTTCCTGTGTGAGATATGTCATCGTCTACACAAACGGCAGTCGGTTCAAAGACATCGCGTTCTACCGTACAGCCAGTAGAGTAAACATATCTTTACAAGGGAAGGTTCAAAGGGTATAGTGATCCCTACCTATCCTATGCAGGGATCGACCGTTGAACACAGTTTGTTTCCGATTTCAAAATACCCTGAAAATCAATTTTCATTCATGTGGGGGATTGTTGGAAAAAAAATAGCATTAAAATGATATTTTGAGTGATTATTTTTTGGTACAAATATATGTGGGATCCACTTCCGATTTGGGTCGGGTCAAGGTGGATTCGGGTTCTTCATAGTGAGACGAAGAATTTGATATAATGTACGCTCAAAATGGGTAATAGGTGAATGAGAAATTGATTCTCAAAGTGAACCTATTTGAGAGAAGTCAAATTAAGCTTAGAAAGCTTAAAGCTTAAAATTAAGCTTAATTAGTGTGACAACATGAGTTGTCAAGCTTGTGATTAAGCTTTGGAAAGCTTAAAATAGTGAAATAGGAATTGGGACGAAAGTTTGCATGGACGAATGTTATGCATGGACGAAAGATGCTACATGTAATTAAGCAAGTTTAATTAGTGAATTAAGCTCCTTTCGTGTGAGCTATCTTTCGTGCTGCACGAGTCAATGTTATGTGCATTGATTCGTGCAACACCGTTTCGGTACTTTGCGGACCATACGGGTGTGGTTTTCGGTCCCAATTCGTTAACCTTTCGGGTTTGTACGGACTTCTCGGTCACTCAGATATTTGAAACGGGACGTTATGGTCGGTACGAATTAATCGGATATTAAGTTCGTGACCGTTGATATTATTTCGATAATAAGTACGACCGTTTCAAATGTTATAATTCAATTTTTAAATTGAATTTATGTTGGTTAATGTGTCATAATAATGCTATTAAGTACCAACCTCCTATATAAGAGTGTAGTGGGAGTAGAGGCTTTTCACATGCATAGTGAGAGACAACTAGTGAGGGAAGAACACGAGAGTACACAACATACAAAGAAATTCTCTTTTCCTCTCAAAATTTTGCTCCTACTCCATTCTTGAAGCTGTGTTTTGCCCGTGCTCTAGTTCGCCGGGTTCGTTCGTTTGGGTGCTCAAACGTCGAACCGTTGTACGTTTTATCCTGGGAGACCTAGGCCACAACGCTCCTAACACTTTTGGGAGGTGGCAAATAAGGTTTTAAGGAAAGAAAGACACTCGCCTAACTCGTACATTTCTCTCTTCCTTCTTCTTCTTTCTTGTTTTGGATTATGCTCTAAGCAAAACTCCGTTCTTTCTTGTTGTTTTGGAATTATAATCTGAGGATTATATTTTCTTTTTGGTTGATATATATTGGTATATCTTTTTCGTAGATATACATGTATATATAACCGTTGGGTTCATTTTATATATATTTGTGTGTATATATATATTTCGGATATATATCCAATAATATTTTATATATATTTCGTGTGTATATATATAAATATTATTTTACGGATATTAAATCGATTGTGGTTCATTATCACCAACAAGATGCTGCAATTCCTGAACTTGCAGTTGCAAGTGCTATCCATTTTTTAGACCTGACAGTAGCTAATAAGCATTTATATAGAAATGTCTTACCCGTACCACCAGGGCCATCTATAAAATAAACTCCACCCGAGTTCGAAACGATACTTGCCATAATAGTATCAAATGCTTTGCGTTGCTCAACATTCACTACAAGAAAAATGCACATAGATAACACTAGAAAGACAACAGTTTTTAAGAAAAGTGTTGTCTTTTGTATAAAAGACAACAATTTGGTCCAAAACCGTTGTCTTTGATGCAATATTTTTGTCAAAAACAACGATTTTTACTTAACCGTTGTTATAAGTGTGTTGTTTTTGTGCATTTTGTGAAATGACAACACCACAACAACGGTTTTTTAAAATCGTTGTTTATGTGCGTTTTTTTTTAAAAGACAACGGTTTTTTTAACCGTTATCGTTGGTGTGTTGTCTATAAGCGCACTAGAATACACAACACTAGAAAGACAACGGTTGTTTACACTTTTATATATATATATATATATATATATATATATATATATATATATATATATATGGGATATCTTAATTATTATGATACACTTTATCATTTTTGTCATTTAAGAAATGTTGAAGTCCTTATTGCTCTATTTTGCATTGACTTTAATTTTCTGTCCTTGGTTAGAATTCAAAATATTCTTTTATGTATTTTTCAAAACAGTGATTCTATTTTTTAAGTTTTGGTCAAGTCTTAGAATGTACTATAATCTTAGCAATATAATTTTCATTCTGGTGGCCTCTTTCATGACTTATTCTTCATTGCAGCCTTGGCTGTGCAGCAATCACCTTACATTGACTTTAATTTGCATTGACTTTAATTTTCTGTCCTTGGTTAGAATTCAAAATATTCTTTTATGTATTTTTCAAAACAGTTATTCTATTTTTTAAGTTTTGGTCAAGTCTTAGAATGTACTATAATCTTAGCAATATAATTTTCATTCTGGTGGCCTCTTTCATGACTTATTCTTCATTGCAGCCTTGGCTGTGCAGCAATCACCTTACATTGTTATACCTACAAAACAATTCATTGGGAAAATACTTATATTAGTATTGGTACCTGCTTGTGTTTAGACTTCCTGCTCGTGTCGTTCTTTAATCTACACAATATTTTCCACACGCTTGCTCACTATTAAACTGTTTAATGCGTTTTTTTTTTTAAATTAACAATGTAAGCTACTTTCTCATTTAATAATAATGTTCCTCCTGTTTTCTCATTGGTTACTGTTTTGACTCTTCATTTAATTTTCCTACTGTCAATTTTGCTATCTAAAACAGTTTAAATCTGTTATGTTTTCCATTTCTAAGTGATCTAGGAGTTCCATTATTTGAAATGGGTATACACTATTGTAAATAACTATTGTGTTCTTCTGACTATTAGTCTCTGTTTTACGGTACTTAACACCATAGCGTCTTTTCTATTGATGGCATCAATAAGTTAGTGGCAACCAAACTGCTATGTAAGTAGCATTTATACTAAGGATGGAAATTCCATAACATATATATGACTAATGTTGTTTGCTGCCTCATGTTTCGATGTGTGTTAGTATACCATGAGTCCTAATGTGTGTTTTTTATTCCTCCTGCAAAAAGTTAGATAGAAAGAAAAATAGAAACTACAAAGTAGGCATTTAGTAAAGCATTTAACAAATCTAACATAGCTAATCAATCACCCAAAAAATGGTTGTCCATACATTAGGACATATTTCTCTCTATTTAACCTATCAACATGATAAAAGGCCTAAAGAAAACCAAAAACAAACACATAACATGATATAATTTTTTTGTTCTTGTTGTATTTGGCTAAATTATGCAATAGAATCTCATAGGAAACTAAAATCAATACCTGAAATTGACTTCTTCTTGCCTACTGTTGTTATAGTTCCTTGTTCACCGTGAATATCAAATATCCTCTTCATGCCTACCTTGCAATCCTCAAAACAAATGCAATAATGGAAAGGCATAACATTGGTCATTTGTCCAACTGAAAATCAAAATGATAATAGAAAACATACACTAAGGTTAGTGTAAAAATACTTCCATTCTATTTTCTTTCTTTCTTACCGATTTTAGTAACACTATAATCACTATCATTATTGCACTTACCTTGTATATTGGACGACCAGACCCACTTGATTCTAAAGCTTCATTGAGACAAATAGAACTTTCTGTAAAGAGAGATGTAAAAAGAGATCAAGTGTAAACATTGTAAATCTAGACAACTCTAAGGTGCATTGTTGGTACTTACATACTAAAGTCAACTATAAAATCAGATAGCAATTCTATTCTTCCAGAATAGACAAATTTTAATACCTCATTTGATTCTCATTTTGCTTGAATTCTATTCTTTTTGCAGCTGCCATTTGTCACCAGCTCACCTCAGTGTAAAAGGGTCATCTTTGGAGTTGTTCTCATTTCTGGCCTCAACACACATCTTAATCTTCACTCAAACGTCTTATTCCTTCTATTGGAAGCTTTCCAAAATCTTCTTTGAAAGCTCAAGAAACTCTGGACCTGGACCAGTTCTTTCCCTGCAGCCCCGTGGTTATGATGGATGCCTGCTGATTTCTGCCCTTTCCTCCACATATCCACATATATATAGGAAAGTTGATTTTAAAATTAATATTAGTTTTGAAGAATGTATTAATATTAATAAATTAATATTAGTTTTGAAGAATGTATTAATATTAATAAATTAATATTAAAAAACTCCCAATGTATTTGATATTCATAATCCATACAATTATGTGGACCATCCTTCACATAATAATTTGTCAGTAGAAATTGAAATATAAATAAATAAAATAAATAAATATATATATATATATATATATATATATATATATATATATATATTAGAAACTGTCAGTGGAAATTATTATCATTATTATTATTGCAATTATTATTATTATTGTTATTGTTATTATAATTAATAATATTATTATAGTCTTGTGAAAATTAAATGTTGATGATCACCATTTAATTTTCACAAGACCATATGGCTTTATTATATATAGGATAGGATTACTAGTATTTGCACCCGTGCGATGCACGGAATGGATTTATTGTAATATATTAAGAAAATATGAATCGATATATAATTATTTAAATTAGAACATCAAATATTATATAGTGCAATTAAATATATAATTTGAATCGTTTATATATTTTGATGTTATCATTGATTGAATTTGTGTAAATAATTGTTCAAATTAATAGCTAATGTCTAGATGTACACATGCGGTCCTATAATTTTGAAGATTTTATTTATCATTATTTAGTATTTTCATACATTAGGCAAATGTGTTCGTTCTCTAACAATTCAGTTATAGAAATGAATTGTTATCCTTATTCATTTGTATGGAAGGTATATATTTTTGTCTGGATATATAGCAATTTTTTAATTTAAAAAAAATTAATATCACCAATTATATTTACACATTATTGAAACCTCTTTATAGACGACATTGGTAGTGACAACATAATCTTGTTCATCTTCATCTTGAGCTGACATCTTCTCCATCAGGACGGGTTACTTCGGTGAAAATATATAATGGTAGAATATCACTCAATTAGTTATCCTTTTATATTTTAAGTCAATTCGTAATATCATATTCATTTTCAGCCAATTATTATTTTTTATTTTCAGTCAATTAGTCAATTAGAATATCAAATGCAATGATATTTTTACCTAACTTTCGTTCCATTTTTAATTGATGATGTAGATATTATTATTAAAATATTTCCGTTCCATTTTTAATTTACATTTACTATTGTTTAAAATATGCATTTACTATTGATAATGTAGAATATTATTATTGAAATATTTTCCTCCAATTTTTAATTTCCATTCCATTTTTAATTAAAATGCAATGATCAGAAGAAGATACTTTGGACTTCTCAATACTTGCTCACATTGATTTTTTTTGGTAAACCCAGGGTTTCCACAGCCGGACACAGTGACTAATCCCCTCGCTAAATTGTAAGCACATCTTTTGGGTGGGACAGCTGGCTTAGAGATTTAAGGCTGCTCCATTCCCAACTCCAAGGATGAACCCTTGACCTTTGGTTAACGATGGATGAGTCCCTTACACTCAACCACACCCTCCAGGTTACTTGCCTACATTGATTGGCAAGCAATTATGTTTGTAAGAGGAGCATTGCTCCTCTTTCCAAACATTTTCAATGTGAGATCAAAATGATCCCACATCATTTACAAAAGGAGCCCGTGATTCCCTTTTGTCTTCTTCTTTTTTTTTTAAAAAAAATTTTAATTTTATTTTGTATATCGTTTTGTTTGGATTATTATTATTATTATTATTATTATTATTATTATTGTTGTTGTTGTTGTTGTTGTTGTTGTTGTTGTTTGTAATTTGATTATTTGGCAAATTCACCAAAATTTTAAGAAATTAGTCTGTTTAATATTTTATATTTAATAAAAAAACTGAAAATATTATTTAATAATTTAGCAATTTGCTCCAAACTGCTAAAAGCTAAAACAACACATACATTTTGGGTTAAATCTTTCTAAACCCCCACTAATAATAAATAAATAAATTAATTAATTAATTAATTAATTAATAATAAATAAATTAATAAAAACTGAAATAAGAAGACAACGCTGAAACTTCTTAAACAAGAACATTTTGACTTCTCAATACTTGCCCACATTGATATGCAAGTAATTATGTTTGTAAGAGGAGTTTTGCTCCTCTGATATAGATGAGCTCTCTCTTTTCAAACATTTTCAATGTGTGATCAAAATGATCCCACATCATTTACAAAATGAGTCTGTGACTCCTCTTTATTATTATTATTATTATTATTATTATTATTATTATTGTTATTATTATTATTATTATTTTGTATGTATAGTTTTGTATGGATTATTATTATTATTATTATTATTATTATTATTATTATTATTGTTGTTGTTGTTGTTGTTGTTGTTGTTGTTATTGTTATTGTAATTTGATTATTTGGAGAATTCTCCAAAATTTTAAAAAATTCGCCTGCTTAACATTTTATATTTAATCAAAACATTAAAAATATTATTTAATAACTAAGCACTTTGCTCCAAACTGGTAAAAACTAAAACAACACATATACATTTTGGGTTAATCTTAGCCAAACCCCCTAATAAATTAAAAAAAAAAAACTAAAATAAGGAGCCATTAAAATAAGGTTTCTTAAATAAGAGCCTTTTGAAACGTTGGGCTTCAATAGATTGAGAAAGTTTATATGAACAGATAGTACATGTAACACGATGAATCGAATAGTTATGCTGTGGAACTGTGTCCACTTTGCAATGTGAACACAATTCTATGTTCATAATTACTGAACTATATGTTCATAATTATAAAGCTAAATATTCATAATCTTTGAACTTCATATTCATAATTATTGAACTCTATATTCACAACTACAAAACTCTATGTTTATAATTACTATTCCTATATGTTCATAATTATAAAGTTATATATTCATAATTTTTAACTTCATATTCACAATTATTGAATCTCTATATTCATAATTACATAACTATATATTTATAATTATGTTCACAACACTATGTTCATAATTTTAGAACTATATATTCATAATTATGAGCAATTTTAAAACCATGTCTACCTTGCTAGGTGGAGACGATTCCACAACATAACTTGACGTGTCAATAGTACTCAAAAAATAAAATATTTGCCTTTGGACTTCTCAATACTTGTCTACATTGATGGACAAACAATTATATTTGTCATAGGAGCATTGCTTCTCTTATATAGAGGAGCTCGAGAGCTCCTCTTTCCAAACATTTTCAATGTGGGATCAAAATGATCCCACATCATTTAGAAAGGGGAACCACCTTTGTCTTCTTCTTATTTTTTTTTTTAATTTTAATTTTAATTTGTATATAGTTTTGTTTGGATTATTATTATTATTTACGAATTAATAGATTTTATTTAATTTCCATTTGAGATTTATTTACCAAATAAGCTTTACTACAAAAGTTTGGGCGGGAAAATGAATTAGGATGATTTTATTTTTAATTATATATAGATAAATACATTGATTCTATTTCATTTTTTAAGCAAAATTTTCCTTAAATATTAATAGTAAAATAAAGCTAACTTATTAATAACCGATTCTGTTACATTTTTTTACGCAGAATTTTTCTTAAAGATTAATAATAAAATAAGGCTAAATTATTAATAACCAATTCTATTCTATTTTATATGCAAAATCTTTCCTAAAAGATTAATAGTAAATATCTTAATGATTCTTTTTCTTATACTACTTATTGATTATTTTCAATTTTTGAGAGTGTAGAAAAAATTCTCATGGCTAACATTTCCATTTTTCCATATTATTATTAATATCCTTCCCAATATTATTCTATATTGTTTTGGCGTACGACTTCCTTCCATTCATTTCCATTTTTTCATATTATTATTAATTGTTTAGGCGGAAACTTGTAAAGGAGAATATTGTTTTTATTAATAATATAGAATATAGATTACCAATTAAAATTAAAATTTTTATTATAATTGAACAATAATATTACCAATTATTATTTGAAGATTTTGTAAAATAATAAGTAAAATTGTATTACAGATAGGAAAATATATGTACTTTAATTTTAATTTTAATTATTAATAATTAATTTTATTTTATTTTTTAACAAAATCTTCCTTAAAAATTAATAATAAAATAAAGCTAAATTATTAATTATTGATTCTATTACATTTTTTAAGTATAATTTTTCTTAAAGATTAATATAGTAAAATAAAGCTAAATTATTAATAACCTATTCTATTATATTGTTTTACGTAGAATTTTTCTTAAAGATTAATACTAAAATAAGGCTAAATTATTAATAATCAATTCTATTCTATTTTTTTATGCAAAAACTTCCCTAAAAGATTAATAGTAAATATCTTAATAATTCTTTTTCTTATACTGCTTATTGATTCTTTTCCATTTTTCAGGGTGTAGAAAAAATTCTCATGGCTAACATTTCTTTTCATTCATTTTCATTTTTTCATATTATTATTAATTTCCTTCCCAATATTATTCTATATTGTTTTGGCGTACGACTTCTTTCCATTCATTTTCATTTTTTCATATTATTATTAATTATTTAGGCGAGAACTTGTAATGGAGGTTAATTATTATTTTTATTAATTAATATAGAATATATTTTTTTTTTTTTTGAAAATTTTCTGCGGTGCTTCATTAGAAAAATGCTGAAATAATGTCTGGTGGGTGAGTATCCCAGTACATAGTATCAGGTTGCTGATAAGCCGTAGTGGCTAAAGCATGAGCTAAATAATTGTCCGATCTAGAAATATAATTAAAAGAACATGAGTGAAAGTAAACGGCAATTTGCCTGCAGCTATCAATGGCATAGCCAACGTAAGAGCGAAACGCAGTGGTTGATGATGTAAGGTAGCGTTGTAGTGTCAAACAATCCGTGTAGATCTCAATATTCTGTTCACCTCGATCCTTTAGCCATGATAAAACTTCCTTACACGCCAAAGCCTCAGCCATAAGTGGTGACGTACAGGCCGGTAGCGGCGCGGTTAGTGCCGAGATATAGGCTCCATCTCCATCTAATAAAACGGCCCCTACAGTTACATTCCCTGTCTCGTGTAGATATCCCGCATCGACCCTGCATCTTCTCACTGGCGGCACAGAGGATCCGGCGGCGTCGGCAGCACCGCGGCCGGCGGTGGGACTCGCCTGGGCAGCGTGGCGGTTTTCTGTCGGCAGCGTAGCAGTGGCAGTGGCAGCCACGGCTGGGCGGGACTGAGTCCATGCGGTCTTGGCTGCCGCTGCGGCTCTGAGTAGGGACCCCGGGCGTGGTAAAAATGCCTCCCAAACTGCACCATTTCGAGCTTTCCAAATATTGTATAGAATTGATGTTGCATATAACATTCCATCAGAATCTAAAATATTTAGAAGTTCCCCAAACCAAACATGAAAAATATCCGTGACAATATTGGGGATTGTAAGGTTGGATTGATCCCAAATGTTTCTTGCAAAATCACACAAGACTAATGCATGCATTGTATTCTCATGTGATATCCCACACATAGCACAATATGGGTTCACCTCCACCCTCTTTAAAAGCAAGTTCGTAGTTGTAGGCAAAATATCACAAATAGCTCTCCAGAGGAACATTTTCCACTTTGGTGGAATTTTTAGTCTCCATAAAGCTAACCAATTAGTAAAGGGGCCTTGATTATTCTCATAATCTCCCACCAATCGTCTGTACCCGCTTTTCACAGAATATAATCCTCTCGGGTCCCCGTACCAATACCATGCATCATTATAATCCCGGGATACAGGTACTCTCATAATTCTCTCAACATCCGTAGGTTGAAATAAATCTGATAAAATTTCATTATCCCATGTACCAGTTTGTTGATCTATTAGCCCCACTACTCTGGCCTCTCGTAACTGTATAGGCATCTCTGTTTGTATCATAGGGTCCTGGTCATCCAGTAACCATGGATGGGTCCATATAGATGTAGTTTCCCCATTCCCAATTCTTCGTCTGACCCCACTACAAATTATGCTCTTTGATGCCATTATACTCCGCCAACAAAAACTGGGATTATTTCCTACCTGCGCATCAAAGAAAGTATCCCTGGGAAAATATCGGCTTTTGTAAACACGAGCTACTAAGGAATCAGGCTTAGTGAGCATTCGCCATGCCTGTTTCCCCAACATAGCTAGATTAAATGCACGTAGGTCCTTAAAACCCAATCCACCATACTTCTTAGGAACACATAGCTTGTCCCAAGCCTTCCAGTGAACTCGGTTGTCCGTCCCAGAACCCCACCAATATCTATTCATCATTCTTTCTATAGCCGTGCATACTGATATAGGTAGCAAAAAAACACTCATTGAGAAGGTAGGCATAGATTGTGCCACACTTTTCAACAGTATTTCTTTCCCTGCCTGAGACAATAGCCTTTTATTCCACGACCCAATTCTTTGGCGTATTTTATCCTCAATATATGCAAAAGCTGCCTTTTTATTCCTACCCACAAACGAAGGTAGACCCAAATACTTGCCAAAGTTTGGTGCCTGCTCCACCCCCAAAACTTGGGCCACACTTTCCCTATCCACATTACTCGTATTCCTGCTATAACAAATACTCGACTTGTGGTAGTTAACCACCTGTCCCGATAGATCCTCATATACAGTCAGACATTTCTTTATCTCATTAGCCTCTTCCACATTAGCCTTAAAGAATAAAAGGCTATCGTCCGCAAAAAACAAATGAGAAATCTGAGGGGCCCCTCTTGCTACCCTACATCCATGAATTAATCCCGCTCTGTTAGCCTGTTGTAGTAACAACGAGAGTCCCTCTGCACAGATAATAAACAAATATGGGGATAGCGGGTCTCCCTGTCTCAAACCACGCGTGGGTATTATTGGGTCACTCCTTGAGCCATTTATCAGAATACTATAGGAGACTGTGGTCACACATTTCATAATCAAATCAACCCATCTATCATGGAAACCCAATGCCATCATCATATTACGGAGAAAAGGCCACTCCATTCGATCATACGCCTTAGCCATATCCAGCTTAAGTGCACCCCAGCCCCTCAATCCACACTGTTTTCGATTCAGAAAGTGCCCCACCTCTGCAGCTAATAGAATATTATCTGTTATCAATCTATCTGGGATAAAAGCACTCTGTGTCTCAGATATTATTCCTTCCATCAAAGGCTTCATTCTATTAGCCATCATTTTAGCTATTATTCTGTAAATGACATTGCTAAGTGCTATAGGGCGCAGATCAGTTACTAACTCTGGATTACTCTTTTTAGGGATCAACACAATATCTGTCTCATTCAAGCCAGACGGGAGGTCACCTGATTCAAGACAGTTTAGCACAAAACTCGCAACATCCCCTCCTACCACATCCCAGAAATGCTGATAAAAACCCGGATTCATTCCATCCGGTCCTGGTGCTTTATCCGGATACATTGCAAACAATGCACCCTTTACTTCCTCCAGATTAAATGGCCGTAATAGTGAGTCATTCTGCGCCTGTGATACCCTGGGTTCTATCCCCCCAAAAAAATCATCTCCAGTTCCCGGACTCCCAGAGCTGAAAATATTCTTAAAATAGTCCAGAATGATATCTCTCATGGGATCCCCCTCCAACCAATCCCCATTGTCATTCATTAATCTAAGTAAAGTATTCTTTTTCTTTCGGTGAGAGGCATACCTGTGAAAGAATTTGGTATTGGCGTCAGCTTCCTTGAGCCAGTGCTGCTTGGCCCTCTGCCTCCAGTATGCATCCTCCTGGGCCTCAGTGCGACTCAGAAGTTGCTCTATTCGCTGAAACTCGACAAGAGAGGCCGAGTCAGTGCATCCTCTCAAACGTTGTTGATCCCGTTTCAGCTGCACAATCTGTTTCCCATACTTATGGAACCGATCCCCACCCCATCGTGTTAACCGGTTTCCACAGTATTGAACACAACCCTGTAAACCCTGCCCTCTCCCTTCCTGCCACGCCTGCTCCACCACACCCCTACATCCCTCATCATATAACCATGCCATCTCAAACCTAAAACCCCTTCTTCTAACCCCATCCCTCCCTACCTCCTCCTGAACTGTGAAAAAGATGGCTGAATGATCTGACTTCCTGGTTCTCAAATTCATAACCTTTACATGGGGAATTATATTGCGCCACTCGTTCGTTACTAGGACCTTATCAAGTCTCTCCTCAATCCAGTTTGCAGTCCCTTTCCCCTTCTCCCAGGTATATGGGTATCCAATCATTGGCAACTGGGCTAATCCACAATCCTCAATCGTCTCCCCAAAACCTCGAAGAAGGCTATTCGGATGTGGATTTCCCCCTCTCTTCTCATACTGGTATAGCAAATCATTAAAATCCCCCACCACCACCCACGGGAGATTCGATTTTGCCGCCAACATTCTCAACAAATCCCATGATTCAGCACGCCTATTACGGTCCGAATAACCATAGTAACACGTCATTCTCCAGGCCGGATGACCTGTCATAGTTACCTCAATATCAACGTAGTTTCTTGAGTAACTAAGGAGTCTCGCCGTATTACTCTTCTTCCACAATAACGCTAATCCACCACTCAAACCATCATTGTCAACATAAAATAAGCCTTCGAAACCAATCGTAACACGAAGACGCTCAGCATGATCTCGCGCTACCTTAGTTTCTATTAGAAATACAAAGTCGGGTTGCTTTTTGGACACCATGTCCACCACCTCTCGAACTGTCCGTGGATTACCCAAACCACGGCAGTTCCAACTCAGCGTACTCATTGGGTTGCCCGCTGCGACTAGCGTCGCCAAACAGTGATGATCACCGGAAAAAAAACGTAGGAAAACCGTCGGAAACCTAGCAAACCCTAGGGGAGGAGAAAACTCTAGCAAACCCTAGAGAGAAAAACTTGAATTCGAATTCCTATATACCAGATGAGAATCTAATTGTGTTGTATTCAATAATAATTTTAATTGGTAATCTATATTCTATAATCTAATATAGAATATAGATTACCAATTAAAATTAAAGTTTTTATTATAATTGAACAATAATATTACCAATTATTATATGAAGATTTTGTAAAATAATAAGTAAAATTGTATTACGAATAGGAAAATATATGTACTTTAATTTTAATTTAAATTATTAATAATTAATTCTATTTTATTTTTTAACAAAATCTTCCTTAAAGATTAATAGTAAAATAAAGTTAAATTATTAATAATCGATTCTATTACATTTTTTACACAGAATTTTTCTTAAAGATTAATATATTAAAATAAAGCTAAATTATTAATAACTGATTCTATTACATTTTTTTACGCAGAATTTTTCTTAAAGATTAATAGTAAAATAAGGCTAAATTATTAATAACAAATTCTATTATATTTTTTATGCAAAATCTTCCCTAAAAGATTAATAGTAAATATCTTAATGATTCTTTTTCTTATAATGCTTATGGATTCTTTTCCATTTTTCAAAGTGTAGAAAAAATTCTCATGGCTAACATTTCCTTCCATTCATTTCCATTTTTCCATATTATTATTAATTTCATTCCCAGTATTATTCTATATTGTTTTGGCGTACGGCTTCCTTCCATTCATTTTCATTTTTTCATATTATTATTAATTGTTTAGGCGGGAACTTGTAAATGAGGATATTGTTTTTATTAATTAATATTGAATATAGATTACCAATTAAAATTAAAGTTTTTATTCTAATTGAACAATAATATTACCAATTATTATTTGAAGATTTTGTAAAATAATAAGTAAAATTGTATTACGGATAGAAAAATATTTGTACTTTAATTTTAATTTAAATTATTAATAATTAATTCTATTTTATTTTTTAACAAAATCTTCCTTAAAGATTAATAGTAAAATAAAGCTAAATTATTAATAACTGATTCTATTACATTTTTTTACTCAAAATTTTTCTTAAAGATTAATATAGTATAATAAAGCTAAATTATTGATAACCGATTTTATTACATTTTTTTACGCAGAATGTTTCTTAAAGATTAATAGTAAAATAAGGCTAAATTATTAATAACCAATTCTATTTTATTTTTTACACAAAATCTTCCGTAAAAGATTAATAGTAAAATATCTTAATGATTATTTTTTCTTATACTGCTTATTGATTCCTTTCCATTTTTCAGAGTGTAGAAAAAATTCTCATGGCTAACATTTCTTTCCATTCATTTCCATTTTTTCATATTATTATTAATTTACTTCCCAATATTATTCTATATTGTTTTGGCGTACGACTTCTTTCCATTCATTTTCATTTTTTAATATTATTATTAATTGTTTAGGCGAGAACTTGTAAATGAGGATATTGTTTTTATTAATTAATATAGAATATGGATTACCAATTAAAATTAAAGTTTTTATTATAATTGAACAATAATATTACCAATTATTATTTGAAGATTTTGTAAAATAATAAGTAAAATTGTATTACAACGCAGTTATAGAAATGAATTGCTATCCTTATTCATTTGTATGGAAGATATATCTTTTTGTCTAGATATATAGCAATTTTTTCATTTAAAAAAAAAATTAATATCACCAATTATATTTACACATTATTGAAACCTCTTTGTAGACGACATTGGTAGTGACAACACAATCTTGTTCATCTTCGTCTAGAGCTAAAATCTTCTCCATCAGGACGGGTTTCTTGGGTGAAAATATATAATGGTAGAATATCACTCAATTAGTTATCATTTTATATTTTCAGTCAATTCGTAATATCAGATTCATTTTCAGCCAATTATTCTTTTTTATTTTCAGTCAATTAGTCAATTAGAATATCAAATGTAGTGATATTTTTACCTAACTTTCGTTCCATTTTTAATTGATGATGTGGATGTTATTATTGAAATATTTTCGTTCCATTTTTAATTTACCTTTACTATTGTTTAAAATATGCATTTACTATTGATAATGTAGAATATTATTATTGGTATATTTTCCTCTAATTTTTAATTTCCATTCCATTTTTAATTAAAATGCAATGATTACAAGAAGATACTTTGGACTTCTCAATACTTGCCCACATTTTTTTTTCGGTAAACCCAGGGTTTTCACCGTCGGACACAATGACTAATCCCCTCGCTAAATTGTAAGCACCTCTTTTGGGTGGGATAGCTGGCTTAGAGATTTAAGGCTGCTCTATTCCGAAATCCAAAGATGAACCCTTGACCTTTGGTTAACGATGGATGAGTTCCTTACACTCAACCACACCCTCCAGGTTACTCTCCTACATTGATGGGCAAGAAATTATATTTGTAAGATTGCTCATCTTTCCAAACATTTTCAATGTGAGATCAAAATGATCCCACATCATTTACAAAGGGAGCCCGTGACTCCCTTTTGTCTTCTTCTTATTTTTTTTTAAATTTTAATTTTATTTTGTATATCGTTTTGTTTGGATTATTATTATTATTATTATTATTATTATTATTATTATTATTATTATTATTATTATTATTATTATTATTTTGATTATTAACAAATTCGCCATTTTAACAATTTATCTTTAATCAAAACACCAAAAATATTATTTAATAACTAAGTAATTTGCTCCAAACTGCTAAAAACTAAAACAACACATACATTTTGGGTTAATCTTTCCTAACCCCACTAATAAATAATAAATAAATAAAACTAAAATAAGAAGACAAAGCTAAGGTTTCTTAAATAATAACCTTTTGACTTCTCAATACTCGCCTCATCGATGGGTAAACAATTATGTTTGTACTTCTTATATAGAGGAACTCAAGAGCTCATCTTTTCAACCATTTTCAATTTGGGATGAAAATGAACCACATCATTTACATAGGGAGCATGTGGCTCCCCTTTGTTTTATTCCTTTTTTTTTTTCTTGTATATAGTTTTGTTTGGATTATTATTATTATTATTATTATTATCATTATTATTATTATTATTATTATTATTATTATATTGTTGTTGTTGTTGTTGTTTTGTTGTAATTTGATTATTTGGCAAATTCACCAAAATTTTAAGAAATTCGTCTGTTTAATATTTTATATTTAATAAAAAAAAAAAACTAAAAATATTATTTAATAACTTAGCAATTTGCGCCAAACTGCTAAAAACTAAAACAAAACATACATTTTGGGTTAATCTTTTCAAACCCCCACTAATAATAAATAAATAAATAAATAAATAAGAAGACAACGCTGAAGCTTCTTAAATAAGAACATTTTGACTTCTCAATGCTTGCCCACATTGATGTGCAAGTAATTATGTTTGTAAGAGGAGTTTTGCTCCTCTTATATAGATGAGCTCTCTCTTTTCAAACATTTTCAATGTCTGATCAAAATGATCCCACATCATTTACAAAAGGAGTCTGTGACTCCTCTTTGTTTTTTGTTTTTTTTTTTTTTAATTTTATTTTTTTATATAGTTTTGTTTGGATTATTATTATTTTTTTTATTTTTTTTTTGAAAACTTATTATTATTATTATTATTATTATTATTATTATTATTATTATTATTATTATTATTATTATTATTATTATTATTATTATTATTATTATTATTGTTATTGTTAGTGTTATTGTTATTGTTATTGTTATTTGATTATTTGGAGAATTCTCCAAAATTTTAAAAAATTCACCTGTTTATCATTTTATATTTAATCAAAACATCAAAATTAATAACTTAGCAATTTGCTCCAAACTGCTAAAAACTAAAACAACACATATACATTTTGGGTTAATCTTAGCCAAACCCCCTAATAAATTTATATATATAAAAAAAAAACTAAAATAAGAAGCCATTAAAATAAGATTTCTTAAATAAGAGCCTTTTGAAACATTGTGCTTCAATAGGTTGAGAAAAAAGTTTATATGAACAGATACTACATGTAACACGGTAAATCGAATAGTTATGCTGTGGAACTGTGTCCACTTTGCAATGTGAACACAGTTCTATGTTCATAATTACTGAACTATATATTCATAATTATAAAGCTAAATATTCATAATCTTTGAACTTCATATTCATAATTATTGAACTCTATATTCACAACTACAAAACTCTATGTTCATAATTACTAAACTTTATATTCATAATTATAAAGTTATATATTCATAATTTTTAAACTTCATATTCAGAATTATTGAATCACTATATTCATAATTACATAACTATATATTCATAATTATGTTCACAACACTATGTTCATAATTTTAGAACTATATATTCATAATTATGAGCAATTTTAAAATCGTGTCTACCTTGCTAGGTGGAGACGATTCCACAGCATAATTTGACGTGTCAATAGTACTCAAAAAATAAAATATTTGCCTTTGGACTTCTCAATACTTGTCCACATTGATGGACAAACAATTATATTTCTAAGAGGAGCAATGCTCCTCCTAAATAGAGGAGCTCCTCTTATATAGAGGAGCTCAAGAGCTCATTTTCCAAATATTTTCAATGTGGGATCAAAATGATCCAACATCATTTACAAAGGGAAGCCCGTGGCTCCTTTTTGTCTCTCTTTTTTTTTTTTTTAAATTTTAATTTTAATTTTATTTTGTATATCGTTTTGTTTGAATGATTATTATTATTATTATTATTATTATTATTATTATTATTATTATTATTATTATTATTATTATTATTATTATTATTATTAATGATTGTAATAAATGTTTGTATATCGTTTTGTTTGGATATATATTCATAATTTTTGAATTTCATATTTACACTTATTGAATCTCTATATTCATAATTACATAACTATATATTTATAATTATGTTCACAACACTATGTTTATAATTATAGAACTATATATTCATAATTATGAACAATTTTTGAACTGTGTCTACTTTGCAAGGTAGACACGGTATTTGTCAGGTCAATAGTACTAAAAAAAAAAGTCTTTGGACTTCGCAATACTTGCCCACATTGATGGGCAATCAATTATATATTTGTAAGAGGAGCAATGATCCTCTTATATAGAGGAGCTCAAGAGCTCCTCTTTTCAAACATTTTCAATGTGGGATCAAAATGATCCCACATCATTTACAAAGGGGAGCTACCTTTGTCTTTTTTTTTTTTTTTTTTTTTTTTTTTTTTTTTTTTTTTTTAATTTTAATTTTAATTTGTATATAGTTTTGTTTGGATTATTATTATTAGTTACGAATTAATAGATTTTATTTAATTTCCATTTGAGATTTACTTACCAAATAAGCTTTACTAAAGTTTGGGCGGGAAAATGAATTAGGATGATTTTGTTTTTAATTATATATAGATATATAGATAGATTGATACTATTTCATTTTGTAAGCAAAATCTTCCTTAAAGATTAATAGTAAAATAAAGCTAACTTATTAATAACTGATTCTATTACATTTTTTTAAGCAGAATTTTTCTTCAAGATTAATAGTAACATAAGGCTAAATTATTAATAACCAATTCTATTCTATTTTTTATGCAAAATCTTTCCTAAAAGATTAATAGTAAATATTTTAATGATTCTTTTTGTTATACTGCTTATTGATTCTTTTTCATTTTTCAGAGTGTAGAAAAAATTCCCATGGCTAACATTTCCTTCCATTCATTTCCATTTTTCCATATTATTATTAATGTCATTCCCAATATTATTCTATATTGTTTTGGCGTACGGCTTCCTTCCATTCATTTCTATTTTTTCATATTATTATTAATTTTTTAGGCGGGAACTTGTAAAGGAGGTTAATTATTATTTTTATTAATTGATATAGAATATAGATTACCAATTAAAATTAAAGTTTTTATTATAATTGAACTATAATATTACCAATTATTATTTGAAGATTTTGTAAAATAATAAGTAAAATTGTATTACGAATAGGAAAATATATGTACTTTAATTTTAATTTAAATTATTAATAATTAATTCTATTTTATTTTTTAACAAAATCTTCCTTAAAGATTAATAGTAAAATAAAGTTAAATTATTAATAACCGATTTTATTACATTTTTTCCACAGAATTTTTCTTAAAGATTAATATAGTAAAATAAAGCTAAATTATTAATAACTGATTCTATTACATTTTTTTACGCAGAATTTTTCTTAAAGATTAATAGTAAAATAAGGCTAAATTATTAATAACCAATTCTATTCTATTTTTTACGCAAAATCTTCCGTAAAAGATTAATAGTAAAATATCTTAATGATTATTTTTCTTATACTGCTTATTGATTCTTTTTCATTTTTCAGAGTGTAGAAAACTAATATTTCCTTCCATTATTTTTCATATTTTTATATTATTATTAATTTTCTTCCCAATATTATTATTAATTGTTTGGGCGTACGGCTTCCTTCCATTCTTTTTCATTTTTTCATATTATTATTAATTGTTTAGGCAGGAACTTGTAAAGGAGGATTTGTGTTTATTAATTAATATAGAATATAAATATAGATTAATATAGAATATAGATTACCAATTAAAATTCGTTTTATTTTTAATATTATATTTGAACAATAATATTATTAATTATTATTATTATTATTATCATTATTATTATTAGTACAGAGTAATTATGGCAATCCCATAATTACGCCAAAAAATAAATACACTTTTGACCTATACAATGAGGAATTGAGCACGGACTTCATAGCTGTCAAAACCGGCACCATGAGAATAAAACAACTTAACAAATCAGAACTTCAGAAGCCCGATTACTTCAATATTCAACGCAAAGAACTAAGAAGAATATAATAATAGTCAATTGATGTATTTAAGGCGATTACTACTATATCTTGTCGTGTATATTACAACAGAAACACTTAACCACTCCCCATTCTACAATCACCCATGAGTCACACATTTTATTGTGTGGCACTTTAAATTCTTGACTAATGACAGTATAGCAAAAAAATGAAGAGAGATATTAGAGGAGTCAGCACTCAGCATCCCTTTAAACGGGCAATAGTAGGCACCACTCAAAGCGAGATGCACATGAGGCTGCTTTCATCAATGATAATAAAACTTCAATAGAAGCAAAAAACCAATATATGAAATGGACTTGGAGTAACCGTAAAAATATTCAGAATAAATCATAATCTAGGCATATGATATGAATAGCTTTTTGCTGAAAAAGTATTAAATTTGGACAACACAACCATGAAAAACATATTGTATCTAATCCAATCAAACTACTTGGATGCTAAACCTACCATTAATTTCGAAACGCGGCTGAACTGAATGATCAAGACTAAAGACCTAGTGGGAAAAAAGGGATGCAATATAAAATAAAGACTTATAATTTTTGTAGTCATCAACTCATTGTATTTATAGGTGAAAAATATGAGAATTATAAATTTGTAAAAATTTTCAAAAAGAAAGTGTATTTATTTATTTAAGGTATTGCCCTAATCAATTCATTATATTGATATTCCTAATCAATTCATTATATTAATATTCCTAATTAATCTTATTTCTAATTAATTCATAATATTGATATTACTAAATTTCCATTTTTCATTTTCTTACTAAATAAGCTTTATTAAGTATTTGACCAATAAATATAAAATATTTAATTAATTTGACTACAAAAGTTTGGGCGGGAAAATGAAATAGGAGGATTTTACTTTTATATATATATATATATATATAGAGATATATAGATTATTATTACTATTATTATTATTATTATTATTATTATTATTATTATTATTATTATTATTATGTAAAAGTAAAATTCTCCTAGCCAAGTTCCCCCCCCCCCCCCCCCCCCCCCCAAAACGTAGGGGCATTTCTATAAAATCTTCCTAGTCAAATAGGCACTCGAACTTTATCTTAAAAGTCAATTAGGCCCCTAAACTTTTTAAAGGTGCAATTACACCCCTCAACAATTCATTTAAGTGCAATGAAGCCCAAAAACAAATTAATGACTTGCTATTACAGGTCATTAGGGTTCAGGCCACCTTCCGGCGAATTTTCCGGCAAAAAAAAAAAAAAAAACAAAATGACCGGCGAAATTTTCGGCAAATCTGGGTCGGTTGCTGGTCACCTTTTTTTTTTTTTGGCAGAAAATTCGCCGAAAGATGGTCTGAACCCTAATGACCTGTGATAGCAGGTCATTAACTTGTTTTTGGGCTTCATTGCACCTAAATGAATTGTTGATGGATGTAATTGAACCTTTAAAAAGTTTAGGGGCCTAATTGACTTTTAAGCTAAAGTTTGATGACATATTTGACCCTTTTCCCTAATAATAATAATAATAAGAATGTTATTACCTTAAATAAATAAATTATTATACTTTCCTTTATAATTATTATTTTCTACTTATAAATACAAATTTATAATTCTTTTAATCCCTAGTCTCCCCCATCATTTCCTTCTCCACATTAGGGCTTCTCCACCCCGTATCTTCTCCATCATTTCATTGACTTATGTTAATCATCCTATGATCTTCCATAGTTGAGGTTGATACGTGATTTGCACGGGTGAGGTTTTCATTATCTTAGTTTTTTTTTCCCCTTTTGGGTTTTATTTTGTTTTTTATTTTGTTTTTTTTTTTTAGATTTTCTGATATTTAAATAAGAAAAGTGGTTTGTAATAAAAATGTTGATATATATATTTTTTGTTTATTTTTTATGGAAAAGATACGGATCTAGAAAGATTAACCGGTAAGCAATAGAGTTCGTTGCTCATCAAGTGGATAAAGTTTGGAGAGGGACGAATTATGTTGTTAATGTATCAAAGCGTTAAGCTTTGTTTTGATTTAATCTCTTCGTCTTTAAAGTGTGCATTTTTTGTAATAAGAGAGTAGTTTGTCTCTCCCTTCAAGAGGTTTTTCTTGCCATTTAAACTTTTTTTTGACAAAAAAATTATAAGGTATTGTAGCTTAGTTTGAATATAATATTATTCTGATTTTATTCTTTAGTTGACTAATTCCCTTTATTAAAATCACTTTTCTAATGTGAAGTAATGTTATTGACTTACCATATGTTTGCTTCGATATGCTAAGCCATTTAAAATATAATAAAATTTATAATTGTAATACTTTCGAAATAATATTGAATAAATATTAACCATATGTTTAGATTTAATAATATTTTATATTAAAAAAATTATATATTAATCTAATATAGTGATGGTTAATACGAGTAAACCATATATAAGCATAATCTAATATAGAAAAACATTCATTATTAACCATATATAACTTAGGGAATAAATAAACTTATTGAAACTTAATTATTTATAATAATCTAAATATATTGCTTTAAATATATAGTTTTGATATCCGAAATTAATAAGGTTTTCTTAATGTGGATCTATATATTTTTAATAATTTCAATTTAAGAATATTATACCTTAATTATAAAATGTTTACCTAACAACTTTAACATTACATGACATACAATAATTATCATAAATAATATTTAATAATTGACAATTTGTATTAGGCAATAAAAATTAATAGTTAATTATTAAGTCAATTACAAAATCTTTTGTACTGTGAACAAATTATTTTTATTTAATAATATTATATCTTATTTATAAAAATTAAAAATAATACTTTTAGTATTACTTAAAGTAATACTAAAAATTAAATTAAGGCTGTTAATATGTATTTAACTTTAAAAAACCTTCAAGGTATGAATTATAGTAGCATGTAATCAATTAGTGAGAAAATTATATTAGGCAATTTAATTAATAATTGATTTTTTAAATTATATTTCTTTTTCAATAATGAATATTTTCCTAAAGTATATATATATATATATATATATATATATATATATATATACACACACACACACACAAAAATTATGCTTATCAAATATAGAATTAGAAGTGTGTGTGTGTGTGTGTATATATATATATTAGTTTTTTCCTAAAACATAAATATCATATTTATAAAAGTATTTTACATTATTATTATTTACAATAATTTAAATATATAAAATCTAAATAATTTTAAAATTTTAATATAAAGTACTAATATTGGGCATCTATTTTTTGCGCATCGCGCATAAAAAATACTAATATATATATATATATATATATATATATATATATATATATATATATATATATATATATATATATATATATATATGACATTATCAAATTTATAAAAGTATTTTACATTATTATTATTGTTATTATCATTATACATTATTTATCTGCACATGGTGCGTATTTAAAATTAGTATAGATATAAGCTCGGCTTGGTAAAATAGTTAGCTTGTCAATCAATTTTGACTTATTTAATCACTATTAGCTGTTTGACTTAATTAAACAATTAATATAAGTAAATTTTTGAGAAAGTTATTTGGTATATAATCAACTAACAGTTAATTTACCAAACACTTTTTTACAATCAACTAATGCTATCAACCAATTAAATCCACTATTCAAATCAATTAACATCCATTTACCAAACACTCCATAATGTGCTATATGAAGTGTAACTTATATGGTATCAAAATTCAAAGTATCCACCTCATCTCCGAGTCACGAAATACTCTTTCTATTGTCGAAGTCTTCGAACCGATTCCACCTCTGACCTTTCGTCTCGTTTATAAGCAAAGACCCTGACATTAAAAATTAAACATAAAAAAGAGAAGAGAGAGAAAGAAACCCTAGACATTCGTCGGAAAAGGGAAGAAGACGAAGATGGTGTTCTACTTCAAGGCCCGTCCCGAAGCGGGAGACTATACCATCTTCATGGGCCTTGACAAATACGAGAACGAAGATCTCATCAAATACGGCTTCCCTGAAGACATCTGGTTCGTTTACGCCTTCCTCTTTCTTCCCTCAAACAATTCATATGTATGTGTCTCGGATTCCATTTTCATTGTGTATTTTGGCTTATTCTTGCTTCAATTTTTCAGGTTATTCGTTTTTTCCTTTTTTGATTTTATCTGAAATTGAGAGATAGGTTTCTATTTTTTTAAAAATTGCTGAATTTGTGGCTTTAGCTCTTCACTCATCTCAGGTGTTCAAAGTTCAGTTTCGTATTTTGTTCACTTTATTTTCTTGGTGATTAGCTTCTATTTACTTAACTGAACCTGCTCGAAGGATACAGGTCATAGTAATAGAAAAGAAGATCACTTTGTATGTGCTTTAAATGCAGTTTGAACATGATACAAAGTAGTAGGGATCCTATTTGTTAGTAAAATATCACTGAATTGAAGACTGGCTGAAATGTTTTAAAATGGGCTTCCCTTTTTGTTGATTAACTTACACATGGAGGAATTAGAGGGATGAAGACATAGATAATGTGGAGCTGCTCGATTGATTTTGGGATGAGCATTAGGCTGAATAATGAAAGGTTTAGACATGGATATCTGGGACCTGTTGATTCACATAAAATGAATTTGTGCTTAGGGCTATACTGGATAATGAAAAGGAAGTGTTATTTTTGTCTATGGGGTTCATGTTTGTGGTGCGTTTTGATGCATTAATGTAGTTGAGTGGAAAATGTCAGGTTCTACGTGTTTGAAGAAACATAGTTTACTTTTAGTGAGGTTACAATGCATCAGTTTTGGGCATTTTCAACTTAAGAAAATGTTAGGTTCTACGTGTTTGAAGAAACATCCTTCAGTAGTGATACACTGATACTTAAACTTTCAACAAGGTTTCTCTAAAAAAAAATGATGAGAAAGAATGATTGCAGTTGACATTCATGGAAAGGGAAGTTGCTTTTTGGTGCTTTTAATGAAAGAATTACACATTTAAAAAACTATCTGCAATTGTGACCAAGTATATTTCATGAGCTGTAAGCATTTTCTGCTAGTTTGTTGAACTGGTGAGGGTGGATAAAATAGTTGAAGTGGTTTTTAATCATGCAAGGTACATTAAACTCATCCACTATAATTCTGTTCCTTTTGTCTTGGGTGTTGTAAATACTAAATAGCCATGCAATGTATTGTACTTGCCTTTACTCACTTGTAATTTCATGGAAATATTTTAAATTTCAAAATGCTGCCTCATATCCCCTCAGGTTTCCCTTTCTTACATTCTATCAAGCAGTATCTTGGTTGTTTTTTTCCAACATGTGGGAGAGGTGGTTCATCGCCAGTTGGAGTCATGGAGGCAACTAGTTCAAATTGGATAAACGGATTTATGTTTTATATGAGTGAAGTTGCACATATATGCTCTATAATCCATGTGATAGTGAGCCTTTTGTTCTGCAGTACCCCTAATAGATACATGATTAAATTGGCTTGGAAGGGGTAGGGATAGGGGTAGGGTGTACCTGTTTGGTGGTTGAATTAGTGATGCCATGATGGTAGGCTAAATATGTTACTGACAACCTTGTCAAAATAGTAAATAATAGTATAATACATCCTGATTTTAGCCCTTACTAATACTGATTGAGCCCTTTGAAGTAAGAGTATCATTTCATGGTGACTTTTATATGTAGGAGAATCTGTTAGTTATAATATTGCAGATGTGACAAAGAAATTAATGCACTTCACTGTTTTCTTTTATGCCAAAGATTTATCCAAGTTTGTGAGGTGTTAATCATGCACTTGTGTACACGTAGACAGACTTTATTCTCAGAGTTGATATATATTGCTAAATTTGTTCCAATTGCTTGTAAATTAGTGTGATTTTCAAAATTGTGTCTAGAGGTTGCTATTGATTTGTTTGTTTGTTTGTTTTTCCCCCATTAAATTGTGCAGTGCAATTTACTAATTTGAATTTTGAAATGGCAAACCTTTGCTCAAATTTGTAGTGATAAATATTTTTTTTGGTTAATGGTCACTTTTTCTTGACAAGATTTATTATGCACTGCAGGTTCCATGTTGACAAAATGTCTTCTGCTCACGTTTATTTGAGATTGCCAAAGTTTCAGACAATGGATGATATACCTGAGGGTGTACTCGAAGATTGTGTACAACTGGTGAAGGCTAATTCCATCCAAGGTATATGTGGCATAAACTGATCAACATGTTAAAAAATTTCGTGAATTCAATTTAGGGCTCTCCTTGGATGCATGAAACATGTGTTTGTGAAATGTGCCCGTCTTAAAGTTAAACATACATACATATGTGCATACATGTTTATATTTCCCTTTTCAACTTTTTTGTTTTTATTTTTATTTTTTACAATTTCTGTGTTGCTGTACTACTATCTGTTCTACCTAGCTTCACTGTAAGAATGCATTGCAGTTGTACCCACTTGACATTGATTTGTGGCAGGAAACAAGTTGAATAATATTGATGTTGTGTACACTCCTTGGCAAAACCTTAGAAAGACTGCTTCCATGGAAGTTGGCCAAGTTAGCTTTCACAACCCAAAAATGGTGAGTTTGTATTTAGTGCAACTACAGTTTTAGACTGTCAATAGCCTGAACATTTTTAATTTATCATGGATATTAACGTTGACCTAGTGCTTTAGGTGCGCACTGTTAGAGTGGAGAAGAGAATAAATGAGATAGTAAATAGATTGAACCGAACAAAGGTTGAAAGAAAGCCTGACTTGAAGGGTAAGCAATCTGCATTGATTTGACAAAATGCTTTTCTATATGACATTGATGGTTTTGAACCATTCCATTTCTGTGGATACAGCTGAGCGAGAGGCAGTCAGTGCTGCTGAAAAGGCAGAGAGGAAACAGCAGCTGAGGGAGAAAGTAAGTTCCTCCGTGCTTTCTGGGATACCTTTACCAATTACTAATATGAACTTGTTAGGGTATTATCGTTTCATGCACATTGCATCATGGATAATTCATTCAATATCTACATCTGAATCTTTAAGGAGTAGATCTGTAATTGTTGGTGGTCTGTTTTTGGATTATCATAGTAGATAATAGGGAAATCTAGAAACTGTCTTGTATTTGGTCATAATTCTAGTTTTTCCTCTGTTCTGCAGTGTATGTCATTTTAGACTCAGGCATTTCTTTTTTTTGTTTTTTTTGTTTTTTTTTTTTTTTGTTTTTGGCTATTCTGTAACTTTATGCTGTCATGGTGCACTTGGAAAGCAGTAGTATGACTGTATGAGATTATATTATTATAATCAGATCAAGTTTGTGGTTTGTGCACAAAATTCTAGACCCAAACTGTATCTGCTTTAACTTTGACTTCAAAAGTATTTCTGTTTAAGACATGCCCATTTATTGCTTTGTTTAATCCATGTAGAAACGGCGTGAAGAGATGGAACGGCTTGAAAAGGAGAGACAAACTGAGTTGAGGAGCTACAAAAACTTGATGGTGGCTGAGAAGATGACATCGAACAAAAACATTGCTTCAACAGGCAAGTCGCTACAAGAACTGGAAGAAGACTTCATGTAAATGGACAGTGGTGATCAATTTTTATTGTCCTGCTCAGAAAAAAAAGACCAGATGGAGGAAATAAACAGGTGAAAAAGAGGCCAATGAAGAATGACAGTAGGGGATGGGTGGAGAGGAAAGTGGAGGTGGGGTTATATGTGGGGACTGGGTTCAAGTTTATGTTGCTTTGTGTGCTCTTAGGAGATAATTCTCCCTCGTGTAACTGATCATTTTGATCTTATAGTTTTCATTATAAAGAGCTTTTGCCTTGCATGAAGACAATGTGCTCGTAGATGACATGATAATTGACAGTGATGATAATGAGATGTGTTTCTCTTGTTCATTGTTATTTGACAGTTATCATTTTGGTCTCTTTCACCTCCTCTTTTATGCAGTGTTGCAAAAATCGCGCCTAGGCGCTAGGCAGCGTCCGGCCACGTCAAAGAACGCCGAAATCGATCTCTTCTACGGCCGGCCGCCTAGGTGGTCTAGGTCTAGGCGGTTGAACCTTAGTTGTTGTTGTTTTTTTTTTTTTTTTTTTTTTAATAAAAAATAAAAAAATCGGGTACTTATGGGTGCCTGTCGTCTTTTTCAACATTGCTTTTATGTGACCTGTGATTAGAGGTGACAACGGTTCGGTTCTAGTTTCGAATTGGCGGTTCACAGTTTCATCAAATCGCAAATCAGAATCTTATATTAAGGTTTCAGTTCATGAACTGGCGATTCCGATTAGAATCGGAATCTAATCGGAATCGGGTTTGCCTTTTTTTAATTTTTTTTAAATTTTTTTTAAATTTTTTTTAAAATTTTTTTTTTTTTGTATGCTTTGTTGCATAATTATACTCCGTAATTTTATATATACTGGAACAAAAAAAAAAATGGATATCCAAGATAAGGTTTGAATCTTAGACTTAGAAAGCAAGAGCCTTACCCATTAAGCTATAGGTACAATTGTGTTTGATGGAAAATATACCCCGGGTTTAGGCTCCCCATACGCTCCGTGCTCCTGCTTGGGTTGGGTCAAACTGTTCGGGTCAGGGTCAATGGGTCAAGGTCAACCCGCCAACCCTTGACCTTATAAATAGGGCCTTAGTCGTCCAAGTTAGGGGGTCCTTCCCCTCTTCCTCCCTAGAGACACACACTATCTCTCTCTCTAAATGCTTTCCCTTCTCTCTACAAATATGAACATCAATAAATAAAAGACACATTTAAGCTATTTCCTCTTCTCTACTACATACACTTGTTCATACATACATTCTACATACACACGGAAATTAACCGTATCAGTGTTGATAATTACATGCAGAACATGTTAAACTTAATGTTCAATACAATCAGTTTACAAGTTTCAAAGAAAAAAGATAAGTCATGAAGGTGAGGATCAAACATGTGTCCTCAAGTAATGTTATTAGATGCTATGTAAAAGTGACAAGTCAATCTGTCTAACTTGCTTAACTATTCTTATCTTGTAAAAATATTATTTATAATCTTATTTCCAACTCTATAAATAATTAAATAGTTAAATACCCATCCTTCACACTCCAGCTCCATGCTATCATTATTACGAGTATTATTTATAACAAATTTATAATTCCCTTTTGAAAGATTCAAACTTCAATTATTATTGAATCTCTTGAGCCGTGGCCTACTGGCCAGTGGCCACTTGGCCTTTTTTTGTTTGTTTTGTTTTGTTTTATTTTTTGTTTATTTTTTGTTTTTGTTTTGTTTTGTTTTGTTTTTTGTTTTTTTTTTTTTTGTTTTTTTTTTTTTTTGTTTTCACGGTTTAGAACCAGAACGGTTTCGAACTGGAATTGATGGTTAAGGTTCTAGAATTTTTTGAACCTTAACCGGAACTTTATTGGTTCCGGTTTGGTTAGTACAGTATCGGTTACGGTTCGAATCTTTGGTTCGCCTCGAATCGTGATCACCCCTTCCGGCTGTGATCCATCCGTGATCGTATAATATTTGGTTTATGTTTTGACATCATACAACAAAAGTGGTGGTAATTCACACAAGAAATTTATAAAATACAACACAAAGTGATGCATTTCTTGGTTCTCAAATCGATTTTCCCCTATCCAAGAAGCTAGTTTGCAAGTTAGATTTTGGAGGCGTTTAGATTTTAAATTATCAAGCCAAAAGCTCGATCAATTTAGCCTTTAAATTTCGTGTTTAGTATTTGAATCTTGTGTTTATTTGGTAGTACGGAGTATTTCTTGAAAGTGCATATAAAGTTATGCAATGTGGTATATGTATTTCTTTGGCTGCATTTTTGAAATATATTCGTGTATGAAGTAATGGAATGTGCTATTTGGTTGCATTCTCAGCGATGATAATGGTGTCATTGCTTCCAGAAACTCAGTTCAAGTAGTGTACTTTTTAATTGCATCTCCAATAAGCCTAGTTTTTAGGAGTTTTTGTAAGATGGAGGGAATGAGAAAAAAAAAAAAAAAGAAAAGGAATAAGGGTCAAGGAAAAAGTTCAAATGCGGCGGATCCTTTTCGTGCAGCGGGGTTTCAAAATACACCAACAGTGTAAGAGAAACACATCAAAAAATAAATAACACACCCAAAAAATACACCATATAACTCACCACCACTAATGATGTATTTCTGAACACTGTGTGGTGCTTTTACTCACACTTAATGGTGTGTTTTTGGTGATGCGTACCTAATTTGTGTATGTTTTTGTGGTGCATTTCCTAACGTTGATGGTGTATATTTGCTTAATTATTGGTGACGCCGCACGAGAAGGGTCCGCCGCACCTGAACTTAACTCTAAGGGTCAAATAGGTCACCCAACTACACACCAAAGTGTAATTAGGCCATCGAACTCAAAAAAGATTCAATTGGATCCGTGAACAACACAAAATCATGCAATTAGGTCTAAAATGACCTGTTTACCTGAAATTGTGCTGACGTGTAGGTTACCGATTTTAAAAATAATTTTAAATAAAATAATCAATTAAAATTATTTATTAAAAAAAAACTAGAACTGTCAGAGAATAAAACTAGAACTGTCAGAGACGATTCGTTTCCGACAGTTCTAGTTTTTTTTAATAAATAATTTTAATTAATTATTTTATTTAAAATTATTTTTAAAATTAATTATTTTATTTAAAAATTATTTTTAAAATCGATAACCGCCATTTCAAGTAAACATGTCATTTTGGACCTAATTGCATGATTTTGTGTTGTTCAGGACCCAATTGCATCTTTTTTAAGTTCGATGGCCTAATTGCACTTTGGTGTGCAGTTAGGTGACCTATTTGATCCTTATTCCTCAAAAAAAGAAAAAAAAAAGGGAAAACATTATTGTCAAAAAAATGTTAAAAAAAGGGGATTTACACATGCGTGCAGTATAGCGTCCTTTTGGCTCACCTAGTGCGCACAACGCGGTAAATGCATAACTTTTTTCCTTTTCTCTTTCTTCATGGTTTCACAAAAAACCACTCCTCAAGCAAAACTATATCCTCCCTCTCTCTTTTCCATATAATAAGTTATGATCTCCTAAAACACTTAGCAAAATTCTACTATTGTGGTTACTCTAAGGAAGCTAAGGGCCTAAGGCTATGAGTGTAATGAAGCATTGAGCTAGATAAAAGATTTAAAGACAAACTACACTATGGTGGATGTTGATGTGCTTCAATTCAAGTGTATAATGACATGCACTCTATTGCAACAAATTCTAGTACGGGTTAATGATAGATGATATTAAAGAAATTATGACGAGTTTCTCTAGTTATTTATTTTATTTTATTATTATTATTAAATTGTCAGCACCAAAATAATAACTCTTGAAGCCAAACCATTACCCATAACAATAAAAGGAAGAAAATGTCAAAAAGAGCAAAGGATAGAAAAAGAGATCTGAAACACAAACTGAGAGAAGAAGCAGTAATATAGGACACTTCAAACAAGGTCGGTTTTTGGATTTTTGTGGTCCCGTTCTTGTAAATAAATGAGGTCCTACCAAAAGTATACACGCAATCTTTAAAACCAATACCGTAAAATATATTATTTTTATTTATATATTATTTTCCAAAATAAAGAAGAAACCTGATGTCTTCATTGTCTTGTCGAAACATAATATAATAAGCAAATATGCAATTGAAACCAAACAACAATACTACGTAGCTCCATTCTTGATTCGGAATAGTGTTACGTTTTAACAAATTGACCCTTCGTGAATCCACAATTAATAAGGAAACCCGAGATTGTTTCATACTAAGCTCTTGACGCTTGTTTCAATCCATACAAGGCATTTTTCAACTTGTAGACTTTATTCATACCCATTTCCGTTTGAAAACCTGGAGGTTGCTCTACGTACATTTCTTCTCCCAACAGCCCATTTAAGAAAGCACTCTTGACGTGCATTTGGAAGACTTTGAACACCTTGTATGCAGCAAATGCTAAGAAAATTCGAATTGTCTCCAATCTTGCTACAAGTGCGAAGGTTTAATCAAAATCCATGCCCGCTTCTTGACAATAACCTTTCGCCACGAGTCGAGCCTTGTTCCTTACAATGACTCCTTGTTAATCCATTTTGTTTCGAAAGACTCATTTCGTCCCAATTACATTTTGGTGCGAAGGTCTTGGAACTATCTCTCATACTTCGTTCCTTTTGAACTGATGGAGCTCTTCCTGCATGGCAGTAAGTCAGTAACACAATCTGGATCACCAAGTGCTTCTTCCACAGTTTTAGGCTCGATTTGTGAAAGAAAACACGCCATCATGCATTCACAAATGGATGCTCTTATCCTTACTCCTTGCCTTACATCTCCAATAACTTGAACTGATGGATGATTCCTTAGTCACCTTATATCTGGCTAAAAAGTTGTTGGAGGAGCCTTTTCATCTACTGCATGAATATCTGGAGTCGTCTCGCCCTCTGACTGCTCGGGTAGATGAAGTTGATTATGCAGCCAAATAGTAAACTCCTCGGACTCAGATTTGACGTCTCGGACCCTGTTGTTTAATTTACCACTCGTTCTATAGTTTCGGTCTCTATGCTTGGCTCAAACTTATCTTCTATTCGGATACTCAACTGATCTAACTTCTCGGACAGCTTTCCCACATCTCGGTTGATGCTTCCTTCATCGGATGGACTCTTCTACCACCATGCTTCTCTTGTTAAGTACTCAAAAAGCTTTGCTGACGACTGAATAACCCATGCATAGCCCTTCATCAGCTCTCTCGTCGAAATCCTTCAAATGTGACTTTGCGTTGTTGTGAATGTAACATTTGCTACCGAATGTGCGGAAGTAGCTCACAACTTGGGGTGAACAAAATTACCGAAAAATCGATAAAACCGATAACCGATAACTGATAACCAAACTGATCGGAAATTTTGATTTTCGATCGATCATTGGTTATCAAGTTTTTAAAAATGTCAGTTATTTGGCTATTCGACTTTTTATCGGTTATTGATGTTCAAAATTAACAGTGATCAAATAACCTAATTACTTTAATAAAAATTAGTTTGCATTAAAACTCTCACAAATATGAATATGATTATTTCCTAGACAAAAAGTTAAATAAAATTATTTCTAAGTGTTTTAAAAGACTAAGCTAAATGACTGAGTATAAATTTTGACATCATCAAAAAGAGAAAAAATTAATAAGAATATTTTTATAATTATATTTTGATGAGGTAAAATGTAATTTGTTAGGCCCCATAATGTTATTGTAATTTTAGCATATATGGCTTCAACGGTCAAGAAGAATATTTTTGAATCATTATTATGTGGACCATAAATAAAAAAGTACATTTTTAATATACTAGGATACATTATTTTTGTACATAAGGTACATTTTATGAAAGTACATTTTTAATATACTAATGGTATATTATTTTATATAATGTACTTTCAGTACAAAAATAATGTACCTTTAATATAAAAACAATGTACTTTTAATATATTCAAAATGTACCTAGTATTCATGGTTCACACAATTGTGTGGACCATGGTCCGCACAATAGTTTGCCAATATTTTTGTTTGGGGTCAAGGAGAGATTAAGATCAAGGCGTATGGAACTGTACGAAAAAGAGAACAAAATTAATTTTGAGAAAATTAATTTTGGATCTACAAGGAATTAATGAAAATTAATTGATAAATATTCTTTGGAGAAGAGTTCACCAAAGTTCAAATGGCAAGGTGGTAGAAGGTTTGAGATACCTTGAAGATGAAATGCAAGGAGAAGGAGAACGATAGCCAAAGGAATTCACTACAAAAAATGCGGGATTAGCAACGGACCTTTCGCTAAGAAAGAAAAGATCCGTCGCTAGACTATATAGTGACGGATAATGCCGGTCGCTAAAAGTCACCTCGTTAAATTTTTGCGACGCAAACTAATTCCATCCCTATTTTTCTCTTTGCGACGATGGGAATGATGAAATTTTCGTCGCTATTTTATTGTCATTCTTTATTATTAAAAAAATTAGTAGATTACCTGTGCGATACATGGATAAAATTTTGTATTATATATTTATATAATAAAAATAAAGATGAAATTATAAACAATTCTAATATTTGGAAGTTTACATTTATTTGATTATAAGATTAGTGAAAAAGTGTCACTCAATTAATTGAATAATATATAACTCGTATGTGTGCAATTATCTTGAAAAAATCGATATGTAAATGATTTATGTAATTTTTTTTGAAGACTACCGACTCTAATACATTGTAGTATCTGTTCATCTATACTTTCTCAACCTGAGGCACAAAGAGTCAATACCGCCTCCACTGAGGGTCGATCTCATGACAAAAAATAAAAAATAAAAATTATATGTAAATACTAATGAAAACAATCAAATGGGAAGTAGTTAGTTTGACCCATTAATAATAAGTAGGACCGATAAATGGAATATAAAACTCATTGTCTTTCTTCTCATTTACTTTTGAACAATGGAATAAATATGAGGAAGAAGCTCCCCATGACTTAACGTAGTGATTCATAGCCTGACTTAAAGTCACATCTTAAAGCGGCAATGTGGGTGTTCGAATACCACTAAAAACATAAATGGAAAAAAGGGTCAGGATTATGGAAGGTGTGTGCACATGAAGACTAGGTTATGTGAGTTTAATATTAGTCCGGCAAAATTGGGATCACCTAAATGTTTAAAAAATGAGAAGTGTTAAGAATTGATGCCCGTTGGCCCATTAGCTCTAACTGGTGGATTTACATAAACAATGAAATGTAGAAGTATAGAAGTAGAGAGAAGAGAATATGAAGATACCAAAAGATCGGCCCTTGTATTACGAAGAATCAAACTTTTATAGTACAAAGTGATGTCTGTTACAGATCAATACATAATGGATAATCAATATCATTAAAGAAGAATAATGTCCATTAATCATATATTTTGTAACACTCCCCTTGGACATGCATTATTTAACCATATTCATGCCTCGTTAAAAACTCACTAGAAAAATCATGTGGGAAAAACCTATGTGAGAAAAAAGTACATGACATATGGGTAATGCATGTGTTGCTTCGGTTGCCTCATTAAAAACCTTACACTGAGAAAATCCTGTGGGAAAAAAACTCAGTAAAGGGAAAAAGAGTACAAACGTAAACCTTCTGGGTTTAAGTATAAACCATAAGAATATATCTTGATCTTCTGGATCAAAGTGAATAAGTTAATCGTCTAGACTAATAATTTCATTATATTTAAGATGTTGTTGCTCCCCTTGAAGACAACAACCTTCCTAATCTATGCATACCAATTTTATATACATACTTTTCAAAAGTAGATGTAGGTAAGGACTTAGTGAATAAATCTGCTAGATTTTCACTTGATTGGATCTTTTGGACTCGTATTTCACCACTCTTCTGGAGTTCATGTGGGTAAAAGAATTTTGGTGCAATATGTTTGGTGAGATTACCTTTAACATATCCATTACTCATTTTTGCAACACATGATGCATTGTACTCATACAGGACAGTGGGGATCTTTTCATTATTCATTATTTCACACGAGTCTTGAATATTGTGTATAATGACCTCAACCATGCACATTCTTTGGGGGTCTCGTATAAAGCAATAATCTCAGAGTGGTTTGACGAGGTAGCAACTAATGTTTGTTTAACTGATTTCTATGAGATAGCAGTACCTTCTCAAAGAAACACATATCCAGTATGAGATCTAGCATTATGCGGATCACACATAAAACCAGCATCCGCATATCCCACTAATGTGGTGTCTTGGTCTCTTTTAAATAGAAGCCCAAGATCCTTTGTACCTTGTAAATATCTGAGGATATGTTCTATGTCATTCCAATGCCTTCTGGTTAGAGCAACACTAAAATGAGCTAACATGTTTACTGAAAATGCAATATCAGGTCTAGTGCAGTTGGCAAGATATAGAAGTGCTCCAATGGCACTTAAATAAGGTACTTTTGGTCCTAGAATATCCTCATTATCTTCTTTAGGTCTGTACGGGTCCTTATCAACTTCAAGTGATCGGACTACCACTGGAGTACTAAGTGGATGCATGAGACTTATCCATGTAGAATTTCTCCAATATCTTGTCTGTGTATTCGGATTGGTGTATGAATATCCCTTCAGGGAGGTGCTCGATCTGCAGGCCGAGACGAAACTTGGTTTTACCCAAGTTTTTCATTTTGAATTCCTCCTTTAAACACAAGCTAGGCATATTTTAAAACATTTTAAACTTAATAAATACGATGAAGTCTAATCATTGATACCAAATAAAGCTGAAGCTAAACATAATATTTAGGGGTGCTATGCCACATCTAAGCTAAGAACCTAGATGCACAGCTACTAATCAACTAATCATAATTCATAGTCCAAAAGTAACATCTGTCTAACATAGTGGCTCACAGGCCGATAAACTAAAGACTAATCACTAACTAAGTCTAGGAACCACGGCTCCATCTAGCGCGCCCTCGTATCCACTAGTCTGTACCTGAAAAGCATATGGTGTAGCAACCGTTAGAAAATAATGCTAAATAACCCACTCAAACGCGTTGAGTACAATAAATATAGATATAAGAAAATCATTTTGAGACTGGGAAATACATAGATATAGTCTTAACAACTCTAGCTTTAAAATTAGATCATTAACTCTTATCAACATAATCAGACTCATGACATACCAATATATTTGACATAATAAGACAACAATACGATACAAGAATAACAAACCGTAACCAAATGACATATTCCATGTTCCAACCTTATGCCAAGTTCCAACCTTATAACATCGCTCCATCCTTATATCAGTTCCAACCTGCATGTACCTCCGAGACCCACCCTGTACACTAGTCTAACCTTATCCCTCCGGAGCGATTCTCCATGCCTGCTTTTCTGCCCATTTTTCCGCCTGCTTTTCATAATCATAATCATAATTGCACCGCAACGCAAGAACATAAGCACACGCAGTGCCAAAACATAAGTACTGTAGTACATAAGCACACGCAGTGCATCACCATAAGCATCGCAGTGCATCATACCACCAATCTCATCATACATGGACATCATCATAATATTCAAGGTAATCATAAGACTTATAAGAAACAACATAGACTTTACTTTAATCCAACGAATGATAAAGTTGGACCACATACATGATTCAAGACTCGCAAATCCTATGATGGTACTTAGGACATCGTTCTAAACTTACAAAAAATCAAAGAAGACACCTCGGTACACGGGGATCGACCAAACGGAGGCCACCGAACCACCGTGCACCATGTACCAGCGGGTGGTACGGCGGGTGGACGACCACCCGTCCCTCCCCCCCAGCCCCCCGCCGGCAACCATGCACTGTTCTAGCGGGTGGAACAGCGGGTGGACGACCACCTGCCGGAACAGTACCCCCGTACTAGCGAGTGGTCAGGTGGGGGTTCGTCCCCCCACCGGCTACCCGCTGGTACCTTGCCCCTTGGAGAAATTCCCCCTTCGGGAATTAATCAACAATACCCAAATTCAAGTCCAAACACCTCAAAACTCACACTAACAATAATAGGGACTTGAATACATGGAATAGTTCATAGCATAACATTATTGAACCCTAAATACAAGCTCTAAACATGCATAAACGCAAGAATATGCATACAATCACTCAAGAATATCAAGAACATCAGGAAATCACATTATAGCAAAGAAAATAGGTTTGGTAAGACATGTGTTACCTCCTTAGCCAATCGATCCAAAACAACTCTTAGCAAACCAAGGCAACGTCAAACCTAGGCTCAACTCATAAAGCCAATCTATGAAAAGGGATCCTCATCTTCTTCTACGCTCTGCTTTGCTGAGCTGAAACCAGAGCCAACCACCGGCACCACCCCTACCGAAGCTACTACTACCAGCCGGGAGTACAACACGCCCTGCCACCAGCTTCCCCGGGAAAGAGGACACGCACCGCCGTTGCTCCATGAAGGGGGTACCAGCGGGTGGTACGATGGGAGCACCACTCCCCGCCACTTCGCCCGCTGCCCAGAAGTTGAGACCGCCGTCAGAAGAGGAGCTTGCAGGAGAGTTCTGTTACGTACCGTTGTCGGCGAGGGGAGGAGGACAACCGCTCTGTTACTGCTGGTCGAACGCTCCCCTTGCTGCCGCTGCTAATCGAGCTCGTCCAAGTGCTGCCGACGGTGAATTACTCGTGCTCCTCGGTTCTGACTGGAGACAAAAAAGGGGGGCAAGGTCACGCTTAAGCTACCCGTCACTGCTGCCTAATCTCCATAGAACCTGCCGATGGTCGAGAAAGTTACGAGAAACGGAAGAGGGTGTTTGGTTGATGTGGTGAAACGGAAGGAGGAAACATTATATATATATATATATATATATATATATATATATATATATATATATATATATATATATATATATATTATTTTTATGCGTGATGCGCAAAAAAATAGGTGCCAAATATTAGTACTTTATATTAAAATTTTAAATTTATTTAGATTTTAGATATTTAAATTATTGTAAATAATAATAATGATAATGTAATTTTTTTTTCTAAATTTGATATTTATATTTTAAAAAATAATTAACATATAACTCCAATATATATTGTGTATATATTATTATTATTGAAGAATATAAGAAAATATATTGTGGATGCATGTGCATGGTAACAATAGTTGAAAAGATAACGGAAGTTATAACGGTAGGGGTATATAAGTCCAAAATATTGTAAAGTACAATCTTTATATCATAATGTATAAAAACACTTAACGAAAAAAATGGAGGGTATAACCTTCATTCCCACTTATTATATATATATACTAGTTTTTTACGCGAATTGCGCGATTGGGATAATGCCAATGTTTTAATTTTATTTTAAATAAGTACTTTAAAGTATATCAAGGCAAGATTATAATGAAATTGTTCATGCATATATAATTTAATGTTAAATTTGCATATTTAAATAGGTAATTCTAAGTTTACAGATGCAAGATAATATAGTCAAGATTGATTATAATTGTTTAAAATAATTGTATAGGTATGGTTGAAACGAAATACGGGACATGGGAGAGCAAAATAAAAAATTAGGGCATAAAATATTAAATATATATTAATATTGAAGAGCTAACTGCTGATTGCCAAACAAGGATATTGCGAGATAGTTTCCCACTTCAATTTGTTGTGTGATTTGAATACTCTTTTTGTCAATAAATCCCTCAAGTAGTTAATATGATTGACTTAATTATATATATATATATATATATATATATATATATATATATATATATATATATATATATATATATATATATATATATATATTTTAAAATGTTGTTTTTGTTGTTATTATTATTATTATTATTATTATTATTATTATTATTATTATTATTATTATTATTATTATTATTATTATTATTATTATTATTATTATTATTATTATTATTATTATTATTATTATTATTATTATTATTATTATATTGTGTATACCCTTAGGTCATTTTACATGTTATCTAAACAACTAATTTTTTGAAATATCTTTTCACCAACCGTTGATATAATTCGTTGTTCAAATTCGCTAATATATCCGCTAACGTTAATCGCTAACTGCTTATTATCAAACAAGGACCCAGTGCGAGGTAATTATCACTTCAATTTGTTGTGTGATTTGAATACTCTCTTAGCTTTGTCAACAAATCACTTATGTAGTTAATATGATTGGCTTTATTAATTATATATATTTTTTAATTTTTTCATGGTATTAATAAAATACTTGGTAAATAAATATATAGCATTTTTTGTATTATAACTTTGATATTTAATTAAAAAATAGTGCACAAAAAAAATAATAGACAATGTAGTGAATATAATTAATTGATGAATTTGAATGGAGGGATGCGATGAGTGGAAAGCTTTCTAGCCAACGGTCGCCGGAAGATTGCGATCTTCTGGAAAGGAGTACAAAACGGCCTAAATGTACAAGGAAGGGGACAGTGGCGCTGGTGTCGGACACGATGGAGGATCGGAGGCCACATGCGGACGTTGAGTTCGTGAAGGAAACACCGGTGGAGGAGATGGGAGAGGACTACGGTCCGACACCCATGCATGGATCTCAACGATCGATTACGGATGCGAGGCCAGCCATAGGGGGATCGACGGGGGCGCCAGCTCCGCATCGCAGGACCTACGCAGAAAGTGTGTCGGGATTCATCACGGTGCCAGAGGCAGTACCGGGTGAGGATGCGGATGATGATACAGACGATGATCCAGAGGAGTTCATGGATGATGAAGACGATGATCCCTTATGTCCTACCATCAGACTGACGAAGGCAGAGATAGAAGCGATCCGGGCGCCGTGGAGGAAGGCACTCATCATCAAGGTGATGGGCAGGAAAGTCGGGTATGCGTACTTGTTACGAAGGTTAAATTCCATGTGGAAGCCGCAAGGAAGGTTAGATCTTATTGCAATAGATAATGATTATTTCCTTGTCCGTTTTGGATCTGTGGAGGACCTGGAATTCGCCATGTTCGAAGGTCCGTGGATGATATTAGATCATTACCTGCTAGTCAAGCCATGGGTGCCGGATTTTGATCCATACTCAGACAAAACTGAAAAGGTTCTGGTTTGGGCTAGAATCCCATGCTTACCGGCGGAATACTATAATTATATTTTTCTAAGGAAGCTTGGGAACAAAGTGGGAAGGACAATCAGAGTGGACCAAGCCACAAGCCAAGTTTCAAGAGGAATGTTCGCGCGGATATGCGTAGAGGTTGACATAACCAAGCCGCTCATCTCGAAATTCAAGTATGAGGAGAAGGTACGATCTGTCGCGTATGAAGGCATACATATGATCTGCTTCTCCTGCGGAATCTATGGGCATGCAGCGGATGGGTGCCCTTCGAAGACCGTAACAAGCCCGGCTGGGGCGGCGGCGAGCGATGGGAATGTCCAGGCGGAACACGCACCGGTGGCGCAATCTGAATCCAGGAACCAGGGAGTGAAAGTTGGTGAGGAACCTTTTGGGGTTTGGATGATAGCCCCTGGAAGAAAGCAGAGGACTGGAGCGAAGCCAAAACAGGGGGATCGTAAGACGGGAAATTCTGCACACCGTACGCATGGAGCTAACATGTCGAGATTCGCTCCCCTGGTCTCTCAAGGGGATATTGACGAGCCCGTTGCTGGCAACGAAGCAGAAAATGAGTCAAACACCGAAGTACACAGATCAAATGCGGTGATCGAGCTAACGAAGGACCCGCAGGAGGCAACAAGACCGGGGATCAGATCGAAGAGACCAAATATCATAGCTACTGAACGCCAAATTCTGAATGAACCAAGGGCAGGCAGTGGATCACAGATCAAAGCTGATGAGCAGGCGGATCGGGGTCAGAGAAGCATTGGTTCAGGATCCCGGCGTACGGCGGAGGAGGACGAGCACGTGGTCATCAGGGGCGAGCAAGGGGGACGGGTCATTAGCTCAACAAGAGTGATCAACGATGATAGAGCGATGGAACTGCCGTCGCCGGTTTGGCAAAATGCCAATGAACACCACTCGGACCCGCCAGACAATTTTGATAAAGAGGGGGACGTTGTAATGGGACTAGATGGGAATACAACACATAACGTGGGAGTTGGGGGCATTGATGCCCGTTGAGTCTTGCAACGCATGGCTTTTGGTCCTAGCGTTTGGTTTTTGAGCTTTTTGGTTTTTTCTGTTTGCTCTCTTTTTAATGATTAGTCTGCTTTGGAATTGTCAAGGGGCGGGTGGCAAGTCATTCCTCCGCGCCCTCAAAAACCTGCTAAAGGTTTATAAGCCTGATATCCTTGGGCTTTTTGAGCCCAAAGTCTCTGGGGTTCAAGCTGACAATATCTGCAAAAAGCTGGGTTTCTCGGACTGGGTTCGTGTGGAGGCCCTGGGCTTCAGTGGAGGCATATGGGTTTTCTGGAAGAGCCCGGCACAGGTCACAGTCTTATATACTCATCCACAGTTTATTTTGTTGCAGGTTGCTTCGGCAGGCCAATCTCCGTGGTTCTTCGCCCCGGTGTATGGTAGTCCAACGCATCACCTCCGGCGGCGTCTGTGGAGGGACCTCAGGCAGTCGAGTAGATCCATCACGGGGCCGTGGCTCACGGCGGGGGACTTCAATTCAGTTGTACAACGAGAAGAGACTATGAATTATAGCTCGTTTTCAGCGCAGCGAAGCTCTGACTTTGTGAATTGGATTCAGGAGGAAGGGCTTATCGACCTAGGTTTCTCCGGACCAAAGCTCACTTGGATTAAAGACGGCTCGAGTGACAGTATCAAAGGCGCCCGCCTAGACCGTGCCCTTTGCAATACGGCGTGGCGAACCAGATTCCCCAACGCATGTGTGTCCCACCTACCACGTTTGGCTTCTGACCACGCCCCAGTTTTGATTCAACTTGAGAAGGAGGGCAGAAGACAGCTTCCATCACGCTTCATGTTCCAAGCTGCTTGGCCCATGCATCCGACTTTCCAAACAGTGGTGCAAAAGGAGTGGAAACCGTACCTAGACATTCCATCGAATGTGAGCAACGTGGCCAATAAGCTGACTGATTGGAACAGGTCAGAGTTCGGAAACATCTTCATTTCGGAAACGCATACTCCTAGCCAGGCTGGGAGGGATCCAAAGCATGCTGGAAATTTCTTTCCATAGAGGTCTTGCTAAGTTAGAACGAAAGCTAAGGGCTGAGCTCGAAGAAACACTGTATCATGAGGAGCTTCTTTGGTTTCAGAAATCCAAAGAGGAGTGGATAGCTTCGGGTGATCGCAACACCGCTTTTTACCATGCGGCCGCCACCGTCCGTAAATCTCGGAATGTTGTTACCCGGCTTATGGATAATCTAGGAAGCTGGATAACGGAAGAGAATGAGCTTAAAAGGCACATCCAGAGCTACTATGTAAACCTTTTTACAAGGGATGACAGTATTTCTGCACAGAGCGGCATGGCGTCCTTCCCCAGGCTTAACAGCAGGGCTTGGCGAATCTTCAACCGACCTATCACGAAAGAGGAGGTCCATACAGCACTCACTGACATGAAACCCTATAAGGCCCCGGGCCCCGACGGCTACCCTGCTGCGTTCTACCAAAAAACCTGGGAGGTCACGGGCGACAGTCTTTTTGATATGGTGAAGGTGGCTTTTCAGACGGGGCACTTGCCTGACGGAGTTAACGACACGCTTATTGTTCTAATCCCAAAAGTGACCAGCCCCGAGAGTATCAAGCAGTTTAGGCCTATCAGCCTTTGCAACGTGAGTTATAAGCTCATTACCAAAACCATCACGAACAGACTGAAGCACGTTCTGCCTGACCTGGTTGGTCCCTACCAGAGCTCCTTTGTCCCTGGACGTCAGATTGCAGATAACGTTGTCATTTACCAAGAGGCAATGCATACCATGAGAGAGAAAAAGGGCCAAAAGGGGCTTATGGCAATCAAGCTAGACCTGGAGAAAGCCTATGACCGCTTATCTTGGGGTTTTATCCAGAACACTCTTGCTCAGGCTGGTTTCAACTATAGCTGGACCACGCTTATTATGAATTGTATCACCACTTCTAAGCTTTCCGTTGCGTGGAATGGAGAAAGGCTCGCACCGTTCATCCCGGGGAGGGGTATTCGCCAGGGAGACGCAATGTCACCCGCTATTTTCGTCCTTTGTATGGAGCGTCTGAGTCAAGCAATCACAGCGGCAGTGGAGAGTAGGGTTTGGAAAGGAATTACTTTTGAGAAAAATGGTCCAACTCTGTCTCATCTTTGTTTTGCAGATGACATGGTCCTCTTCTCGGAGGCATCCCTTGATCAAGTGGAGGTGATTCAGACGTGTCTCGATAATTTTTACAGAGCCTCTGGGCAGAAGATCAGCCTCGAGAAATCGAGTATCCATTTCTCGCGCAACACAGACCCGATGCTAGCCGAGGAAATTGCGAACAAGATTGGTATCTCGGCTACAAATGACCTCGGCCGGTATTTGGGCGTACCGTCGCTCCACGGCCGGGTAACTTGTGACACTTACTCGGGATTGCTAGACAGAATCTCATCGCGCCTCGAAGGGTGGAAAGCCAAGACTCTCACCACGGCGGGGCGAGTCGTTTTGGCAAAGACGGTCCTGAATGCCATACCGATGTACACTATGCAAACTACGTGCCTGCCTAAGAGCCTCTGCCTAGAAATGGAAAAAAGGACAAGGAGGTTTTTATGGGGCACATCGCCTACAGGGACAAACAAAATCAGCTTAACTAGCTGGGAAGTGGCAACTACCCCTAAAACGCTGGGAGGGCTGGGACTCCGCCGCCTGCACGAGCTGAATCTAGCCTATATGATGAAGGTTGCATGGAGGCTTCGAACAGAACCCCAGAGCATGTGGGCTCGTATGTTGGCAGCAAAGTATAGGTTCAATGGGGGTGAAAAGAACGCGGACTTACAGAGAAGGAAAGCCACGGCATTATGGAGAGGGATCAACCAAGCCTGGAGCTATCTGGAGCAAGGGCTAACAAGAGTTGTGCGAAACGGCGAGACCACACGGTTCTGGATGGATACATGGTTGACCGATCAGCCACTCTATGACGAGCTTCGCACGCCGCTGAGCCTTCCTGATCTGTATTCCTTTGTGGCGGATTATTGGGATGGCCTTCGCGGATGGAAATGGGAAAAACTGGGCCAGTCTTTGCCAAAGGAGTGCCTGGAAAAGCTCGCGAGCTGCATTTTGACGGAGGGGGGACAGGCTGACGAACTGGGATGGAAACCGGACATGGACAGACGATTCACGATAAGCTCAGCTTATGATTTGATAGTTCGAACGGACGACGTTCAACTAGACAGCGAATGGAAGGGTATTTGGAAGTTGAAGCTGCCAGGGAAAATATGTTTTTTCATCTGGCTCGTGAAGCACGGGAAAATTCTAACCAATGCGGAGCGTGTTAAAAGGCGATTGGCCACTGATAACTCGTGTTTTCGTTGTGCAGGTGTAACAGAGGATTTAAACCACATTTTCAGAACGTGCACGGCTGCGAGAGGGATCTGGGCGGCAGCGACGTCAAGGAGCATAGCCGCAGTTCTTGACGCCCTCAGCTGGAAGGAGTGGCTGTCCGAGAACCTCAGGGGAGATGTGAAGAAAGGCTTTGAAGATGGCTGGCCTGAGCGTTTTGGCATCAGGCTTTGGTGGCTCTGGAAGTGGAGAAATGAAGAAGTCTTCAGAAACTCGACCATGCCGCTGCAGAAGAAAATTGATTGGCTGTTAAGCTACGACGGGGAGGTCAAGCAGGCGTTCAGAAACCAGAGGAACTATGGAGGACCGTGCAAGACTAACGATGAGATGGCAGTTTGGGGCAAACCTCCCAGAGGTTGGATGAAAATAAACGTAGATGGGTGTCGAAAAGGAAATGGAGTGGCGGGTTGCGGAGGTATCTTGAGAGATAGTAATGGGGATTGGCAAGGAGGCTATACGCATAACATAGGAAGATGCCAAGCGGATGAAGCGGAGGCATGGGCGGTGCTGCAGGGGATTCGTTTGGCGAGGCACTTAGGAGCTAAAAACCTGGTGGTGGAAAGTGATGCGTTGTCCGTGGTGAAAAGTCTTAATAGCATGGATAGGCATCAAGGCAACATTGTTCAAAGGTGTCTCTTGGAGGCGAGGGGACTGGATGACGTAGTGTTTAACCACGTCCCCAGAGAACAAAACGGAATAGCAGATAAACTGGCTTCGTTAGCCTTGTTGCATCAGCTTGGAACAACTATGCTGGTAGAGCCACCACAAGGGATTCAGTTAGACATTCAGCAAGAGCGAATTGGAGCTAGATATCCGCACGGCTACCCTCGGGGTGGCAATGGCGGATGAGTTTTTTTGTTTTATCTTCCCCTGGGTAACCCCCTCATGAATGACCAAAAAAAAAAAAAAAAGAATTTGAATGTAAAGGATTTTTACATTGGAGAAATATAAAGACAATATAGCTAATAAAATTATTTCTCTTAATTAATTTATTGATAATGAATAATTTTTTTAATAAATACATTGTAGAGACAATGTAGCGAATATAATCAATTGATGAATTTGAATGTAAAGAATTTTTATATTGGAGAAAAATAAATACAATATAACTAATGAAATTATTTCTCTTATTTAATTTATTGATAATGAATAGTTTTTTTAATAAAGACATTGTAGACACATAATTCTAAATTAAAGAAATGTATATGTATTTTTTTGTTGTAGCTACTAAATTATTATTTTATTATAATTTAATAAGAGTAAAATAGAATACTAATTATGCCAACTTTGATTGGGATGGGGTTTGAACTTAAGACCTTTTTTATTGAAATCAATGAGTAAGTTAACGGTGAACTAACAGAAAATTTAACGGATAATCATATATATTTTTGAATGCTACTGGCTCTATTACAATATAAACTTTTTCCCTACTTCATTTTGTTTTAATATATATAGGGATAGAGATAATAAAATATAATTTATAAAATATAAATACACATAATAAATTCAAAAAAAATATGTGTAAATACATCTACCCACACCATTAATGCATTCATACTTGCTAATATTATTTCTATCAATAGAGATAGAGATAGATATAGAGATATAGAGATATAGAGATAGAGATAGAGATGATAGATAAATAGATAGATAGGTAGGTAGGTAGGTAAGTAGGTTCTCAAAGGTTTGTTGATTGGAAATTTAAATCGAATTTAATATTCTGTCTAATATAAATATCATTTTAAAAAAATTAGATTTCATTATTAATAAAGTAATACGAAATATGAGAAAGTTAATATAAAAAGCGAGGAAATTTCAATTTTAACTATGACCTAGACTTTACTCTCTTTCCAATACAAGCACCGATCTACCCAATCTAGAAGTCATAGCTACAGCGGAAGCTAATAAACTATAAGCTGACACTAAAAGAACTCCTAAACTAGTTCACCTCGGGGTCGAAGAACAAGGGTTGCGTCTTTCAACTGCTCACCGCTGACTCCTCCAAACAAAGGGAGCAAGATCATCACACTACACAATCTATTCTTAGCATCCACTCGACTTGATCCGATACTTCCAACTCATACCTTGGAGATCCTTACACAACTCAACGATTATCACCCAAGTAGAATTGAGAGAGAAAGTCTTGCATTTGTACTTATCGCGCCTGCCTCCACGTTAGCTTTTCCCTCATGACACTGAACAACCAAGACACAGTCTTTAACGAGCTCTAACCAACGTCCTTGGCTCATAATCAACTCTTTCTAAATGAAGAAATAACTCAACCTCTTATGATCCAAATAAGTCTTGCACTGAACCTCATGCTCTTGATGTTCCCACATCTTTCTAACAAGGACCACTGCTGATAACCCAAATCTTGAGTATGATGCTCTTCTTCATAGTTCACGGCTAACTCGATGCAAAGGATGCCAACTTAAAGTCTTGTATGGTCACACACCCCAATCTTCTCTTTGAAGCAACACTCGAAGACTTCAAATCCTTCGGTTCCGGGTGGAAAGGTCCGAAAACGGGATCGGTGGCCAAAAGAGTAAGATAATTTTAGGGGAAAGTGAACTCCAAAAATAAAAGGTTCAATTCAAAAAAAAAAAAAAGAAATTAGAGTGAAAGGTTTAGGTTCTAGACTTGAGGGCCTCGTTGGTTGAGGGGAGAATCAAGGTTAACAAGGATACAACTTAGGAAGTTAAGGTTGCCGCCTTGCACAAAATCATTTGAAAGGAGGAATCAAGAATGTGGCTTGAAAGGATAGGAGAGATTTCCCAACGAAACGGTATTCGTTTTGACAAGAAAGAGAAAGGAATTCGGCTTAAGAGGGTTGAGGATTCTCAACTTCACGAGTTATCTTCGGCTTAACACCTCGATCACCACATTTTGACGAACCGATGAAACTCTTTTCCTTAAGGTCTCTAAAGTCTTACCATTAACAAGCTTAGGTGAGACTAAGAATCCTAAGTCAACTTCTCAGCTAAGTCTTTAAATTACTTAGTCAAACAAACCTAAGGTCTAGCAAGTTTTAGAACGAAACCAACTAAGTTACCTAATTAAATCTACCCAAAGTAAACGAATCTCAAGGAATTACAAAAAGACAAGGCTTTAAGGTAAAGAAGGTAGATTCGAGAACAGATACCTACGAAATCCTCATCAACTAGGGCATCGGCCTTCCCAAAGGTCCACCCTGCCTCTCACTGGCTTTCTGGCTAATACACTCAAAAGCTCTATGCCCCTTTGTGACAACCCAAAATTTAATTTTATAAATTCGGTTTTAATAAATTCCAAAATAGCCATTTTTTCACTCTATAAAAATTTTTGCGATGAAATCGGTGTTTGAATAAATTATTTTGGGCCACTTTTAAATAAATTCAACACCAAGCCATGATTTAAATCTAAAATCCTAGATTTTCAGGTACAGTGCGTACCAAGTTTTAAAATGAAAAAAAAAAAAAAAAACCATTCTGAGTGAAACCGGGAGAAATCTGAAAAGCCTAAAACAAGTGTTTATCTAAAAGTCTTTTTGAGAAATTCATTTTCGACCCCAAACTATTTTAAATCTTGATTCTAGCCTTGGTTCATGAAGCATGGTGGACCACAAGCCATCCAAAACTTTTTCTGATACAAACTTTCTAGCCAAGCTTTTACATTTTTACCCTCCACCAATCATGAGAGATCATCCTAGGGTTTTGTGCCTCTATAAATAAGAACTCTATCAGACATTTGCCTCTTGATTCCACTCTTTGCTTCCCACATTTTTAGCTATGCAAGATCAAGAGGCAACACAATAAGTTTCACCATCCTTCTTCATTCAATCCTATCCTTTCATTTCTTCTAACTCTCATCCTTTCTCTGAGGTTCTAGTCTTAAGTTTTGTATGGTTTGTTTGAGATGTTTAGGGGGTGAAGGAGGGTGTAGCTAGCTTGGGAAGTATGTGGAATCCCAGCTCAAAGGAGGAAATCTACAAAGGTATAACCCCCATGGACTCCCAAAAGCTATATTAGACTCTATGAAGTCTATTTTTGTGGTAGAAATGTGTAGAAATGCTAGATTATTGAAGTGTTTGAGCTATTAACTGATCTATTGTTGATCTATGATATGTTGTTGAGGTTTTGGAAGTGTTAGAATGCTTGAAATAATCCTTGCAGGTGAAAGAACCATCTGGTGCACAAGGCAGTGTGCACCAGGTAAACTCACGGGCCTAGCCAACGGCCCTAGGAGGGAGTCGTTGGCCAGCCCCATGAGAAGGCGGCCCCAGGGCACGGCCCCTGGTGCGAGCCGTTTCCTTGAGCCGTGAAACGGCGGAGCCATGAGGCGGGGCATCCCAAGTCCCGCCGAGAGCTCCGTCAAGCAGAAGCTGTGCAGTGGCCGGGCCCTTATGGCTCAGCTACGTGTCGTTTCGGACCGGGACTCGCGAGCCCTTGAGGCTCGGAAACTCGGGGCCGTCATGACGCACGATTAGATGTTGATTTCTTTGATTTTGGAGTAGAAATGAGCATTGTGTAATAGAAATTGTGAAGAAGAATGTTGCAGAGTTTGTTTGTGAATGTTTACAGTGAAGAAAAATGTTGAGTGTTGGTTTTGGATATTTATTTGAGAATCATGTCAATCATATGAATGTTAGATAATGAAATATGATCAATCTTTGTTAAGTTTTGCTAGAAAAGCATGCCTAGATGTCTAACTGACTTGTTGAGATTATTGCCAAGAATATTACAGTTTACAGAGCATGTTTACAGTAAATAAGAATATGTTGAGCATTTTGAGTTCAAGATCATGTTGAATACTTGCTAAGTGTTTTCCAATGAAGAATTGCTAAATTATGATTTATGAGCATGTTTATAGAATTGTTGAGAATCCACAGTGAAAGGATAACTAAAGTTCATTCTACAGTAAAGTGCATATTTGAGCATACCATGTTTTAAAATGCATAAGTGGCCAAAGTGAGCCTCTAAGTATTATTTTCAAAACTCATATCTGTTTTAAAAAGTCATTTTCTTGTTGCACTGAGAAATTGTTGAGAAGCTATGTGCATAAGTTTGCATAAGCAAAGAAGTTGCATGAGATATATATATGCTATCTATATAAGTGAGGAAAATCTATGTTTTGGCGGCCAGTTAGGACTACGTCCTTTCAGAAGAAAAGAGATAAGATCAGATAGAACTGACAAAATAGTGAAAAGAGATAAGATCGGATAGAACCGACAAAACAGTACAAAGAGAAAGTAAAGAAAGAAACGGACATTGTGATTCGATATGAAGTAACGAGGTCGATATTCCCGAGTTACTAGGTTGGAAACTGCCCGCCAGGCTTAGAATCCTGGTCAGGGGGTGTGCACACTGATAGTTCGATACCTGATTCCACAGAGTTTGAGAAAAAGAACCAATAGAGTGGTTCTATGGATGAGTATTAGGCCAGCTAGATGCCGAGCCCAGATAGGTTCATTCACACTATGGTGAAGTCCTACCTCGCCCACGAGTATAAAGAAAGCGAGTCATTGCGACTCTAAAGAAAGCGAGTCATTGCGACTCTAGAGAAAGCGAGTCATTGAGACTAAAGAAAAGAAGAGCAAAGCGAGTCATTGTGACTCTAAGAATCCTCCACAGAAAAGTATTCTTTTTACAAATGAGTGTATATGTATATCTATCTATACTTATACTAAAGCATCATGTTTATTTTATTGCATGATTAAGTTGATTGCACGAGATTGCATGTTGAGTATATGATTGCACGAGATTGCATGTTGAGTATATGATAGCATGAGATTGCGTCGAGATTATTTGATTGCACGAGATTGCATGTTGAGCATATGATAGCATGAGATTGCTTAGAGATTAAATGACTGCATGAGATTGTTTAGAGATTATATGATAGCACGAGATTGCTTATTGAGTTATGTGTTAGCATGAGATTGTTTACTGAGATATTTGATGATATGAGATTATTGATAATATAAGTATGCAATTGTATGAGTTTATTGATAAGCTAAGTAATTGTGAAAGCATGCCTATTTGTTAATTAGGTTGCAAGTATATAGAAACCCTGTTAAGCATGTTAAGTGATGCCTAAGTGATTGAGAATGTTTGATCTAAGTATGTGAAACAAAGGTTTTCCAAAAGTATATACTATAGTACTTTACAGGGTTGAGTGGAGTTATACTTATCTTCGTGCTAACGGGTTTGTTTCTACTTGTTGTTTGTTAACCCCTTTCAGGTGGGCCCAGTTCATAAGTGAGAGCACGAGTTAGACTAGGCTAGCATTAGTTAGCTTTTGTAGTCTAAACTCTTGATGTTGATTTACATTTTGAGACTTGTAGTCAAGAGTTTGATGGTGCTTTTGTAGTAAAGACTTGTAAATCCAGAAGGGAGTACAGGACCACTCTTGTTTTTTTATGGTGATGGACACAGGGGTTTTATCCCCTAATTATTGAATGATAGTAAAAGTTTGATGTTTTAGTTTTCTACCATTGCCTGTGCAATTATTGTGAAGGGTAATTGTGGCGGTAACACCTCCTTTGAGTTGTTTAGTAAAGTTTATTCCACTGCCTTAGCTTACCCTTCAAGGTTAAGTTTGTTAAATAAGTTTAAGAAAAGTGGGTGTTACACCCTTCTTCCCGCAGTTACAACACTGCACTAGATTTCCTTGGCAATCTAACCCTGGGTGGTCCTTGCCACATCTTTTGCAGTGGAAACGCCTCCTTCTAAACTCGATGCTCCCCCTAAATGATCCTTGAACTTGATGATAAGTCATCCCACCCTCGAGGTCGTGCCTTTGAAAGCTCCACTCTGGCTCGGCATAGACAACACTTGGTCTCTCGGTGACCAATGCGTCAGTCTCTCTGTTCATCCTCTTACGGTTGTCCTGTACTCCCTTCTGGATTTGCTGCACCCGATAAAGATCGGCAGCGCAGGTGTAAGCCTCATTGAGAGTTCTCGGCTTGTACACTGTTGGGACTTCCTTGCTTCATAGTTAAGCCCCGCCACGAACTTCTCCACTTTGGTGGCCTCGGTAGGGACCAACACGTGGGCAAAGCAGGTTAGCTCCAGAAACCGCTTGTGGTACTCTATCACCGACGAGGCCCCTTGCTTCAGATGTAAGAACTCTTCATACATCGCTACTCGGACGTGGGAAGGGTAAAAACGCTCCAAGAGAACGAGCTTGTTCTTCAAGGTCTCCTAACTGAACCCAGGCTCTTCCTGACACACCGGTCCCTCGTGGACCCACCACAAGTCGGCCTCATGAGTAAAGTAGAAGGCCGCCAACCCAACCCGGCGTTCCTCGGGGCATCCCACCACTGTAAATATCTTGTCCATCATGTGAATCCATTCCTTCAACACCGCGGGGTCCTCTTCCCTGGCAAAGATCGGGGGACGGTGGTTAGAGATTTGGCGAGCAACGTCGCGGTTCTCGTTCAGCGGTGGGTGGTTGTTGTTGTTGTTGTTGTTGTTGTAGAGGAGCGCATTGCTTAAAGTTTGCGTGATCTGCGTAAGTTGTTGCAGATTCTGGGCCAACTGCTCATTGGTGGGCGTGCCAAGAGTCCGTGCACGATGTTGGGGTGGTGCTATTGCTGAGCTCTACAGTAGTAACACTGGTTAGGGCAGAAAAACGAGGAAGTTTGCACCCTTACCCGGTGCTTAAAACTAAAGAACTTAAGCTAAGCGAAATCAAGTAACAAAAGCACACAACAGCAATAAAGAAACACACATCCTCACCGCGCGTCCTAAGGTTCTTAGAACTTAAGTACTTAAGCACCTAGAATCCTAGTTCAACATTTAAAGGCACTATCCTAGGCTCAAACCTAGGCTTTGATACCAACTATAACACCCCTGATTTTTATGTACTAAACAAAAGTAAATTAAAGCTTAGAGATAGAGATTAAGCTAGCATTAAGCAGCAAAACATTGCGGAAGCTAACAGTCAATCGGGGAATGCTATGCCACATCTAACTAAACTATTAGATACAAAGGCTAAAAGTCAAAGTACTTAATACCAAAATCAACATAAAGTCAACAATTCACAACTCTAAGGCACACAGGCCACAAAGTCTAAACTAAAGGATAAGGAGAGCTATGCTAAACTACGTTTTCTTCTAGTGCGCTCACAACGGTCTACTCTGTACCTGTAAAACATAAGGGGTAGCACCCGTTAGCCAATAATGCTAAGTAACCCACCACTACGCGTTGAGTACAATATAGTATATATATATAAGAAAATCATTTGAGACTTGGAATACATAAATATAACTTAGCAACTCTAGCTTTAAAAACAAGGAGTAGAGACAACGTATAACTCATCATAGAACACTCTCAATCAACCGACCATCAACGCTAAACCAAGAGATCAATACCAAGATAAGAACAAAAGGATAATCAACAACATATGATCATCAACATCAATCAAGGGTAACATCATAACATGAAGGATAACATCAATACATGCTCATAGCAATTGAAAGTCAAGGATCGCAATCAATGACCGTTTCCAAGTCCAACCTTATTCCATGTTCCAACCTTTACACCGCTCCATCCTTATTTCAGTTCCAACCTGTACCTCCAGGCTACCCTGTACAACCAGTCCAACCTTATACCATCATAGGTGAAGCATAGCTTCTTGCCACCAATACATATGGAGCATAACTCCTTGCCACCAATAAAGTATCACCGATACATATAGATCATCAATTCATTGCCATCGATACATATGGAGCAAAACTCCTTGCCACCAATACATTTCAATCATAACCACATAGTCATCGACATAAACAATTGAGGCTCAACATTATCCCAATCAAGAATAATAAATAGTGTACACATTTGTACAAGCTTACAACAAGAGATTCAATCGAAGGATTTCAAGAATAGACATGGAAGGCACATTTCAAGACAATGGCACAATAATGATAGACTTCAATCCAAGGATTACAATGATTGGTGAATACATGCTACCAATCTTCATTGAGAACGGATGGACAAACACATACTAGTACGAACAACATCGTAACTAGCATGCAAATCAATAGGATAAACATAACGGTTCAAACGAACATCAAAGACTTCACACTAATCCAATGAATCACAAAGTTGGACCTTTAAACATGATTCAAGACTCATAATCCTATCGTGGATACTTAGGACATCGTTCTAGACGTACGAAACATCAAAGGAGACACATAATTGCACAACGGTTCAACAAAACGGAGGCCAAAACATCACGTACCAGTGGGCGGAACGATGGGGGTCAACCACCTGCTACCCCCCCCCCCTCCATGTACTCAGTGGGTAGAACCACGGGTAGGCAACCACCCGTGGCTCCCCCCACCACCCTTTACCACATGTACTCAGCCGGTGGAACGGCGGGAGGTCAACCACCCGCCGTACCCCCCACTGTGTACCGAAACCTGTAGAGAAATTTCCTGCGGGGAAAATTGCAACCAATGCCAAGTTCAAGTCCAGAACACCCAAAATCTCTCATACAACAACAAAGGAACTTGAACAACAAGAATAACTCAAAGAATAACATTTATGAACCCTAGATTCAAGCTATAAACATGCACAAACACAAGATTATGCATCATTTCACTCATGAACATCAAGAATAACAAGAAATCCATAATATCAAGTGTAAAATAAGTTTTGTAGAACATGGGTTACCTCCTTAAGCCTAGAAACACCTTCTTCAACCCCTAATCCTCTTCTTGGAACTCTTCTTCCACAAGGTCTTCCAAAAACCACACAATTAACCAAAAACTTAGATAAAGACACGGAAAAACTAGATAAAAACACTAGCCAATCTTGGAACTTACCCTCCTAAGGTCTTGGTGGAAGAAAGTTGGAATCTTGAAGGGTTCTTGGCAAGATTAGGGAAGGGTTTTGGTTTAGCTTGGGGAAGAAGCTAGGATTTTAGAGAGAAGGTGGAGAGAAATGAAGTTATTGCCTAGTGTGGGAAGATAATAGTGGTGTGTTAAAGGAAAATATCTTGGATATCAAGTAAGGGTTGTGAAAAGACTAGAATAGCTTCCCTTGTCTACAAAATTATTGTTAGGAAGAAATTAAAGGCTAGGTACAAGGCATAAGGAACAATGTACAATTCATTGGCTAAACCAATTGACTAAAGAGTCTAGTCAATTTAGGTCCTTCGACTATTTAATAAGGAATTGGGAAGGAATTTGCAAGGTAAGTTTATAATTAATTAAATAATTAATTCCGTTTAAGGGGTAATTTTCCGGGGTGTCAAACCATCTTTTCCTGCAACCACCGGCGGCAACACAACCCATTCCCTTCTACCGTTGACGGCGGTGACCTCGGACAACGGAGGACCAAGCAGATCGACGTGACTCTTCTCCACCTTCCTCCTCTCCCGCGAGAAGCGAAGCAGCAACTCCTCCGGGCGTACTCCGACGACCCCTCCCAGCTCAGCAACAGATCTACGCGGGTCCTCCTACGGCGGTGGACTGGTCTTCTAGCCGAGGTAGCAGCGTGGATGGTAGTGGTGGTTGACGGCGACGACGGCAACTTCAACCCTAGTTCTCGCATGCAGCGGACAGTGATGGCAGATCTTGGCTGGATTCCGAAGGTGAGGGGTATTATTTTGAATAAGGAAGTTTGTTATTGATGAGCAGACAAGCACTCAGGTGTACACAAGCCTAATTGTTTTTCGACGCTTGAAGCACGGGCGAAACGAATAAGGATAATGATCGTTGGTAGAAGGAGTTAGGAAGGTTGAATTTAGAAGGTGCTGGAGGCTAATTTAGTACAACTGAGTACTCAGAGTTCATTGCATTCACCGGAGAAGAAGAAAAGAGACGTGAAGTGACTAAAATACCCTCATTATTTTAACTATTAAAATTTTCTAGCGAAATTTGGTCGACAATTTGGCCGGAGTGACCAAAATTGACAAAGATTGCATAGTTAAGGTATTAAATTGACACTTTTGAAAGTCATGAACTGAAATTAACAAGACCCCTATAGTCATAGGACCAAAGTTGAAATTTCCTATATAAAAAGCATTTATAATTTCAGCTAAACCTCCTCAGCATCTGTAACAACCCAAAATTTAATTTCATAAATCCAATTTTAAGAAATTCCGAAATAGCCATTTTTCACTCCGTAAAAATTTTTGCGATGAAATCGGTGTTGAATAAATTATTTTGAGCCACTTTTAAGTAAGCTCAACACCGGGATTTATTTTAAATCTAAAATTCTAAATTTTCGGGTACTTCGTGTACCAAGTTTTAAATCGAGAAATTTATCTGAGTGAGACCGGGAGAATTCAAAAAGACTTTAAATAAGGGTTCATCTAAATAGCTTTTTGAGAAAATTCATTTTCAACCCCAAAGTATTTAAAATAGCATTTCTAGTCTATGGTTCATGTTGCAAGATGGACCAAAAAGGCATTCTCCTTGTCTGATCTTTTCTAGAACTACCACCAAATTACCATTTTGCCCTCCACCAATCATTGAGTATCTTTCTAGGGTTTTGAACCCATATATAAGCAATAAAAAGCCAACTTTTCTCCTGATTCCATTCTTTGTCTTCCCACCCAAGAGCTCATCAAGGGAGAAAGAAGAAACACATGCAGTGAGTTTTTGGTTCATTTCCATCCTTGTTCTTCTAGTTTCCTCTCTTTAGCTTCTATCAATGAGTTCCTCCTCTTAAGTGTTGTTGTTTGGCTTTTTTGAGTCATCTAGGTGGTGAAGGGGGTAGTGGTTGAGTTGGGAAGAAGAAGGAATCTAAGCAAGAAGAAGAGGCAACAAGAGGTATAACCCCATGGACTCCCTCTTAGATTTGGCTCTGTGAAGCCTCTTTATTAAGTAAAAATGAGTAAAAATTTATGAGATTTTGTTGTGTTTATGCTTGGAAGTGATCTAGCATCAGGAGGGCCGCCGGCTAGAGCCGGAGTTACACGGGACTAGGGCATGGCCCTAAAGGAGGGCCGCCGCCTAGTCCCGGTATTGCAACGGGGCACATGGGGCAGCTCATGAGGAGTCCCGCCCCAGGCCCCTGAGTATTAATCTGGGAGAATTTGTGCAGTGGACGGGCCCTTGTGGCTCAGCTACGTGTTATTTCGGGCCAGGTGTCATGGACCCTTGTGGCTCGGTACCTCGGGATCGTCTCGACGCACGTTTTGGCTTTGATTTCGTGGAGTTTGGATAAAAAAAATGAGTATGTTATGAAGGATTTGCTACATAGTACATATTTTGGCGAAGTTCACTGTGTATAAGAAATGCTTGATAATGTGATCTGTTGATATTTTGTGTTGAGTAGAGAAGCATGATTCTTTGAGAATATGATTTATTATGAAAGCATGACTAGAATGTGATATTTGATTAATGAGAATTGAAGCATATTTGTTAATAAAAATGTATAGAATTTGCTATGTTGCAAACCGAGCATGATATTATATCCTTGAGTATTTTATGGTTTATAAACATGGTTTAGAAGAATGTTATAGAGTATTTTGCATCTCACATATGTCATATTTCAAAAATGCATAAAGGAGCCAACTTGAGCCCAAGTATTACTAAAAAAAAAATCCATAAGCATGTGGTACATCATTATTTGATGCATTGAAAAGTTGAGAAGTTGTTGCACGCATGAGATTGATGCATGAGAGATATATCTATGTATTATCTATTGGTGAGGTTTTGAAGGATACCGTTTGGACTATGTCCTCTCGGGAGATATTTATGGACATTGCGGTCCCAGTACATGTAACGTGGTGTATTCCGTTACGAGGTTGGAAACTGCCCGCCAGGCTTGGAATCCTGGTCAGGGGGTGTGCACACTGATAGTTCGATACCTAATTCCACAGCGCGTGAACCACGAGATTGGTTCCGTAGACTGTAGGAGATATTGGGTCGGATTTACGCCGTTCACGATGGGGCAATTCACGCTACGGTGAAACCCTGAGCCGTCTACGAGCGATGAGAAAAGAAAGTGAGTCAAGAGAGACTCAAGAGAAAGAAAGCGAGTCAAGAGAGACTCAAAAGTAAGAAAGAAAGTAAGAAAGAGACATCCACAGAAAGTACTCTATTTTTATAAAGAGTGTATGAGTATATTATGGTATTGCACGAGATTGCATATGTTTATAGTATTGCACGAGATTGCATATGATTATAGTATTGCACGAGATTGCATATGAGTATGATTATAGTATTGCACGAGATTGCATATGAGTATGGTTATAGTATTGCACGAGATTGCATTTGAGTAGAGTATCGCATGAGATTACATAATGAGAATGTTGATTTAAGATTATTCATCGAGCATGATTATTTAGTTACATTTGAAGCCTTGTATAACAAGTTTATGTGATGAGAATTTGAGAGCATGAGAATACTTGTTGTATGGTTTATTAGCATGATCCTACATGTGAGCATGAGTTGCTTGTTAAGTTAATTGAGAAGTTTATATGTTGAAGTATCTAAGTGTTCAGTCTTATATATATAAGCATGCCTATTGATATTATAGGTTGCAAGCATCTAGAAAGTATGTGTTAGATCTAAAGATGTTTTGAGATGAGTTTGTTGTTTACAAGAGAAATCAAATGTTTTCAAAGTATATGTTATAGTACTTTACAGGGTTGAGTGTGGTTATACTTAGGTTCGTGCTAACGGGTGTTTTCCTATTTGTCTATGTGTTGCTTGCAAAACCCCTTTCAGGTGGGCCCAACAGTGAGAAGTGATCGAGTTAGATTAGTCTCGTAGATTGAGATGTCTAAACTCTTTTGTTTTGTTGATGATTTTATTATCCAGATTTTAGACTCATGTTGATTTGTAGATTTTGAGGATGTAGACTTTTGGGGTGACTTTTTCCCCCTTATGTTTTTCAGTATTTAATATGGATGTTAGATATTTACTTTATTTCTAGTTCTACCCCTTAGCCTGTGCAATCACCACGGAGTGGTGGTTGTGGCGGTGACATTCCCACTAGTTATCTTTTTAGTTATTAATTCCGCTGCTTAGTTTATGATAATTGTGGTTTAGATTGGTGTTTAAGAGTTAGAAAAATGGGGTGTTACAGCATCACAAATGTATTGTAAAATGCATTTATTATTCCGGCAGTCAGTATTAGCTCAAAACAGAGTCGTTTTCACTGGGCGGGAAAATGTATTCCAAGAAATTATTGCCTTATTATAGAGGTAGATAGACAAGGTTATTGTTTGTAAGTTTATTTAATTTTAAATTTTTTAATTCATTTTTATAAACTACAATTATTTATTTATGAAAACATTGTACAACTATTAATTATTTTGCTTTTAGAAAAATACTTAAAACTTTTAAATCATGATTATTATTGTGTATATAATTTTTTTTATTTATAAAGTTACATCAGCATTCTCACATATTACAGGTACTAGTTTTACATGCGCATTGCGCAAATGAGTTAATGCTCAATGTTTATAATTAAATAAATATTTGAAAGTATATCAATGCAAGATTATATATAAAAAGTCCATACATAAGTAATTTAATGTTGAATTTGTTTATTTAAATATGTAACTCATACTATATGAATATAAGATAATATAATAGATTCATTATAATTGTCACTAAACTTTTTAAAAATAGTAACCAAGTATTTTTGTTGCAAAGGGTTCTAATATATTTAATGAATGCACATACAAGATCAATGAATGAATCAACGTTACCAGTCCTTTAAGTGTTTTGCTCAGTGTTCATTTAGTTCTGGACGGTTGATAAATATGATGTAACCCAAAAATCAAAATGCTAAAGAAAGTGTTTGATCATTCAACAGTTTGGAGTAACAATTTGTTCCAAATCACTGAAAATACAAACACGGTAATTTACAATATTTTCACTTAGCGTTTTGGAGAATGATTTCACCAAAGCGCCCCGGTATTTTTTTTAAAAAATGTTTACTGTAGGGCCATTTCGACTCCTTAAATAACAAGAGTCATTTTAGCTAGCTCATTGTTTTCCCATCAACGGATGGGCAAGCTTAATTTTTAAATTGGAGACTTGAGGCCTCAAGGCTTCCATGCCACTTTTCCCACCGATGTGGGAAAAGTGGCAAAACTAAGGGGAGTCGAACGTTCAACTCCCCATATGTTTTTTTTTTTTTTTTTTTTTTTTTTTTTTTTTTTTTTAATTTTAAATTTTAATTCTTTTATTTAATTATTGTTATTATTATTGTTGTTGTTGTTATTATTATTATTATTATTATTATTATTATTATTATTATTATTATTATTATTGTTATGAAATATATTAGGTCATTTTACATGTTAATCTAAACAGTTAATTTTTTCAAATATCATTTTACCAACCATTGATATAATTCGATGGTCAAACTCGTTAATATAATTCACTATTTGCTAACTGCTAACACAATCCGCTAACGCTAACCGCTAACGGCTGATTGCCAAACAAGGACATTGTGGGGTAGTTTCCCACTTCAATTTGTTGTGTGATTTGAATACTCTATTTGTCAACGAATCTCCCAAGTAGTTAATATGATTGACTCAATTATATATATATATATATATATATATATATATATATATATATATATATATATATATATATATATATATATTTTCATGGTATTAATAGGTAAATAAATATATAGCATTATTTTGTATTATAACTTTGATATTTAATTAAACAATAGTGTACCAAAAAAGATAATAGACAATATAGTGAATATAATCAATTGATGAATTTTAATGTAAATAGTTTTTAAATTGGAGAAAAATAAAGGCAATATAACTAATGAAATTATTTCTCTTAATTAATTTATTAATAATAAATAATTTTTTTTTTAATAAAGACATTGTTGACACATAATTTTAAATTAAAGAAGTGATGTATGCACCCATTCTCTAGACTCATTGCATAGCACGCCGCCACCACTTGCTCTTGAGAAGTCCTGGTTCGCCACACCATCTACATTCATCTTTACAAATCCAGCCTGTGGCTTGGACCAACACAACTTGCTCCATGTGGCCAGTTCTTTTGAGGTTTTCCGCCCCTTCCATTCGCTCTTGCAAAGGCTCTGTTAACTTCATCAACCTGGGATTTTAACCACTCGATCTCTCTTGAACAGCAGAGGTTTCACTATGGAGTTGAAGATAGCACCATTTCTCCATCTCCAAATCCACCAAGCCGTTATTTTACTTGGGAGGCCTTCGGAGCAGCAGCCTTCCCAACCGCAGAGCTGACTGTAAAGTTCCCCAAGGCTCCCCTTCCGAGTTTTTTTGTACTTTTAGTCCCACGACTATGGTGTCACTAACAATTTTGATCCGCAACTTTTAAAATTTGTAGAATTGGTCCATGACTATGACTTTCTTAGCAAATTTGATCATTCCGGTACATTTTCCATTCAATTTTTGCCAGAAAATTTTACTCCTATTTTAACATGGGAGTAAATTTGCCAAAATGTGGAGTAAAATTTTCCAGTAAAATTGAACAGAAAATACACCGGAAGGACCAAATTTGCTAAAAAAGTTATAGTCATGGATCAATTCTACAAGTTTTAAAAGTCGTGGATCAAAGTTGTTAGTGACACCATAGTCGTGGGACCACAAGTGCAAAAAACTCCTTCCCTTCCCCAGTGTATATAATTTTTTAAAAAACTTATAAATATTGTTTCAAGTTATTTAATAGAACAAGTATTTTTTTTATAATTTAAATTTTAAACATAAAAATAATACTCATTCTGTCCCATTACTTTATTTATCCTACTTACTATTCATTGGTCAAATAAACTTTTTATTATTTGTTTATTTTCTTTAGTATCTTTTACTTATTTTAAATTTAATTTTTTGTGTTTAATATTATTTTTAAATATATAAATTTTATATACTAATACTAAACTTAATATTATGAAAAATTAAAAATAAAAATAACTTAAGTCAAGCATCGTTAATCGAACTAGACACATAAAATGATACAGAAAGAGTATTAACTTTATATATATATATGTTTGTTTTGTTTTACTTATAAAATGATTAGGACCAACCTAAAAAATAGCTGTCTTTTCACAATGGTTATATCGTGCACCGGGGCGCCAAAAATTCATTGTTTTGTATATACAGAATTGTATGGTAGAATACACATAAACTCCTAACATAATACACATAATCTAACATAATACATAATATGCATAAACTCTTAAACATAATGACAGAATACACATAAACTTTTAACATAATACATATAAACTTTTAACATAATTATACATAAACTCTTAATATAATCCATGTAAATACAAAAAAATAAAATTGTAACGGGATTGAACGGACGAACAAATATCATCGCCTCGACTCACCCAATTCATAGAAACGATGTCGTTTTGGGTCCTTGTGCACGATATAATTTGGAGCATGGTCATCTTATAAGTTATACCGATTGAAAGTTGAACCCGTTTGGATGGATAGGTGAAGTGAATATTGTCTCTGAAACTCTCACCAAATTGATAGGTAAAGTGCGATTGGTTTGCAAGGTTTTGGGAGAATTGGTATCACAGATCGTACGCAGGGGCATGGATCGGCGTGAGGACGCGAAGTTGATGAAATTATCAGATTCCTCCGATTTCTTCAGTAATCTGGGCGAGGGTTTGTTAGTTGAAATCCTGGGCAGGCTTCCCAACAGAGCAGTTATTGAATTGAAATTGGTATGCAAGAGCTGGTGTTCTCTTATCTCTTCTCAGTATTTCATTACTTTTTTCCATCACCGACGCCATGACCCATCCCTTCCGCCAATTCCTCATCCCTCATCTTCGTCTGGCTGCTTTATATTCCAAACTGCACATGACTGCGGTTTGTTGGTTCGCGGCGGCGGCTTTCACAGACTCGATTTAAGTTTCCTTCCCTGTCCCCAAAGCAGCATTAGAGTGGTGGGTTCGTGTGCTGATTTAATTCTATGCTCCACCCGGACCTCCACCTGCCCCATGTCCCAAACCATATTCTATTATGTCTGTAATCCGCTAACCAATCAGTGGGTTGCTCTTCCTCCTGCCCCACAATTTCAATTGAAATACAGAAGGTGGGTCGCAATTGCCACTGGCTTCCTTTGCGTTCCTGCGCCCTGTTCCCTTTGCACCACCCACAACAATTCTCCCTATAAATTTATGGTGGTTCGAATTTGTATTATTCCAGTTAGTCCCATCCATTCCCAGTTCGAATTCAAAGCTCAACTCTTCTTGTCTGAGGAAGGTGAATGGAAAAGTCTTATGGTTTCATCACCTCGGGCCGTAAGGTATCGAGTCCTTTCTTCTACAACTCTTGTCGCCTATAAAGGGTTGCTACATTGGCTCATTTCTGGGTTTGTTCTTGTGTATGATCCCTATAATTGTCCCCAAAGATTTTCCCGTGTAATTGATATTGATATGCCAGCTGATATGATAGCTGCAGATATCGGCCCCCAAACCATTGGACTATTTCATGATCGTATTCGTGTAACATATGTGTGGGGTATTTGGTTAGAAGATCCCGTATATTATATATGGGAGCTGCAGGACTACAACATGGGGAAGTGGAGTTTGGTGCACAAACTTCGCCTTAGAACAACTCCGCGTCTCCCGGATCCTGATCTTATAATTAATCTTGATCCTAAAATTAGAGAGACAGGATTTTCCTACACAAACGGGGGTACTTTTTATTGGACCAATTCTTCTTCTTCTTCTTCTTCTGGGTGGTGGGTTGCTAATGGGATTGTCCATTGGCTTACTGATCAGTGGTGGCCAACACCAGTACCACCACTAACCAGCAAAATTCAAAGTAAGTAGTAGTTAAACAGTAGTTCCAATATCTTTCTTTCTATGCCTGTTTTTCTCATTCTAGTTCCTTACCTTAGCTTATAATTGCTCCCCTTAATTTAGCTAGCTTCTTATTATATAGGCATATAAGGCTAGCACATTTTCTTTGGATTATAGTTAGTTGTATCAATAATGTTGAATTTGGATCTTCTTTTTCTTCTCATCCTAATATCTTTACATGCTATAATTGCAGATAATGAAAATACTCTCGGGAATTCATAGAAAAAAAAGGGTGAAAGGTAGATATAGAGTTTTCTCACATCCTCCCGTCATCTCTATTCGAACAACAAAAAAAACGTTCTTTCTTGTTTCATTAATTTTATATGGTAGGTATTAATCTAATTTTATTTAGTTACATTTCTAAAAGTATTGTTTTATTCGTCTACCCGTTTTGGGATTTACATTCTGTAATCTGAAGGCCGGGGAGAAAGTTCCACCTTTCTTTTATTTTATTGATGGAATAAAACAACTTCCATTTGTTAATGATATGATATGATGGTAAGCATATTAGATGCCCCCTCCCCCCAATTGGTCATTGTGTTATTTTAGTTCATAACTATTTTCACAAACTTACCTTGTCCTAGCAGCTGTAAGACCAAAACTAGGAAGCTAATTAGATTGTAGCAAAAAGTGTAGTTTAAGTCTGCAGAAAAACGTGGAGGAAACCCCCAACCCAATTGGCTCATAAAAGGTTTCAGGGCAGCAGTTGAGGGAAGCAGTCTAAGGGACTTCGAATTCCAGGGAGATACCAATTAACCAATACACTGGAGAAATGGAGGGGTTCACAAAACTGGATTTAAGCCAAATTAGATAGGATCTTAACCTCTGATTTCTGAACACTAGGGCTACATCGGTTGAAGCTTCGAAGAGCAATCATCTCGCACTGTATCTCCACCTAAATATCTCTACTTCAAGGCGGCGTAACTACTTATAGGTTCATTTTTGAAAATTTGTGGCTCAAAGAAAGCCTCCAAAGTTGGGATTCAACTCCTTACCATAATTGAGAGATGTTGGAAAGCTGTGTGGGAACTGGGAATGGGGTAAAAAAATTTCAGGGGACTTATGATATTGATTTTTGTGTGATTCTAGACTAGTTATTATGTTTGAATTGAACTTGTTATGAACTATTTATAACATTTTATAAACTTGTAAGTATTAATATGTTTGAATAATTGTAGGTTCATATGTAATTCTAGAATACCGACCTAGGCTTTTATTTAACCAAAGCACACCCCAACTCTGCTCATTTTCATCCATCATACTTTGTTTCTTGGTAAAACCAATTGAATCCAGCCAGTAGCTGATCCAGAATTTTGAATATTAAATATTTGGGAAAAATTAGTATTAATTGAGTATATAATAAGAATTTATATGATATAATTTTTCAATTTATAGCCATAGATTTGGCCCTGAATCCAGTTTTGTTTTCTGTGTGCCCAACTTTTGTTTATGTTTCTACCTATAACAAGAAAGAGGTGAAAGGATTTGGAAGAAAGGTTTTATTATCATCATCTTACAGTAGGGGTAGCTTACAGCTTATATACAGAGAGTCTTAGAGCAAGAAAAGAAAGCTAACTACTTTGCTGAGATCACTAAGTAACAAACTGTGAATAGTAAAAACAGTTTTAACTGCTTCTAACTAACTTAACAGCTAGGCACAGTAAAACCTGAAACACTAAAAGATTAAGTCTTGTTTTCAGCTTGAGCTTGATTGTCTTCTAACATCCCCGCAAGCTGGATCATACATATTATGTAGGCCAAACTTGGATATGTAGGACATGAAACTTGATGGAGAATGAGGTTTGGTGAACACATTAGCTAGCTGACTTTGGGATGAAACATGTAGCAGCTTGATTACTCCACTCTGCAATTTTTCCTTTATGAGGTGACAATCTAGCTCAATATGTTTTGTTCTTTCATGGAACACAGGATTTTCAGCTATAGCTATTGCTGACTTGCTATCAGTGAACATAACAGCAGGTGTATGAAGATTAACTTCCAAGGCTTTCAACAAGTAACATAGCCACTGAATCTCACAAAAGGTTGCAGCAATTGCCCTATATTCAGCCTCTGAGGAGGACCTTGACATAGTTAATTGTTTCTTTGCCTTCCAAGAAATCAAAGCTGTTCCCAGAAATATGCAGAAGGTAGTCTATTGATTATGTATACAACATGTAAAATGCACTCTCCCCAAAAATAATTAGGCAGGTTGGCTTGAGTTTTTAAAGCTCTGGCTGTGGACAAAATGTGACCATGCTTCATTTCCACTACACTGTTTTGTTGGGGGGTGTATATACAGGAGGTTTGATGTAATATCCTTGTCTGTGAATAGAACTCTGACATTGTGAATTCTTTTCCATTGTCTGATCTCAAACATTTTACCCTCTTTCCAAACTGAGTGTATACCATAGCACAGAAACTTTGTATGAGTTGTTTTACTTCATCCTTTGCTCTCATGAGATGCACCCATGTATTCCTGCTAAAATCATCTACAATGGTAAGAAAATATTGATGTCCAAGACTCCAAGCATAGTTTTAACATGATATGGTCCCCAGATATCCATGTGTACAAGTTGAAAGCATTCTGAAGTAGAAGACTGACTGTTATAAAATGGTAACCTTTTCTATTTGGCCATATGGCAGCAATCACATACATCACCTTTTTCAGCATTCACATTTACATTTACATTTAGAGATTGCAACAATCTCAATTTTCAATAGGAAGCATGCCCTAGTCTAATATGCCAGATGTTATTGTTTACTAGATTGACTAGAGGTGCACAATGTATGGAAATGTCTTCTGATGGGGCTAGGTAATATAAACCATCCCTTAGCTCAGCAGTGCCAATCATCCTCCCAAGATGTAGGTCATGTATTATGCACTTGTTAGAGTTCATCATTACTTGACAGTTTGAGGACCTGACCAATTCCCCTATCGATATTAGATTGTATTGAAACATTGGAAGTTTGGAACAGATCCAATATGTGTGATTGCAACCTTGTCTCCATTAGGTAAGGCTACATATTTTCCATGAGTCCTACTAGAATTTGTGAGTAGGTTTTTGTCACACACTATATGGTGTGTGGCACCACTGTCAATAATCCACTGATTTCTATATTTATTGACATGATAGGAAGTAGCCTTACCTTTTTCTGTACTTGGGATAAAATTGGCTGAGACAATACTGATATGAGGGACTTGATCTGACTGTGATGCAGCTATGAAGTTTGCTTGGGGCTTTTGAGATGCAAAGCCAGTGTCCAGGGGAGTATGTCTTTCCTTCTGTACATATTCAAGAAACTCTAGATATTTTCTGTAACCATCTTGGAACTCATTATTACTGGCCTCTTGTGTGTTGCTCTGAACTTGTTGAACTTGGTCGGCTGATCTAACATTCTTTCCTCTAGGTTTCCACCCTGGAGGATATCCATGCTTTTTATAGCATTTCTCTATAGTATGTCATGTGAAGCCACAATAGCTACATACCACCCTAGGCTTGGTATTAGAGTGTTGTCTTTCTCCTCTGGTGAACATGGCACTGCCTGCTACATTATCGGTGAGGTTCCCAAAAGGATTAATAGGATTGATACCCAAGCAGAACTGCCTTTCTTGCTGGGATATCATAGAGTAAGCCTCTCCTACCTCTAGTAAGGGCCTCATTAACATTATTTGATTCCTTGCCCCAGTGTACTTGTCATCAAGACCAATCAAGAAAGCACACAACATGTCATTCTCAACATTAATAGCAGTTTTGTGCATAAATTCATCACTGCATTTACACTTCTGAGCACAAATGCAGTTAGGAGCAGGCCTTAAAATCAAGAGTTCATCCCAAAGCAGTTTCAATTTAGTGAAGTACTCATTTACATCACTGTTACCTTGCTTGGTTTGATAGATCTTGGCCTTGATTTCTGCTATTTAGAATACGTCTTGTTTACTAAACCTCTTCTTCAAATCTAGCCATACTCCTTCTGCCGTATCAATCCACAACACGCTTCGAGCAATTGTTAGAGATAGGACTCAAGCTATCCAGGACACTACCATGTTGTTGCAACGATCCCAGAAGAAATACTTGGGATCATATGCATTTGGTGCCTTGATAGTTCCATTGACAAAACTGAATTTGTTCTTTGAGGATAAAGCAATTTTCATCGCATGTGCCCATTCATGATAATTGCTTCCATCCAACGCAGCTGATACCAATTCAAGTGATGGATTCTCGTTGGCATGGAGGTGATAGGGACTGATGGTGTCATTGGGGTTGAAAATAGGTTCATTCACAGCAGCTTTGGATCCTATTGGTGTCGGAATTAGGTTAGGGATTGGATTCTCAGTGGAATTTGGGTGAGGTATTGAATTTGAGGTTCCTGGTGGTCGTACTGCATTGGTTGATGGTAACGTCCACTCCATTGTTGAGCATTTAGAGCTCTGATACCATAACAAGAAAGAGAGGTGAAAGGATTTGGAGGAAAGGTTTTTATTATCATCATCTTAGAGAAGGGGTAGCTTACAGCTTATATACAGAGAGTCTTAGAGCAAGAAAAGAAAGCTAACTACTTTGCTGAGATCACTAAGTAACAAACTGTGAATAGTAAAAACAGTTTTAACTGCTTCTAACTAACTTAACAGCTAGGCACAATAAAACCTGAAAGACTAAAAGATTAAGTCTTGTTTTCAGCTTGAGCTTGATTGTCTTCTAACAACCTACATGGAGGGCCTGTTCGAGAAAAACTATGCGACTTGCTGGTTAATGAGCATGGAGTAGTAATGGAAGAAGGTTTTCCAAATGCCACCGGAACGTCAGAGTTCTGCTTGCACCCAGTGGGAGATACACCCACATCATGCAGACTATGCGATGCCATCCAAAGTCTGTGTATCCCTGTCATTGTTAGCGACAATATTGAGCTCCCGTTTGAAGAGATGATTGATTATTCAGAATTTTCTGTCTTCGTAGCTGGCTTGTGAGCCATCTTAGGAGCTATTCAAGTGTGCAGAAGGATAGGTTTTGGCGCAATATGGCTCAGCTCCAGCCCATCTTCAACTATGACAGATTGACAGTGGTCATCAAGGTCATATGGTAAAAGGTTCACCAAAAACTACCCATAATCAAATAAGCTATCATCCGGGAGAAAAGGAAACCTCCAGAAGTTTCTGTTCCACGCCGGTGCCATTGTACTTGAAGCTATTATCCTATGCTATTTTTTTATTTATTACCAAAATTTGCCAGCTTGGTTCCCTGGATGATCCTCTCCATTCTATCAGAATTGAGTTCTTGAACTGTTGAAAATTCATGAATCATTACATTTCTTGCAACCCAACTGTAGATTGGGCTTGCATGCTTTTACAACTCATACTCATTATGTATGGTCCTATAGCAGATTTGCTTTAAAGCTTGTGAGACATGCATTTGCCTCTTTCGAAACAATTGTATCATGCTAAATTTGTATGGAAATGCTATCTCTTTGTGATGGATGTGCACAGTTGCCATTAATCACAATTCACAATAGTGGCTATTGCCTTTGAGGTAGCTGTGCCACATTTTTAAATGATGTTTTATTGGAGAACGTATAATGAAGCTAACAATTGCATAAATTGGATGGCTGGTGTCAACCACTTTAATGTGGTCCGGGTCTTTCTTGGTCCGTTCGCTCCAAGAGACACAGGAGATGGTCCAAAGGAATCGTCACTTGTGACGAGAATCGGACCTGGGTTATTCCGGAATTCACCCCACAAAGAGAGCTCATTTGCCACTTGAGCTACCATGTTGGATGACTTTGATAAAAGGTGGAATTGCTCACCCCAAACGCTATTACAGAATTATATATAACTAATCAATAGATACTAGACTTTTGCTACCACTTAAGTCACTCATACCACTCTAGTTCGATGAGCAACTCTAAGTCCAACACTTATATGTTGAGTACCCGCCCGTCCAGAAGGAATTTAAAGACATCATGGAGTTAGCGTTTTTTGTGATTCAACTTGAGTTGTGTTTTGGTGTATTAATAAAAACACAATTTTCTCAAAAAAAAATAAAAATCAAAATAAAAACAAAATCAAAATATCATATAAATCCAATAAAATCTATATAAGTTCTTGAAATATGTAAACATATGTAATCATTTTGTACTTATGCTTTATTATTGTTTTAGCAACACCATCCATAGAAATCAAAGTGAGTTTTTTTTCCTCATACAATAGAAAACAGAAAAAAAAGTATTAGTAAAAGTAGACATATGCTCGGTGAGAGAGAGAATCCACCGCATGCGTGATATGCATGAGTCCACTGCGCGCTTTTTTATTTGTTACTTTTTTTTAAAACAAAAATGATGATAAATCAGGACAAATGAATTTTTTTTTCTTCATAGAAAAATGGAAACCCCTAATGGGGAAGCCCTTACAAACTATGATAAATTCATATTTAGTTCAAAATAATCTATAATTAAGAAATATTTTAACACTTATTATATGTTATTAACAATTGGCGATTAAGGGTACGTTTGGAAACCCGAAAATGATTTCCAAAAAATGTTTTTCGAGTTTTCAGTGTTTGGTAAGAAGAGAGAAAATGAGGTCAATGGAAAATGATGCATTAGTCAAAGAAAAATAGGTATGTTTTGGGGGAAAATGACCTCCCCTTTTCTTTTTGGGAAGTCATTTTTCAAGGGATGCACATGCAAAATTTTCAGGCCAAATTTTTTGCAGGCTTTTGCGAGTCGGTCCACCAAACTCGCAAGCTAAGGTACATGCAACCAAAGCCCGTCCCATGCGGGTTGACGGGACCCGCTGTATATATATATATATATATATATATATATATATATATATATATATATATATATATATATATATATATATATATATATATATATATATATATTGAATTCAAAGTTCAAAAAAAAAAAAAAATAAAGCCTACAAATAATATTAACTTTTTCATATTTAAATTTTTTTTTAAAACAATATTTTTTAAAATGTATATATATACACACACACACATAGTACTGCCAAAGTGGGCCGAAGCCTGCCGGTTTGCCCGCCTCCACCCCCAATCGTTATGTTGTGCATCCGTATGCACCGTGCATGGTGCATACGGATGCATAAACGGCGTCGTTTTAATGTCTAACTTAAAAAAAAAAAAAAGAATTAAGAATTGCATAACTACACATCCATAATTTCATAACTATACATCCAGAATTACATAACTACACATCCAAAATTTCATAACTATAAATCCAGAATTGCATAACTACACATCCGTAACTTCATAACTATACATCCAGAATTGCATAATTATACATCCAGAGTTGCATAACTATACATCCATAACTTCATAACTATAAAATCCAGAATTGCATAACTACACCATGCATATATAATTACACATCCATAATTTCATAACTATAAATCCAGAATTGCACACCTACATATCCATAATTTCAAAACTAAAAATTCAGAATGAATGAACTAAAAAATGAACAAAATAATGTTGCTGGGAATCGAAATTGATTTTTTTTTTTTAAGTAGGACGCGTGTTTTGATGCAAAACGACATCGTTTTTGAATCCATATGCACCATGCATGGTGCATACGGATGCACAACATAATTTGCCCTCCACCCCACAGTGGGGCGGGTTAGGGTCATTGAAAAATAGGTGCGAAAATTGCAGGTCTAATGGGAAGGGTCGGAATTGACCCGTAGCCCGCGCAAAAAAAAAAAAAAAAAAAAAAAACATATGTTACACTGTAACATATGTTAGGGTTAAGTACGCTGCCTTGCTGTGTAACAATATATATATATATATATATATATATATATATATATATATATATATATATATATATATATATTTATTTATTTATTGGGGATCAAATAAGGTCATGTTTCTCACGTGGAATGTGGACGAATTTTGACCTTTGATTTTAGTTTAATCTATGGCTATTATTTTTTCATCTAGTTTTGGATTGATTTTTTCCATTTTTACTGTCACTTTAGTTTAGGGGCTTTTTAGACTTTGCAATTTTTTTTCCTTTATTTGTTTTTTCTTTTCGGCTGATCTGCTTATTTTTAGGTGAATTAAATTTGGCAATTAAAGATATTTTTCATTCATATGGTGATTCAGCTTACATCTTTCTATATACTGTGTTTTGACAAAGATTAGGGATTTTTTTTGTTTTTTTTTTTGCTTTATTCTCTATGCGCTTTAGGCTATGGATTCTCAAGGTTTGTGTTTTCGTTTGTTTTTAATATATATTTATTGTGCATCATTATTTATTGTTTTTGTGCATAATTATGTGCTAAGGTTTAAGATAAGCGTTGTGGTTGTGGTGGGGTACATTTTGGTTTTGGGTTCTCGATGCGTGCAGTCTTTACTGTCATTGTGTTATTATCTACCGGCGTGGTTTATTGTTTTTTAATCTATTTATTGTAATGATTATTTTTGTTGGGAATAATGGTTTTCATATATCTAAACTGTGGCGGTTCATTTTTTTTGTTCATTTGTAGTGCATTCTTTTTTTTTTTTTTTTTTTTTTTTTCACAGCAGTGAGCATTCAGAACTATTACGTTTGTGCATCGAATTTTTGTTGTTTGTTCGTTGTTGGTTTTTGACTCATATATAATGTGTTAAAAATACCAGTATTTAATATTGTTTTTGTTGCTTTTTGAAAATTTATGTTTGATTTGTAGTTATAGTTTGCTGGATTTTGCCCATTATCGTATGTCTATGGTGTTTGTTTTTTAGCCAAAGCATTTCGTGCAATGTGTGTCTGCGTAGGTTTGAATCATTGTCGTTTTAGCTTTTTCGTCAACCATTTTTTATTCGTTTGTGCGAAAGCAATGCAACAATGTGCATTTCTGACAACAGTTTTTGTGGTACTTCGGCTGTAGACCAAGTTGCCATTCGTCCTCCTTCTCACTCTAATAACAAATGCTGTGGCAAACGGTTCAAAAGCACTAGGGAGTTAGCTGTGGAGAAGTCCAAATGTCGTCAATGACAATGTCACACATGTGATGATTACGGCCATAACAGTCGTACCTGCCCCTGGGCAAGGAAAAGTCGCAAACGTAATTTGACCACGAATTTAATTTATTATTTTTGGTTTAACACAATTTCATTTTTTGCTTAACTTCCATGTACCTTTATTGTGGTGGCTTTTTTTTTTTTTTTTTTTTTTTTTTTTTTTTTTAAAACACCGTGTTTGAAGTGCGGTTCAATTAATTTACTTCATTTTATACCTTCCTTGCACAATGAATAACTTATTGGGTGCAGTGTCACACGTTGATTCTTTATGCTTGCACCATGTAACACCACGCGGGTGCACCTCTGGACACTTTCAGTTTTGATTTTGATTCCGCTATATTGAGTACATATTCTACTACTTTAAAAACTTGGACTTCATGTATTATAGCTTTCAATTTCGCATCTTCAATGGCAATTTCATTACCGAATATAACAAAATTCATCCCACCACTTTAATTAATTCCAATCCTTTTGGGAGTTTCTCAAAGTGTTCATGAACTCTACTCAAAATGACACCACGCATAACAATTTTCACATTCAAAATAACTTCCCTCATAAAAATTATAAACCTTAGTATAAGCACACTAGTTGCACTTCCAAAAAAAGTAAACATGTTTAATATTCAATCTGAATTTCATTTTTCCTTATCAAAATTAGCATATTTAATAGTCTAAGACTTTCAAAATTAAATAGTCACATGGTTGTCTACATAGTTCGTGGCACTTTCAAACATAAGTAGTAGTAAAATAAATTATTACATTCAATTGAATCTTGGCCAATTCATCAAAACTTCTTCATATCCCTCCAACGCATTTGCATTCTTTTTAGCTCCAGCAATAGAACTCTCGCTGCTCTCTCATAGTCTCGGACATCATCTAGAAAAGTACCCACCATGTCCTTCTGCTTGCATAACATAAATATAATTAGTAATTCAATTCGACTATGCATCCCGGACTATCATGCCAAATCACTCATTCTACTGTATATTCAAAATGCACGCTATACATACGAATGCACATTGTATACTGTAATGAATACACACTGAAAACCACTACCATTACACAGAAAGATAGTTAATGCATGCACTAGTATTCCAGGCATAGATGCACATTCTATATAGTTGATTGCACAAAGACCAACTCCTTTTATGCACAATGACCATTAAAATTCATCAATTGCACATTATGCAACCCACATATTCCTTTTATTCTTGCACACGTTTCTAATACCACCATGCTCACTTCTTTTACCACACCAACTGATACTTTCCCCCCATCACTTAAACTATACTTTTTTTCTTACTTTTTCCATTTTAAACTTTTACCACTTCTGGTTATACACACTTTGTAACATTTTCATTGCTAACCTTTCTCTCAAAACTCACACTGCACAAACTCTTTATTTTTTCCTGTTTCAGCATCCCATACATGACTTTACTTATGCTACATTCCCCTAAACTGAACACAATACCCTCCTACTATACATTCTACACAACACCTTTCCTTTCTACCTTTCATTGTCAATGCACAACCAACAAAGTATATTTTTTTTGGGAATAAATATGCAGTGCAAGCCGTGTTTAGCTTCCTATTACCCTCCATTTACAAACATCATCCATGTATCTTCCCTCTCACACAGTATTAAAATGCACAAATACACACTACTCTTCCCGTTGCCTGGTTGCGGCTGTTGGAGATTACATTCAAGATGGTGTCTTAACAAGTGAGTAGAAGGAAGGCACTCTTGTCCCACATTGGAAGAATAAGGGACTCTTTCCCACCTTTTTAATACCAACCCATTTGGGAAACTTGAACTATTGTAGAGAAAGAAGGAAAGAGGAACCCCACGCGTGCCACCGCCGCCCGCCCGGTACGACTCGGATGTCGCGGTGTGATGGGGTAGGGTCAGCGTTTTACCCGGTCTTTGTTTTAATTCCGAGTTTTTTGCGCCTTTAGAGGTAGATTTCATATCATCCACACATTAATTTGTGCTGGAATAAGTCTTCCTATTTTTGTGGGCATGTACACCACAAACTCTAGCTAAAATCGCGGAACAATGAATGGCTGAGAGAGGAGGGGCGGGTATTTCCAATACTATAAATACCCCGCTCTTCCTCAGTTCTAATCACTCAACTTATTCTCCTCTTCTTCTCTTCTGCAATCCTGAGCTTCGGTGTAGAGGTAGATTTCATACCATCCACACATTAATTTGTGCTGGAATAAGTCTTCCTATTTTTGTGGGCATGTACACCACAAACTCTAGCTAAAATCGCGGAACAATGAATGGCTGAGAGAGGAGGGGCGGGTATTTCCAATACTATAAATACCCCGCTCTTCCTCAGTTCTAATCACTCAACTTATTCTCCTCTTCTTCTCTTCTGCAATCCTGAGCTTCGGTGTAGAGGTAGATTTCATACCATCCACACATTAATTTGTGCTGGAATAAGTCTTCCTATTTTTGTGGGCATGTACACCACAAACTCTAGCTAAAATCGCGAAACAATGAATGGCTGAGAGAGGAGGGGCGGGTATTTCCAATACTATAAATACCCCGCTCTTCCTCAGTTCTAATCACTCAACTTATTCTCCTCTTCTTCTCTTCTGCAATCCTGAGCTTCGGTGTTAACTGGTCGAAAGCAACCGGTAAGACTATAACTGTCTCCGGGCAATATTTGCTTTTAAGGTAGTGTCTTGCGCACGTCACCGATTCTCCCAGGATTCTTTCATACTCAGCCTATAAAAAACAATAGCCCAGGTCTACGACATTTTGTGTCCGTTTTTTCCAACAGTTAAAAGCAAATAGCTTCGGATACACTTATCATGTCGACCTTCGTACCTAAGCCTGCAACTGACCTTGCCAAGCTTCAACCTCTTGACGGCCTAAACTACCGTCGTTGGGCAGTCAAGATGCTCATACACATCGAATCTGCTGAGCTGGAATACGTTCTCACGTATGTCCCTGAACCTGCTGAAGCCAAAACTGCTGAGTCTACTAATCCTCAACCAGAGGACGACTCCCCTAGAACCCCTGCGTTTGTCACACCACCACCTGTCGCAGTTGACAAGTCTCAAGATATCCGGGCTAAGTTCGAGCGGGACAACAAAACGGTTCGCGATCTCCTGCTGCATCACATGTCTGACAACCTGTTAGACATATATGCAAAATACAAATCCGCAAAGGAGATTTGGGACATGCTCAAAAGGAAGTATGGAGCTGATGATGCTGGCCGGAGAAAGTACACGGTTGGGCGGTGGCTCAACTATCGCATGGTAGATACGAAACCAGTTATCGAGCAAGTGCACGAATATCGACAAAGGTCTGTTTCTAATTCTGGTACGTTAAAAGCTAACATGGTTGAATCCAGTGATGTTAAAGGTGATAGGTCCAGAACTAGAAATGGTGGACAAAATAAAGGCTGGAAAAGAGGAGTCAAAGTCAACAATAACAACAAGTTCAAAAACAACAAGAACCAGAAGAAAGGGAAAGGAGGACCTTGTTACGTTTGTGGGAAGAACGGTCATCGCGCGGCTCAATGCTACCAACGAAAGGGGTCAAACGACCAAAGGACCGTTCAACAAGAGAACAAGCATCAAGCAAACGTGGTGGAAGAGACTGAAGTCATAGCAGCGGTTGTGACGCTGGAGGCAAATGTGGTGACTGGCACGGAAGAATGGATCATTGACACTGGAGCAACTCGTCACTTCTGTGCGAGTAGGATCATGTTCAAGGAGTTCCGTGCCTATTGAGCTCCCGTTTGAAGGGATGATTGATTATTCAGAATTTTCTGTCTTCGTAGCTGGCTTGTGAGCCATCTTAGGAGCTATTCAACTGTGCAGAAGGATAGGTTTTGCCGCAATATGGCTCAGCTCCAGCCCATCTTCAACTATGACAGATTGACAGTGGTCATCAAGGTGGCATCGGTCCCATACCTCAAGATAGCGCTGTGAACTCCATATGGTAAAAGGTTCACCAAAAACTACCCATAATCAAATAAGCTATCATCCGGGAGAAAAGGAAACCTCCAGAAGTTTCTGTTCCACGCCGGTGCCATTGTACTTGAAGCTATTATCCTATGGTATAACTAATTTTTTTTTTTTTTTTATTACAAAAATTTGCCAGCTTGGTTGCCTGGATGATCTTCTCCATTCTATCATAATTTTGTCTTTGCCATCTAGAGTTCTTGAACTGTTGAAAATTCATGAATCATTACATTTCTTGCAACCCAACTGTAGATTGGGCTTGCATGCTTTTACAACTCATACTCATTATGTATGGTCCTATAGCAGATTTGCTTTGAAGCTTGTGAGACATGCATTTGCCTCTTTCGAAACAATTGTATCATGCTAAATTTGTATGGAAATGCTATCTCTTTGTGATGGATGTGCACAGTTGCCATTAATCACAATTCACAATAGTGGCTATTGCCTTTGAGGTAGCTGTGCCACATTTTTAAATGATGTTTTATTGGAGAACGTATAATGAAGCTAACAATTGCATAAATTGGATGGCTGGTGTCGACCACTTTAATGTGGTCCGGGTCTTTCTTGGTCCGTTCGCTCCAAGAGACACAGGAGATGGTCCAAAGGAATCGTCACTTGTGACGAGAATCGGACCTGGGTTATCCCGGAATTCACCCCACAAAGAGAGCTCATTTGCCACTTGAGCTACCATGTTGGATGACTTTGATAAAAGGTGGAATTGCTCACCCCAAACGCTATTACAGAATTATATATAACTAATCAATAGATACTAGACTTTTGCTACCACTTAAGTCACTCATACCACTCTAGTTCGATGAGCAACTCTAAGTCCAACACTTATATGTTGAGTACCCGCCCGTCCAGAAGGAATTTAAAGACATCATGGAGTTAGCGTTTTTTGTGATTCAACTTGAGTTGTGTTTTGGTGTATTAATAAAAACACAATTTTCTCAAAAAAAAATAAAAATAAAAATAAAAACAAAATCAAAATATCATATAAATCCAATAAAATCTATATAAGTTCTTGAAATATGTAAACATATGTAATCATTTTGTACTTATGCTTTATTATTGTTTTAGCAACACCATCCATAGAAATCAAAGTGAGTTTTTTTTCCTCATACAATAGAAAACAGAAAAAAAAGTATTAGTAAAAGTAGACATATGCTCGGTGAGAGAGAGAATCCACCGCATACGTGATATGCATGAGTCCACTGCGCGCTTTTTTATTTGTTACTTTTTTTTTTAAACAAAAATGATGATAAATCAGGACAAATGAATTTTTTTTTCTTCATAGAAAAATGGAAACCCATAATGGGGAAGCCCTTACAAGCTATGATAAATTCATATTTAGTTCAAAATAATCTATAATTAAGAAATATTTTAACACTTATTATATGTTATTAACGATTGGCGATTAAGGGTACGTTTGGAAACCCGAAAATGATTTCCAAAAAATGTTTTTCGAGTTTTCAGTGTTTGGTAAGAAGGGGGAAAATGAGGTCAATGGAAAATGATGCATTAGTCAAAGAAAAATAGGTATGTTTTGGGGGAAAATGACCTCCCCTTCTCTTTTTGGGAAGTCATTTTTCAAGGGATGCACATGCAAAATTTTCAGGCCTAATTTTTTGCAGGCTTTTGCGAGTCGGTCCACCAAACTCGCAAGCTAAGGTACATGCCTTACCTGGGAGTAGAAGGAAGGCACTCTTGTCCCACATTGGAAGAATAAGGGACTCTTTCCCACATTTTTAATACCAACCCATTTGGGAGACTTAAACTATTGTAGAGAGAGAAGGAAAGGGGAACCCCACACGCGCGCCGCCGTCGCCCGCCCGGCACGGCTCGGTTCGCGCGTCGCGGTATGGTCAACATTTTACCCGGTCTTTGTTTTAATTCCGAGTTTTTTGCCCCTTTAGAGGTAGATTTCATATAGAAATCTACCATCCACACATTAATTTGTGCTGGAATAAGTCTTCCTATTTTTGTGGGCATGTACACCACAAACTCTAGCTAAAATCGCGGAACAACGAATGGCTGCGAGAGGAGGGGCGGGTATTTCCAATACTATAAATACCCTGCTCTTCCTAAGTTCTAATCACTCAACTTATTCTCCTCTTCTTCTCTTTTGCAATCATGAGCTTCGGTGTTAACTGGTCGAAAGCAACCGGTAAGACTATAACCGTCCCCAGGCAATATTTGCTTTTAAGGTAGTGTCTTGAGCACGTCACCGATTCTCCCAGGATTCTTTCATACTCAACCTATAAAAAACAGTAGTCCAGGTCTACGACATTTTGTGTCCGTTTTTTCCAACATCGGCATATTTTTTATTAACAAGCAAAAAATTCAAATAAAAATAAATAAATAGTATTAAAATGCACTCTCGGCTTTCCATTCTTTACTTTCACTGCACAGTTAGCAGAGAACTTGTGTTCTCTGCTTTACTGTGCATTCCGTAGCCGTGTTTACACTTTCACTGCACACACCGCCACTTCTCGGCCAACTACGTCACACCGCCCATACATATGCCTACTCCTACCCCCATGACCGGCATTTCTTATTCAAAACAATTGCAACCCCCCCCCCCCCCCCCCCCCCCCCAAAAAAAAAAAAAAAAAAAAAAACAAACAAACAAAAACAAAAACAAAACCCGTAATCTGCATTCACAAACCCCTTCTCAGTCAATCTCCGGTCCTCCCATACCCACCGTCACTATCACGAAGTGACATTCACTTGACAACACCCACACGGCCACACCCAGAAAGGAAGGTTTTGTATTCACAAAAAAAAAACTAACTAAATAAAAACAAACATACAATTCCAGTGTCAGTGAATCGCATATTACAGGCAGCTCTGCGATAAAAAAAAAATTAAAAAAAAAAAAAATTGGGCGGAGATTCTTACGAATTTTAGTTGTCGCTTCAATGGATGCACGCCGTTGACTTCTCCGAGGTGTTGCATTGGCCATTGCTTCCGATGGTGTGCAAGCCCCTTCACAATTGTTCTTCAGGCCGTTATTTGGTTGAGTTCACTGTGCAATGCCGACACCTCTCTTTCACCCTCGCTGTTTTAACCCTAAATAAAAAAGACACGGTTTTTTCGCTCCCTTCCTTTCACATTAATGCATAATTAATTTCTCAATTACCTTTTTACCACTAACATTATTTACTTCTAAAGTTATTACCTCATTTAGTGGGTTTTTAATCTACCCTTTGTGCAATATTAACCGTTTGATTCTCTAATCTGACGGATCACACAAATCCACAATCCTCACCTAAGGTCATATCTCACTTGAACCCCAACACACACACACTAGTATTTGCGTTTGTGCGATGCACGGAATGAATTTATTGTAATATATTAATAATATTTGAATTGATATATAATTATTTAAATTAGAATATCAAATATTATAGTGCAATTGAAAATATGGTTTGGATCGTTTAAATGTTTTGATGTTATCATTGCTTGAATTTGAGCAAATAATTGCTCAAATTAATAGCTAATCTGTAAATGTACGCATGCGGTGCTGTAACTTTGAAAATTTTATTTATCATTATTTAGTATTTTTATAAATTAGGCAAACATGCTCATTCTTTAGCAACTCAGTTATAGGAATAAATTGTTATCCTAATTCATTTGTATGAAAAATATATTTTTTTGTCTAGATATATAGCAATTTTGTCATTTAAAAAAAATAATATCACCGATTGTATTAACACGTTATTGAAACCTCATTGTATACGACATTAGTAGTAGCAACACAATCTTGTCAATCCTCGTCTATAGTTAACATCATCAGTCTATTAAGATGGGTGACTCGGATGAAAATATATAATCGTAGAATATCAGTCAATTAGTGATCCTTTTATATTTTCAGTCAATTAGTAATATCATATTCATTTTTAGCCAATTATTCTTTTTTTATTTATTTTCTTTTAGTCAGTCAATTAGAATATCACATATAGTGATATTTTTACCTAATTTTCGTTCTATTTTTAATTCATGGTGTAAAATATTATTATTAAAATATTTATGTTCCATTTTTAATTTACTTTTACTATTGTTTAAAATATGCATTTACTATTGATGGTGTAGAATATTATTATTGAAATATTTCTGTCCAATTTTTAATTAAAATGCAATAATATGACCATTTGTTGTTCACTTTAGTCAATGATGAATATTTTTTTTATTTGTAGTCAATCCTTTTATATTTTCAGTCAATTAGTAATATCATATTCATTTTCATCCAATTATTTTTTTCTTTTTCAGTCAATGAGTTAATTAGAAATCAGATGCAGTGATATTTTTACATAATTTTCATTCCAATTTTAACTGATGATGCAGAATATTATTATTGAAATATTTTTGTTTCATTTTAAATTTCGTTCTATTTTTAATTTATATTTACTATTGTTTAAAATATGCCTTTACTATTGATGATGTAGAATATTCTTAATGAAATATTTTATTTTCATTGTAAATTTACCTTTACTTGATGATGTAGAATATTATTATTGAAATATTTTCGTTCTATTTTTAATTTCCGTTCCATTTTTTAAATTTGTGAAATATTTATGATATAATTGTGATTTGATTTATTTTACCGTATAATATTATAGAGAAAAATTTAAAAGTAATGATCTAATCATTTCCTTTTCCATTTTAGTCAATTATGGATCTTTTTTTTTTCATCCAATTATTAATATTTATTTCTCTTTCCAATTAACCTAATTTTCATTCTTTTTTTTTTTAAATTTTTAATTTTCAGTCAATTATTAATATTCATTTCATTTTTCAATTTACCTAATTTCCGTTCCATTTGTATTTGATAATGTAGAATATTATTGTGAAATATTTCTGTTCCTTTTTAATTTCTATTTTTTTAAAATTTATCTTTACTATTTGCTATTGTTTGGGCTGAAAATCAGGTAAATAAGATTTTGTTTTTAATTATAGTATACATTATAAATTAAGAGGGCTGGTCAAAGTTATGATTTTATTATATTACGAATTAAAATTGAGTTAATACCCAAAATCGTCCTCGACTATAGTAGTTTTTCTCAATTTCGTCCTAAACGACTTTGGTGACCTAATATCGTCCCAGACTTTTGTGTTTCGCTTAATTTAGTCCTCCATTTGTTATTCCATCAAATTGGTGTTAAATAAAGGGACAATTCAGTAATGTCAATATTGATCTCTCGTTACTTTCAACTTGTGAAGTGCGAAATTCCTCTTTCTTGTACGAATTACACCCAGAATTACTCCCGAACTTGCAAATCAAATTTTATATTCGCAGTTTTAGGAGTAATTATGGGAGTAATTCGTAAAAGAAAAAGGATTTCGCAGTTCACATGTCTATGAGTAAAGAGATGTCAATATTAAAATTACTGAATTGTCTATTTATTTAACACCAAATGGACAGAATAACAAATGAGGGACTAAATTGAGCAAAAACACAAAAGTCTAGGACTAAATTGAGCGAAACACAAAAGTCTGGGACGATATTAGGTCACCAAAGTCGTTTAGGACGAAATTGAGAAAAACCACTATAGTCGAGGACGATTTTGGGTATTAACTCAATTAAAATTAGGGTTTCTATTATACTTGAACAATAATATTACCAATTATATTATAGAATATAATACCATACATAATATTACCAATTAATAGATTTTAGTTAACTTCCATTTTACATTTTCTTACTAAATAAGCTTTATTAATTATTTGACCAATAAAATATTTAATTAATTGACTACAAAAGTTTGGGCGGGAAAAATTAAATAATATGACCATTTGTTGTTCACTTTAGTCAATTATGAATAATTTTTTATTTGTAGTCATTCCTTTTATATTTTCAGTCAATTAGTAATATCATATTCATTTTATCCAATTATTTTTTTCTTTTTCAGTCAATGAGTTAATTAGAAATCAGATGCAGTGATACTTTTACATAATTTTCATTCCAATTTTAACTGATGATGCAGAATATTATTATTGAAATATTTTCGTTTCATTTTTAATTTTCGTTCTATTTTTAATTTATCTTTACTATACCAAGTGGCTTGTGGTCTACTAGTATGCAGTTGGCCCCTTATGTGGGATGTCTTAGTTTCGAGCTTTGGTGTAAGCGTAGATAGTATATGTGGGTATCCCCTTTCTTTGTAATTAAAAAAAATTATTTTTACTATTGATGATGTAGAATATTCTTAAGGAAATATTTTGTTTTCATCTTAAATTTACCTTTATTTGATGTTGTAGAATATTATTATTTAAATATTTTTGTTCTATTTTTAATTTCCGTTACATTGTTTAAATTTGAGAAATATTTATGATATAATTGTGATTTGATTTATTCTACCGTATAATATTATAGAGAAAAATTTAAAAGTAATGATCTAACCATTTCCTTTTCCATTTTAGTCAATTATGGATCTTTTTTTTTCCATCCAATTATTAATATTTATTTCTCTTTCCAATTAACCTAATTTTCATTCTTTTTTTAATTTTTAATTTTCAGTCACTTATTAATATTCATTTCATTTTTCAATTTACCTAATTTCCGTTCCATTTGTATTTGATAATTTAGAATATTATTGTGAAATATTTATGTTCCTTTTTATTTTTTTTTTAATTTACATTTACTATTTGCTATTGTTTGGGCTGAAAATCAGGTAAATAGGATTTTTTTTTAAAAATTATATTATACATTATAAATTAAGAGGGCTGATCACAGTTATGGTTTTTATTATATTACGAATTAAAATTAGGGTTTCTATTATACTTGAACAATAATATTACCAATTATATTATAGAATATAACACGATACATAATATTACCAATTAATAGATTTTAGTTAACTTCCATTTTACATTTTCTTACTAAATAAGTTTTATTAATTATTTGACCAATAAAATATTTAATTAATTGACTACAAAAGTTTGGGCGGGAAAAATTAAATAATATGACCATTTGTTGTTCACTTTAGTCAATTATGAATAATTTTTTATTTGTAGTTATTCCTTTTATATTTTCAGTCAATTAATAAAATCATATTCATTATTATCCAATTATTTTTTTTCTTTTTTCAGTCAATGAGTTAATTAGAAATTAGATGCAGTGATATTTTTACATAATTTTCATTCCAATTTTAACTGATGATGCAGAATATTATTATTGAAATATTTTCGTTTCATTTTTAATTTTCGTTCTATTTTTAATTTATCTTTACTATACCAAGTGGCTTGTGGTCCACTAGTATCCAGTTGGCCCCTTATGTGGGATGTCTTAGGTTCGAGCTTTGGTGTAAGCGTAGATAGTATATGTGGGTATCCCCTTCCTTTGTAATTAAAAAAAAATTATTTTTACTATTGATGATGTAGAAAATTCTTAATGCAATATTTTGTTTTCATTTTAAATTTACCTTTATTTGATGTTGTAGAATATTATTATTTAAATATTTTTGTTCTATTTTTAATTTTCGTTCCATTGTTTAAATTTGTGAAATATTTATGATATAATTGTGATTTGATTTATTCTACCGTATAATATTAAAGAGAAAAATTTAAAAGTAATGATCAAACCATTTCCTTTTCCATTTTAGTCAATTATGGATATTTTTTTCCATCCAATTATTAATATTTATTTCTCATTCCAATTAACCTAATTGTCATTGTTTTTTTTTTTTTAATTTTTAATTTTCAGTCAATTATTAATATTCATTTCATTTTTGAATTTACCTAATTTCCGTTCCATTTGTATTTGATAATGTAGAATATTATTGTGGAATATTTCTGTTCCTTTTTATTTTTTTATTTTTTAATTTACATTTACTATTTGCTATTGTTTGGGCTGAAATTCAGGTAAATAGGATTTTTTTTTTTTATATTATAGTATACATTATAAATTAAGAGGGCTGGTCACAGCTATGGTTTTTATTATATTACGAATTAAAATTAGGGTTTCTATTATACTTGAACAATAATATTACCAATTATATTATAGAATATAATACCATACATAATATTACCAATTAATAAATTTTAGTTAACTTCCATTTTACATTTTCTTACTAAATAAGCTTTATTAATTATTTGACCAATAAAATATTTAATTAATTGACGACAAAAGTTTAGACGGAAAAAATTAAATATGAGAATTTTGCTTTTATAATATATATATATATACACATATATGTATATATATATATACACACACACATATATATATATATATATATATATATACATATACATATATATATATATATATATATATATATATATATATATATATATATATATATATTTTGGATCCGGTAAGGTCACTATTGTTGGGTGAGGTTGTGAGGCTCAATTTTGTTCGTTTATTAATATTATTGAACGGTTCAGATTTGCACTATGATTAACCCACGTGCTATGTCTTTATTAGAGTTAGGGGGCATGTTTGTCTTTTGTTAATATTGTTATTATGGTATTAAGAATTGATTAGCCGATTTTATGGGTCTGTGCTCGATATTTATGGTCCTGTATCACTTTCAATATATATATATATATATATATATATATATATATATATATATATATATATATATATATATATATATACACACACGCGACAAGCAGCTGGTAATTGAGAGAGAGAGAGAGAGTGGAGCGGAGGTGATAGCAAATTATAAGAAATGTGGCGACAGTGCCGGAAATTGAGCGGCAGCTCTTCTGCGAACTCGGAGCGAGCTTTGAAGGAGAAGAAATTGGACGCATTGGTGATCCGTGGTGGCCATAACGGCCTAACCGCTGCCGCCTACCTTGCTGCCGTCACCGATGAGGTTGTTCCTAGCTTCAAATTCTCCCGGTGTAGCTACCTCCAAAGCCTCCAAAGCCCCTGCGTGATCAAGTTACTCTCCTTCCCTATCTCTATCGCAAACACATATCATTCAACAATCGTGCAATATTGCTAGGACGATTGTTTAGAAATTTAATTTTATCAATTTTTAATTTTGTTGTTATGCTCTTGCTGTTACTGGAATAATAAAGAACTACAGCTAAAATGACATGGACTAAAGCTATTAAAGAGAAATCCATCATCTTTTATTCCCTATCGTGATGGACGCTATCTCCCTTCCATGCATAATATTATGTTAGTTAATATATTCATTATGACTGATTAAATTGTTTCATTGCATATTATTAATTCATCTTGGTCCCTCGGTTAGTTGCACACACCTTCATTATACAATGCACAACAGTCTCTTACTTAATATAACTTCACATACCTCATTTTACGCACACACGACTGTTAATTACTAATGCGCTCATTTTCTAAATGAATGATTAAATTGTTTTAATACATATTAATACCTCAAACAAGTTCCGCCGGTGATTTGCACACACCCGCATTCATCAAAGCACACCAATCGTGACGCACCCCCTCTAACGCGTAGACGCACACAATTAAAGGTTTGCTCCCATTCACTTGGTCATTGACTTTGGTGTAATCATACTAATCTGGTCGTCAGGGTAATCAAATACATATTTAAAAAAAAAATAGCACTACATTGTTATTAAATAATATCCAGTATGTTGCTCACACCTCGGTACACGAATGCACACACCACTGTGTAGAATTGGATTCCATCTTCCATTGTATTAAAAATTTGGCCTTCATATGGTGTCAGACTACGATTGCATTCTGTATACCAAAATTTCGTACCTCCAGGACTAATATCTATTCTGCAATCCTTTTCTGGTTCCTTTTCACTGGTTGGCTGTGCACTGCACTCACCTGTAACATATGATTCGTATCAGAATACATAGTACACCACATGACATCATTAAATCATCACACTCATTTATCTTCCTTTGGGTTATTCATACGTCTTTTTAAAAACAAAATCTCCAGACAAACATCAAATCATGTACATATGTTACGATACAATAGTTGAAATGCATGTTGTAACTTTCATGAACTTTAATTTCCCTAAATAATACATGGCAACTACAAGGTCAGTCATTAATAATTGCTAAGTCGTAACTTTCACAGGCTCACAAACTCAGTTGCACAGCCTGACGTTCTAACTTGCACATGGTAATAAACTAGCATGCACAGGCTCACAAACTCAGTTGCACAGCCTGAAGTTCTAACTTGCACATGGTAATAAACCAGCATGCACAGGCTGAGAATATAATGCTCATAGCTTTTTTGTGTCTTACTTGCTTAGGCTAAGCAATTCACTCGCAAAGGCTAACCCTCAAACTTGCACAAGCATCAACCTAACTTGCATATTCTAATACAAAACTCCACCATGTTTTTTCCACCAATGTCTTGTTACCTAACCACATCCTATATATAATAAAGCCATATGGTCTTGTGAAAATTAAATGGTGATCATCAACATTTAATTTTCACAAGACCATAATAATATTGTTAATTATAATAACAATAATAATAATAATAATAATAATAATAATAATAATAATAATAATAATAATTGCAATAATAATAATGATAATAATTTCTACTGACAGTTTCTAATATATATATATATATATATATATATATATATATATATATATTTGTATTTATTTATTATATTTATTTATATTTCAATTTCTACTGGCAAATTATTGTGTGAACGATGGTCCACATAATTGTAGGGATCATGAATATCAAATACATTTTTAATATATTAAAAATACATTATTTTTATATTGAAAGTACCTTACATACATATATAATGTACCCTTAGTAATTTAAAATATACTTTTTATTTCATGCAACCTCAAAGTTCATAAGTTTGAAATTAATATATGGCATAGCTAGGCGGCCTAATATTTAAGATTGTTGATGTGCATATTGAGGACTACGGAGACAAAGATGCGTTATTCGTGGATTCATCGGATACTATCCAACAACACTCTCCAACTTAATTGACATGAAGTAGGCTTAGTAACATTAAGATTATATTCTCGAATTATTAGCTCTCATTTTTTATTGATTACACACTTAATTCGATAGTATTTGGAAGAAAAAATCAATGTTCGAACTAAGATTGTGATTTTGGTCTTTAAAGGTCAATTGTACGTTGCTACATCTAGAGTTAGAAATCTCAAAGGTCTAAAAATTTTTATCCGTGGTGACTCTAAAATTGTAATTCAGTTACTATTGTAGTTTACTAAGTTCTTAAAAATTTGTAATATTAAATACTATGTACTAAATTTTTAATATAGTTTAACACTACTGGAAATTCTGAAATTTCCGACCACCTGAAAATGATTTTAAATTAAGTTGATACCAAAAATTTCAAAAAGTGGTCGGAAATAGCAACAAAGGTTTTTCCGGATACCAAAAGTGGTCGGAACAAGACTTTCAACTTGATTTAAGATCACTTTCAGGTGGTCGGAAATTTCAGAATTTCCAGTAGTGTAAGATTTGTAGTAATCACCCACCTTAAATATTATTTTAATTGTAAATATATTTATGTTCATAATTTTATCATTGAAATTCACACATAATAATTATTAAATAACAAAAATTTTATATATGAATAAACCTCATATAAGGTATATTTTTATAACATATTTTTCGTGCATCGCACGGGACAAATACTAGTATCATATAAAAACACAATGTCTGATTGCCTATTCAAATTTTTTACCACTCAGTTGCACATCCTAAAGTTCTAACTCGCACATGTATAAAACCTAGCCTTCACAGGCTAAGAATATAACGCTAATAGCCTTTTGTGTCTTACTTGGTTAGGCTAAGCCATTCACTCGCAAAGGCTACCTCTCAAACTTGCACAAGCATCACCCTAACTTGCATATTCTAATACAAAACTCCACCATGTTTTTTCCACCAATGTCTCGTTACCTAACCACATATCATATCAAAAGACAATGTCTAATTGCCTATTCAACTTTTTAAAACTCGTGCGTTACATACTATACGTAATGTGACTTGTCTTAACCTCCTTCCTCATGCGCTAATATATTAGACACACGTGAAATTAAATGCACACACTTCGAATTTGCACCGCACAGACTTAACATATTATATGCACAGACATACGAAAAGCCAAAAAACAGTACTAAGATGGTCGCACATACCTATAACCGTTTGCCCCATCACTGTGGCCTTGAGAACCCACCTTGCACTGAGTTTCTGATTACGGATGCTTTCATTCAACTCTCATAATATTAATACTAATTTGTTGCCATTAATATATAATTCAATCCCATAATCAATTGATCCTTTGCATGGATATATTCCAATTTATTTTTAACCATAAATAGCTCCAATATTACAATTACTTATTCACCCTTATGCATAAACTACTACCTTAAATGCATAAATGCATAACAAATCTCTTTCAATCTCACCCCTTTATATGTAATGATTTAATGGATGAGATGAGGCCTCATGATCTCATCCATCTAGGTGACCTCATGGGATCCGGAACCTATATATACATATACATATACATATACATATACATATACATATACATATATATATACATATATGTATATGTATATGTATATGTATATGTATATGTATATATATATATATATATATATATATATATATATATATATATATATATATATATATATATATGCAATCACCTGCGAATAACATCCCAGGTGCGAATATACGAATAGATCACAACCATCAATCATCTAAAATCAACGACTCAACTCTTCCTTATGACGCGGTGGCAAAACTGTAATTACAAAATAAAAATATCGACAATCCCAAACACGCGAAGGGCTTTATCGACAAACTTTAAGCTAAAAAGGTAGAAAACATCTTCTTCCTCCCAAAACCCTCCAACGACAACAACGAAGAAAAGGAAAAAAACACTCAAAAAAACGTAATACTTTGCTACAAAGACTGAAATTTCTTCGATTTCACTCAAGAACATTGACGAAGAACAAAGTCCAGTGGTTCGTGCACAAGAAACAACAACTAAACGAGGTAAAACAAAGATATGTTTCTGTTTCTTCTGCATTTTACTTATAATTTTTGCTATAATGCTACAGTGTGTAAATATTTTCGACAAAATAGCGAAAAGAATACACTATTTTTGCATATTCAAAATCCTAAGCAACATGTAAACAAACTGATCACTTTGCATGGTAACAAACAATAATATTTTAAGCTATATGCATGCATCCGTGTTTACTGCACTCGAATCTATGACACATTCGGATACCTATCCGTGCAAGTATTTTAAGCTATATTTGCAAGTAATCCTTTGATATTGTGCACCTAAAGTTGTGTGCCTATTCTGTCAGTTAATAGGTATTCTGCAACAATTTTGATGTATTCTTGCATTTAGTTTTTAACATAAGTGCAACTAATTGTTAGATAATGTTCTCTATTTTTGCAGCTTGCCTTAATTGTCATTGTCATTTAAAATAATTCTGCAACAACTTTACTCTACTGATGCATCTAGATGATCACGATATACACGCACCTACTATAACAAACCTACCTTTGAAATTACTTTAGTTTATACATGAAAGTAATATTTTTTATTTGAATGCATAACATAGAGGTTTTCTTTTGCGCCCCCAAGCCTAATCTCGTGTGCGCGGGCACGAATGTCGTCCGGAAATTGACAAACCTTGCAGGCTATGTTATGCGGAGCACGAATAATCTTGTATTAATTCCAAATTTTAAATTTTGAATTTAATTTCTACATCATGGGGCTGTTTCAGGTCTTGTAAAATTGGTTTTAATACCAATTTAAATGTCACCCATTGAATGCTATCACTCCAACACCCCTATATAAGAGAGGGTAGAGAGCAGCAGAAATTTACAAGAAGAAAGATAAATTTTCAAGCCTCAAAACTCTCTGCTTCTACTCCTTTCTTAGCCATACTGTGTTCATAATCTTGCTCTAGTTCATCGGATTCTTTGTTTGGGTGCTCAAACATTGAATCGTAGCAAATTTTATCCTGGGAAGCCTAGGCTACAACGCTCCTAGCACTTGTGGGAGGTAGCAAATAAGGTTTTAAGGAAAGAGTGATCGCTTGACTCTTGCTAAAAACCCAACACCAAACACGAGCCAATTTCTTCATCTTTCTTTCCCTTTTTCTACAGAAAATAATAATCCATATTTTGTAGGATTTTTATTGGGTTTTACCAACGAGATATCCAACAGTCTTAAAACCTTATTCCTTCGTCTTCCCGTTGGTTTTTGTCTCTAATTTCATTGAAGAAATGGAGGACCTTGTACTCCCGATCCATGGGGAGGAGAATGTTGTTGCAGACAACAATGGAGGGAACGATAACAATGTTGCTAATTCCCAGAAACCACCAGTGAACGTTGGTTCACAAGATGGTGGGAGCACCGAGGGATATATTCCCATGACTCGGGTACCTTCGGTACCGAGTGGATCGACTGAGAAGCCAGAGAAGTTCACCGGTGTCGGATCGAACTTCAAGAGGTGGCAACAAAAGATGTTGTTCTACCTAGCAACGCTCGGCTTGGCAAGGTTCTTGTCTGAGAAAGTTCCTGAGATGAAGGAACAAAATGCTCAGTCCGTGATGGCAGTTGGCATTTGGAAGGATTCAGACTTCCTTTGCCAAAACTACATCCTAAACGGATTGTGTGATGCGCTATACGATGTATCGAAAAATAAGCACATCAAGAGTGCTTTGGGAAGCCTTGGATCACAAATATAGAAGTGAGGATGCCGGTGCAAAGAAATTTGTGGTTGGCCGATTCCTGGACTTCAAAATGGTTGATTCCAAGACCGTGCTAAGTCAAGTTGAAGATTTGCAAGTAATCTTTGACGAGATTCATGACAAGGGCATGGTGTTGAGTGAAGCCTTCCTAGTGGGATCTGTGATCCACTTGTTGTCTCCAGGTTGGAAGGATTTCAAGAACTATCTTAAGCATAAGCGAAAGGAGATGAATCTGGAGGACCTGATCCAGCGACTCAGGATTGAGGAGGGGAATATGACGAATGATAGGAAAGTTCCTGTCGTTGTTGGCGCTAAGGCCAACGTTGTGGAGCACGGTAAAAGCTCCAAGAGGAACAAGAAGGACAAGCGAAAACTAGGTCCCGAAAGGTGGTGTTACCAAGAACAAGTTTCTTGGTGAATGCTACAATTGTGGCAAGCCTGGCCATAGAGCGTCTGAATGCAAAGCTCCAAGGAAGAACAACAAGAGTTCTGAAGCAAATGTTATTCGAGACAACAGTCAGAAGGAGGTCAAGATTAGCCTTCCGACTATGGTGACCGAGGTAAACCTCGTGGGCTCAAACCCTCCTGAGTGGTTCATCGATAACGGTGCAACCAGGAACTTATGTTGCAACCGAGAGATGTTCAACACCTTTGAGACCATTGAGGGTGAAAAGGTGTGGATGGGAAACTCTGCTCAGTCTGCTGTGGAAGGCATGTGCAAGGTGGTTCTGAAGATGACTTCCGGGAAGGAACTGACGTTGAACAACGTGCTGTATGTTCCTGAGCTGAGGAAGAATCTTGTGTCTGGCTCGTTGCTGAACAAACATGGGTTCCGCATGGTGTTGAGCTGAGGAAGAATCTTGTGTCTAGCTCACTGGTGAACAAGCATGGGTTCCGCATGGTGTTCAAGTCAGACAAAGTAGTTTTGTCTAAGTTAGGAATGTTTGTTGGTAAATCATATGTAACTTATGGGCTTTTTAAGCTAAGTGTAATTCCTGTTATCTATAAAAGCAAAGTTAATTCTGTTTACTTGCTTGTGTCTTCCAATTTGTGGCATGGTAGACTAGGTCATGTTAATTTTAATTTTATACGTAGATTAATTAGCATGGATCATATTCCTAACTTTCAAATTAATACAATTAAAGTGTGAAATTTGTGTTGAGGCAAAACTAACAAAAGTACCTTTCAAATCGGTTGAAAGGGAAACTGAACCACTGGAATTAATCCATAGTGATTTGTGCTATTTTAGATCGATACAAATGAGAGGTGGTAATAAGTATTTTATCACGTTTATCGATGATAGCACACGATACTGCTATGTGTATTTGTTTAACAGCAAAGATGGAGCCGTTGATAAATTCATTCTTTATAAGAATGAAGTGGAAAACCAACTTAATCGGAGAATTAAGAAGGTTAGAAGCGATAGAGGTGGTGAGTACGAAGCACCGATTGGTGATTTCTGTGCAAGTGTAGGTATAATACACGAGCGTATGACACCTTACGCACCTCAATCGAACGGTGTTGCCGAACGAAAGTATCGTATATTGAAAGATATGATGAATGTGATGCTTATAAGTTTGGGCCTACCTCAAGGTATGTGGGGTGAGGCGATTTTGACAAGTAATTACCTTTTGAATAAGGTACCTCGCAAGAAGCTCGATAAGACTCCTTGTGAGCTGTGGAACGGTAGGAAACCTTCCTACCAGTACCTGAAAGTGTGGGGGTGTCTTGCCAAAGTATTGGTGTCAACACCTAAGTAAGTAAAGATAGGTCCTAAGACGGTGGACTGTATCTTTATTGGCTATGCACAGAACAGTAGTGCTTATCGGTTCTTAGTACACGAGTCCCATAATCTGAACGTACAAGAGAACACGATAATAGAGTCAATGAATGCATATTTTTTTGAAAATATATTTCCTTGTAGGTTTGTAGGTCCAACGAGGGACCGAGTACGTCAAAACGAACATTTGACGAAACTATGGATAATGATAGAGGAGAATCTGAGAAAGAACCCGAGCTCGAGCCGGGACGCAGTAAGCGGGCAAGAGTTGAAAAATCATTCGGTCCTGATTTTCTAACTTACCTGTTAGAGTGTGATTCGGGTACTCTAACTTGTGTATTAGAAAATGAACATGATTTTCTATCTTGTTTGATAGAGAACGAGCCTCAAACGTATGTAGAAGCCGTGACTTCTATAGAAGGACCAATGTGGAAAGAGGCTATAAAGAGTGAAGTGGATTCTATCCTACAGAATCACACTTGGGAACTTGTTGATCTTCCTCCGGGTAGTAAACCCTTATGGGGTGTTTGGTTGGGAGGAAGGAATTATGTAGGAAAAGAATTGCAATTCGGTGGGAAAAGAATAAGGTAGGAATAATGTAGAAATTTAAATTACATTGTTTGGTATGGAAGAATAGAATTATTGGGAATGAGAATGAAAGAAGTGATAAAAAGACTAAAATGTCATTGTGTAGTAATAAAAATAATAATAACTAAGGGTACTGTTGTCATTTGCTTACTTTTTCCCTTCCTTAAAAGCATTGAATTGAAATTCATGGGGGTACCTGATGTTATCACATCTGTGCTTGTTTTATGGTTATTTTGAATCATCACAGTAATTAAGCTCTTTAATTTTGCTTATTTAATACATGTTTTCCTTGCTATTATCATTTAATTATGGTTCGCACTTGTTTTGAATATTTTACGGTGTTTGTTAGTGTTTTTGAACCATTTTAGGTCAAAGATATGACCAAGGGGAGTTCAAGGATGAGTTTGGAGCAATTTTGGATGAGTTCGGGGCCCAGTGGACTCGACGCGTCGAGCCAAGGGCTCGACACGTCGAAATTTTCCAGTAGCTAATTAATTCGCGCACAGGAAGTCTCGACGCGTCGAGAAAATTCTCAACACGTCGAATATGCGTCTGTTTCTGGGATAAACACAGACGCCTAAAGTGGCGCGGATAAAAAAACAGACGCTTAAAGTGGCGCAGCTGGGCAAAATTCAATACAAGCGCGAGATCTCTTTTCCTAATATCAATTGCGCGGATTTCAAGGCTCATATCTCCATATTAAAAGTTAGCAATTCAAGGAATCTTCCAAATTCTAAATATCATTAAAGACGACAATTTCTTTATTTAAATATAGGAATTAGAATTTGAGTCCAATTTGGTACAAGATTCCTATTTCATCTCAACTTTGTACCCACTATAAAATCCCTCCTTCCTCAACCCTAATAACGGAGACCGGGATAATTCAGAGATTCTTGGAGACAAGAAGGAGAGAAATCAAGAGCCACAAGTTGTCTTGGAAAGCAAGAAGAAGACTAGGGAGATTTGGGAAAATTCGTCTGGTTAATTCTTGTACTCTTTTGATGATTTGTAATTCTTTATTTATATTTGCTATGTATAATTTAGTCATGCTTGGCTAAATTCTTTAGAGATTCTTGGGTAAAAGTGTTTATGAACCTATGTGTCTGAGCTCTCAGTTTCTTTAATATATTATTATTTGGGTTTAATACTTGTGTTGCAATCGTGATAATATTGTTTGATGCTTGTAATTAATGGCCATAGTTACTAGCTTCACAGTCATGTTTGTGTCACCAATGGGAGTTGGGGCATAAATTAGGGCACACACGATTGCACTTAATGGTTGGTCCTTGGGAAAGGGGAACTTATTAGGGGAAGTTTATTCTAGATTGTTGCCAATCGGGAGATGGTAGTAACTAGGAATAATTGAATGCTGATCTTTGATCTTATTGGGTGTTTAAGCCATGTGAGTGGAAATTCACTAGGAATAGAGATTACGGGAGTAATTCGATTCCACTTTGCATTCCCACACAAATCTTAATTCCAAACTAAATATTGCAAACGATAATTGGCACTAGGTGATTAAATACTTGAATCCCATGAATCTCAACTTCTCTCTAATTGTTTTCAAAATCCTGAACCTCTGTTTTATTTTATTTATTTTATTCCAATCAATCATCTAAGTAATTGTTAGGATTAGCTCAAATGAATAAGTTAGTAACTAGTGCTTGATACAACCACTTCCCTGTGGATCAATAATTCGTACTCCGAGAATTATTTGTTTGCAAATATACTACGCATCAGTACCCCATGAATTGCAATTCAACAAAAGGAGGGAATTGCAATTCAATGGAATTGCAAACATTGTAATTTCCATTTCCATTGAATAAGGTAGGAAAAGAATTACAATTACATCCAACCAAACACCCCATTAGGATCCAAGTGGGTCTTTAAAAGGAAGATGAAACCGGACGGTTCCATCGAGAAGTATAAGGCTAGGCTTGTAATCAAGGGTTATAGGCAACGCGAGGGTCTTGATTACTTCGACACATATTCTCTCGTGACGAGAATAAACTCCATTAGGATGATACTTGCCATAGCCGCGTTGCGGAACTTGGAAGTTCACCAAATGGATGTGAAAACCGCTTTCCTAAACAGCGAATTAGATGAGAAAATCTATATGGAACAACCCGAGGGGTTTGTGGTTCCGGGCCAAGAAAGGAAAGTGTGTAAGTTGGTTAAATCGCTCTATGGTTTGAAACAAGCGCCTAAGCAGTGGCACGAGAAGTTTGACCGTGCGATGTTAACTAACGGGTTTAAAATAAACGAAAGTGACAAATGTGTCTACGTTAAGGAAACGATAGACAGCTATGTCATTCTTTATTTATGCGTAGATGACATACTCATCATTGGTAGTAACGATCGGATGATCAAGTCTACCAAAAACATTTTAAATGCGAGATTTGACATGAAGGATATGGGTTTGGTTGATTTAATCCTTGGGATTAGAATCATTAAAATACATGATGGTCTCGTGTTGAGCCAATCACATTATATTGACAAAATCCTTGAGAAATTTAACAAGAATGATGGCCAATTGGCTAGAACACCGTTCGATACAAACATTCATCTAACCAAGAACCACGGAGAAGGTATTTCACAAGTGGAATATGCTCGGGTTATTGGTAGTTTGATGTATCTTATGAGCTGTACTAGGCCGGATATTGCCTTTGCGGTTAGTAAACTCAGTAGATATACGAGTAACCTCGGTGCTATGCACTGGAAGGCAATAGTAAAGGTTATGAGATACTTGAGGTATACTCGTGACATTGGACTGCACTACGTGAGATATCCCGCTGTACTTGATTGGTATAGCGGCGCGAACTGGATATTTGGTATTAAGGACTCTAAGTCCACGAGTGGCTACGTGTTTACACTAGTCGGTGCAGCCGTTGCATGGAAATCCTCTAAGCAAACTGTGATAGCTAGATCCACGATGGAATCTGAGCTGATAGCCCTGGACAAAGGTTGTGAAGAGGCTAAATGGCTACGCCATTTTCTAGAGGATATTCCTAATTGGGAAAGACTGGTACCTCCAATATGTGTGCATTGCGATAGGCAAGCCACAATTGGGAGAGTACAGAGTCATATGTATAATGGTAAGTCTAGACATGTGTGTCGTAGACATAATATCATTAGACAACTTCTCACAACTGGCGTTGTCTCAATTAACTACGTAAAGTCAAAAGACAATATAGCGGATCCGCTGACCAAAGGGTTAGGCAAAGAAGTTGTGGAAAAGCTGACACGAGGAATGGGTCTAAAGCCCTTGGACTAAAAAGTTCTATAGTGGATACCCAACCTAGCTGGCACCTAGGTTTAATGGGACAACTAAATTATGGAACGGAGCGTGTCACTGTGGGGGTCTCGGACTCCCTACCACTCCTCGTTGGAACAATGACTCGCGCATGAGGCTAGCACGTTGATGCTTTAATGATTCGAATGTCGGTTGACATGTGTGAGTATGCGGGATACTTGAGAAAGAATCACCTATGTAAGAGAGAAGTGAGGGTCGTTTCAAAGGAGAATTGACGGGCACAATTCTTTAGAAACTCTCGCAGAACCAAGAACGTTGACCCACAACCAAAACGGGCACACTCATGAGAACAGAGCATTGTTGGGAGGTTCTTGTGTGAGATTTGTCATCGTCTACAAAAACGGCAGTCAGTTCAAAGACATCGCGTTCTACCGTACAGCCAATAGACTAAATATATCTTCACAAGGGAAGGTTGAAAGGGTGCGGTACCCCCTACATATCCTATGCAGGGATCGACCGTTGAACACAGTTGTTTCCGATTTCAAAATACCTTGAAAATCAATTTTTCATTCATGTGGGGTATTGTTGGAAAAAATAGCTTAAATGGCATAAAATGGCATGTTAAGTGGCTATTTTGTGGTAGAATTATCAGTGGCGTCCACTTCTGATTTGGGTCGGGTAAAAGTGGATTCAGGTTCTTCGTAGTGAGACGAAGAGATTGATATATTGTACGCTTAAAACGGATAATGGGTGAATGAGATATTGATTCTCAAAGTAGACCCATTGAGTTGGAAAAATGAAGGGAAAAGGTGAGCTTTTGTCCACATTGGTTTGGGAAGAGGATTTGCCCCACTATTTATACAAGAGTCGTTTAAAGGCTTATTGAATGTATAGCATAGAGGCCCTCTTTTGCGCGTAGGAAGGGGGGGGGGGGGGTGCAAATCAAATCCTAAAATGAGATCGGTGAGGCTTGGCTCAAGCCTAATTTCGTGTGCACGGGCACGAATGTCGTCCGGAAATTGGCGGGCTATGTTATGCCAACCTTCGGTATCATTTTTCCAAAGTTTGGCTGCCAAACAACCTGAAGCACTACTTTCGGCTGGGCAGAACTGAAGCACGAAAGTTGCTACTTTCGGCTGGGCAGAGGAGCACGAAAGTTGTTACTTTTGACGCTCCAGCACACGAAACAGAAAACCACTTTGTGACTGTTGGAAAATTAAGTTCATTTGTTACGGAATTAATCTTGTATTAATTTCAATTTTTAAATTTTGAATTTAATTTCTACATCATGGGGCTGTTTCAGGTGTTGTAAAATTGGTTTTAATACCAATTTAAATGCCACTCATTGAATGCTATCACTCCGACACCCCTATATAATAGAAGGTAGAGAGTAGCAGAAATTTACAAGAAGAAAGATAATTTTTCAAGCCTCAAAACTCTCTGCTTCTACTTCTTTCTTAGTCATATTGTGTTCATAATCTTACTTTAGTTCACTGGATTCTTTGTTTGGGTGCTCAAACATTGAATCGTAGCAAGTTTTATCCTGGAAAGCCTAGGCTACAACGCTCCTAGTACTTGTGAGAGGTAGCAAATAAGGTTTTAAGAAAAGAGTGATCGCTTGACTCTTGCTAAAAATCCAACACCAAACACGAGCCAATCTCTTCATCTTTCCTTCCCTTTTTTCTACAGAAAATAATAATTCCATATTTTGTAGGATTATTATTGGGTTTTACCAACGAGATATCCAACATAAACATCATCTTGCCATACTGATAACAACCATGTTTTTAGAGAGCACTACAACTGGGTATGTCAACACACATCTGATCAAGCACTTTGCAAATGTGAATGAGATTAGTGATATCAATTGGTGTGAATATCTACTCAATGCATTGGTCAGCAGTAAAATTTCATGGGCAAAAAATACATCACAAAAGTTCACTGGGTCTATACTATTCCTGGCAGTAAGTTGCTTTAAGAATGAGAAAAACAACTAAGAATGATTACTACACCAAAACTAAACATTATTTTATACATTTTGCAAATTTTTTTTATTTCAACAGAGTCGAGCTTTACAACAGATCAGTACCTAGGGAGTTACCAGCATTCAAGGGATGGGACACACATCGACTGAACCAAAGGGAAAAGGTTGAGATTAGTTCAGGTGGCTTCGGCTACGGATACATTGATGAGCCACAGGAGGAACTCCGGCAACTGACTGAAGGAAAGAAATCACAAGAAGATGAAGAAGACCTGCAGGTAAATAGTAATAATGTTATGTTGTGCAACTAGATTAAGTTATATGTGCATGAAGTTATACGCATTAGTGCACATAGAATTTTGAAACCAACAATACTACTAAAAGGTAAACTAGTTAACTAAATACATCCATGTACATAGTTAATACTTCTTGTGTGCAGAAATGATACATACCACATCAACATAATGTTTGAAAAGTGTTAAAATGTTAATAATTCATAGTGTGCAAGTAATTTATTTTATATATGCATGTATACCTTTGAATTTGTGCACTCAGAATATTAACACATGCTTTTACTAACTGCAAAAAAAAATTAAAAAAAAATTATATGCACAGATTTGCACAAAAGATAAAACTTCTAGCAAAAACAATGTTTGGAGTGATGGAAGTGGCACAAGAGGCACCAGAGCGTACAGTTGAAGATGAAAATTTCAAACAAATGGTAGAATTTGCACAGAAATTGCTTGGAATTCCAAACCCTGATGTTACATTGATACAACAAAATGAAGAGTTCTGAAACAACCCAGAGTTCATTGATGCATTTGATGCAATTGATGATGTAATTACCAGAAGAGAGCAGTACAAGAACAAGGTGGCAGAGGAACCAAGTTTCAGCTTGGGGCTAACTCAAGAAGAAATTGAAAATGCAATTCGCAATATCTCAAGCACTGCAACAGAGTCAAGCTTTAAAACACCTCTTAAACCTTCTACTGATGAGGCAATACCAGAACAAAATACAAGACAAAAACAAACAGAAGAGCAAACACAATTGAATGTTGATGAGGTAATGAAACTTTAAAAACTTACTTGCATTATTAGAATATACTACTTGCACTTTGTGCTCAATATAGTTGCACTATATCATTATAGATTCTGCCTGGACAACCACAACCACAACAAGGAGAACAAGCAGGGGGAGTTGATAAGAGTGTAGCAAAACAACCTCAGGAACTGCAACCAAGGGTCGACAAACGGCAAGTGAAGATCACCAATCCTTTGAAGTCCCCCTTCTTGACAAGAACAATTGATGTTCACCGAGCATGGAATAACAATTAAAAAACGATTGCCAAATGAGTTCTACAGAATCAAAATGTGAACCGTAAGACTATATAACTAAGACTGTGTTGGTCATCAATATATTAAAATTTCTAATATATTTATTAATTATTATTATTATTATTATTATTATTATTATTATTATTATTATTATTATTATTATTATTATTATTATTATTATTATTATTATTATTATTATTATTATTATTATTATTATTATTATTATTATTTACAAATATGACAAAAGAGATCTTCACCTATGGTGAAAAAGCAGTCATATGGGATGACATGTTATCCATGGGCATGAATATGGAGATTAAGGTTAGAGTCATATATGCTTGGTCTACAATTCTAAACTATAAAGAAAGGGCTCATAGCAATACCTCTCCTTGCAGGTTTTTTGCAACAACGTTTGTATGTGTAAGTTTTACAACCACTATAACAACCTTTCAAATAAAAACATATTTGTAAAATGCACACTAACATCTACATTTACTACAACTTTACACGGTTGTAGCCCCCTACGGTGACCATGCATTGAGATTTAGAAGATTTTCAGAGAGATTGGATGGTGAAATTAGAATGACAGGAGGATTGAGTCTTAAAAATATTGAGTTGGTAAGTTACACACAATATATACGCAAGAGTGCACCTAACATATATCAATATTGCATTAAACTATATTTATATGTGCAACTAAACTACTAATTGTATGCTTTCCAACAGTTTATGTTCCCCATTGTCCATGCTGAACACTACTATGTCCTCAGCATAAATTTGAAAATAAAAGATTTGACATCTTGGACAATTCAGCAATTGAAGGCTCAAAGTATGGAGATATCCCAAAATCACTGGTAATGTTACTCAACAAATTTCATATAATTTAATGTTTTTATTAGTTTGTATACTAACAAGTACATGTAATATAGACAAATATGCTAGCAGACTACTTTCAATCCAAAAATGATGATGCAAAAAGCAAACTTGTATGGGGATTGAAACCATTCAGACTAGCAATGAGCTAGAGAAATGAGGAGAACAAACTTGACTGTGGTGTGTTCGCTATGCGACACATGGAGATGTACATGGGGAAAGTTGTGAGGGGTTGGGAGTGTGGGCTCAAAAAAGGAAATCAGGAACAGCTAAACAACCAGCGAGTGAAATACCTTGCAGAGATAGTGAACGACCCCATCAATGAACAGCGTGAAGAATGCATGAAGCTTGCCAGAGATTTCCAAAAGGCCTCAAAGGGAAAGAAGTAACAGACAATTGGTTGTTTTTTAGTGAAAGTCTGTGAATGTGTTTTTGGTGCAGGCAACTAAATCTTTGAACAAAACAATTTTTGAGTTGCCTACAAATTTAGGAAGTATTTTTGGAATGTTAAAAATATGAAATCATACTTGTATGCAAGTACTAATAGTATAAGTGCCTGTAATCTACTGTAAAACTGTTCTAGTTACCTAGTTGTAGATGGAGTGCACCCAGTTCTAATTGTAAGTGCATGCAGTTGATATACTGGTGCACCTAACATTTACTGTCAAATCAATGCAATCACTTTTTGTTATAAATGCATGTAATTGTTTATATTAACGCAATTAGATCTGTCACCGAAAGTGCATGTAATATTCGAAAATAATTGTGCACATATATTTGACTAACACTGGAAGATTTGTCTATTAGTGCAACAATTTAATACAACATATTCACACAAAGTTGCAGCACTGGAACATTTCCCATATATGCTAAAACTACTTCTTCCATATCTCCTAAACCACAGGTTAAACACATTTTCCTTGTTAAAACAAGTAATTGTTCTTACAAGTACAATTAATCTACTACACTATTATTGCTCATATATTTATATGAAAGTGCACAAATTAACTCTTTGCAACCATTTTTCGTTGTAAATGCATTTAATTGTTTATATTATCGCAATTAGACTTGTAATCAAAGTGCATGTAATCTTCACAAGTAATAGTGCTTGCAGATTTGCCTAAAACTGCATGTAATCTTCTATATTAGTGGAACAATTTTACACAACATGCTAACACGAATTTTTAGCACTGGATCATTCCATTTAAACTAAAAACTACTTCCATATCTACTAAACCAACAGTATAAAGATTCTCTCATAGTCATATTTCGACCCTAAAAAATGTAAAGACAATTGTATCTAAAGTATCTATAAATTGCACACTTTATCCTTCATTTTCCTCAACGGACAATTCCTACTATCATGATTAGGTTTGTTGCTACTCTTGCAAGTCCTCTCCTTCTTACTTTGTTCAATAGCAATCTCCTTGCATCCTTTAATGCGCCTACCACTACCCTTGTTTTTTGCTTTGTTTGGTAGAAGAATAGAAACTCCAGAAGGAACTGAAGAACCACATACTAACTCAATGATTGACCTCTTATCAACAGCAGAAGAACAGCCACCCTTATCAGCCAAAAACATATCTTTATGCTCCTTAATGATCTGGGAAAACACTTGCAAACGATCCATGTCAGACTGAACCATACTAACACAACATTGAATATCTAACCAAACATTTTTCAATAGCACAAACTTCTCATCAACACCTCCACATTGATCAACAACAACACCTATCAAAAGTCCGACCCAATGATGCACTTTTGGTCCACCGGTTAACTACATAGACCAATGGAATTGAATCCAAGTTCAAATCTTTGAAAATTACAAAAATATGCCTACACGGCAATCCTACCATTTCAAACATTTTACATCCACATGAAGCTATGACTTCAGCAACCTTATGCACCACACTAAAAACTCGATCATTTCCATCTTTCATATCATAATACAAAACACCTTGGTCCTCCCGAACATTTAGAACTCGACAACTAAAACATGCTGCACAAATCTCAACTTGCACCAAATAAAAAACTGTAAGAGTATACACATATGCATCATGTTTCTCCATGGACAACGGTGTCTTCAAATCTGGAAAACATGCCTCAGAGTCACTGTTGAGTTTATTAATAGAATAACGTTGACTGCCAATAGCACGATCAAAATGCATAAAAAATTCAACCAAATTGGACTGAGGAGTAGTAAAAGAACCAAACAAGTTATTCTCACTCTCTGAACGTGAAGTAGTCATAATTAAACCATTCATACTAACATTGCTAAAATATGCGGGGATCCAAAGATGACGAAGATCATACATTTTGAGAAACCAACTATGCTCCAACAACCCAAATTCCTCCATGAAAAGATTCCATTGATGATCAAATTCAGCTGGTTCCAAATAATGACTCCATACAACAGAATTCAGCTTTGACATAAAAGTCTCATTTTTACTCAATGAAGGGCCAACCTTATCTCCTACCTTATACATAATGTGCCAAATGCAAAACCTATGCTTAGCTTCCTTGAACACACGTGGGAATGCAACCCTCATTGCTGGGTCTTGATCAGTAACAAGCAATCTTAGCTCGCTGCACATCGCTTCCTTGAATTTCTCAAACAACCACACATATGACTCAATATCCTCTTTTGTCAACAACCTAGCCCCAAAAGTAATAGACTTTTCATGATCATTAACACCAGTGAATGGTGTAAATACCATATCATACTTGGAGAAACAATGTAAAGTTTGTCAGAGAGTACATGCACATTTGGTGTAAACTAGTTGCACCTATAATGATATATACTTGCACTATAACAAAAAACATGACCAATAGCACAACAGAATACAAAACTTATGCCCTAGAATACCAAAACTAACCTGTTTGTCTGATATGTAGCATCAAATGACACAACATCACCAAAAAAGGGTAAAATTCTTCCTAGAAACAACATCATCCCAATCTGGATAAGTGATCATACTCATCAATATCAAATGCAAAAAAATAGAGCTGGACATTTTTTTTTAAAAGAAAATAGTCACAATCATCTGAGTATCAACCCCAGCAGAAAATGAATCTATATCCCTTTTAATATTCCAAAATTCCAAACTTGTTGCACCAACATTTGATAACCTACCAAACATCTCACCAAACAACCGAAAACTCTGCACTGGCCCAATGTTCACTTTTCCACAATCAGCAACGAACTTCATATGACCAGGACCAACCTTTCTATTCAACTTCAGAAACTGTCTTGACAATACTGATGTCAGTGAATGTTTTGACGCTCTTCAAACTTGTGAATAACATAAGTGCCACTACCTCCATATCAAAAGATAGCACAAGCCCCACACCCAACCCTATTAGAAAATCTCCTCCTCTTTTTAACTGAAGACTCAGCAGCACCATCCAATTTTGCTACTGAAGATTTATCCCTACAAACAACATGCTTATGACCCTCCCGATTACAAAGAACATACCTCCAAACACTACTTCATTATTAGATTTTGCCATGTAACCTAGTCGAACATCAAACCCAATAATCGATGCATATTTATTATAAAATGCAACCCCAATATCCAAATCAGGAAAAACCTTCCCAACAAAAGGTTTAATTGAATCTTCACACAAAGGGACATAACATTTTGTCAAACCAGGAGAAGTATCCAAATGATACGAATCCACTTCACCTAGCTTCATTGCGATCGTATGATGAACAGATGATGAATACTTCCGCAGAAGAAGAACTGTACCGCCTACGCGATCACCAGATCGAGCTGTTGATTTTGAATAAGGAAGATGAAGACTAATAAACCGCGATGCATTACATATTTGGAAACAAAACGTCTAAAAAGACAAGAATACCCTTACAAGCGGCAAAACGCGAGAAAGTTATTACAAATGAGTTTCGTTGGATGAACGACGATCAACAGAAAAATTCATTCCTATTTCGCGCCTGGGCGAAGCATTCGCATGTGAGTGCGATTATATATATATATATACACATATATATATATATATACATATATATATATATATACATATATATATATATATATATATATATATATATATATATATATATATATATATCAAGGTTGCAGTAGGCGCTAGGCGCTAGTCGGGCAGTCGGGTAGCGCCTAGCGTCTAGGGGGTCTAGGCGGCGCTAGGCGGGCACCAAAAAAATTTTAAAAAAGTAGTGACAGACTTGTAGTTTGACGATTTTAATGAGCCTGTTTTCAACATTCAATCAAATAACACCTCTAAATAAATGAAATAATGATAATTTATAAGTCATAACATCATAATAATATTAAAATCAATAATTAATGAAAGACGGAATCAGACGAAATCGGACGAACTCAGACAAAATCGGTCAAAATTGAACAAAATTAATCAGAATCGGACGAAATCGATCAAAACCGGACGAAATCGGCTGACTCAGCCGAGTTGGCTGATTTTGGCCGACTTTGGCCGAGTTGGCCGCCTAGGTGGTCGGCCGAGTTTTAGCCAAGTATAGGCCAAAACGGCAAGGATGAGTGCCGCCTAGCGCCTAGGCGGCCGAGTTTTGCAACCATGATACATATATATATATATATATATATATATATATATATATATATATATATATATATATATATATATAATCAAAGAATTAATTATTAATTATAATTAAAAAAAATTCAACAACACATTTTTAATTGTAATTAAACTATTATAAAGATATTTGCTTCCGCCATTGTTTTAGAATCTGGAAAATTCTCGAGATACAAATCTAAAAACATAATAAGTCTCAATTAAAGTTATATCCTTCATTTATGTCCATATTTTTAATGCTAATCATTTTGTACATTGTGCTTTTAGAGTTGTACTATATAATTTTTTGGACAAATATACCCCCACCGTTATAACTTCCGTTATGTTTTCCATTATTGTTACCATGCACATGCATCCACCATATATTTTCTTATATTATTTAATGATAATAATATTTGTAGACATTATATATTGGATTATTATAATAAATAAATTTGATTTCATATAGATATTAATTAGTAGGAATTTTTAGTTATTATAAAAAAAATAAATATTAGGCATATGTTTTTGCGCATCGCGCATAGAAAAGACTAGTTACAGAGTATAAACGTTAAACTGTAGGAGTGAATAAAATATCTTTTATAGGAAAGTTGTAACGTACTGGATAGAAATTAGGAATATTAGTGTAGAAATTAGGAATATTAGTGTAGAAATTAGGAATATCAATGTAAAATGAAAATTTTGTCTAATAATGTTGATATGACAAATATGCCCCTAAGTTTTTTTTTTTTTTTGGGGGGGGAGGGGGGGATCTTTCCAAGCATTTCTATTATTATATAGAAATATATAGATATAGATATAGATTTCATACTAGTTAAGGATTAACATTATTGACTTTTATTAGATTTTAGATATATGTTTTATGAGAGTTTTAAAGTGCTAAACAATATTATCAAATTATTTAACATTAATTCTATTAAAAAAAACAGTAGCGACTCGGGAAGCTTTAACGTTGTTGAACGCGAAGAACTTGGATAATGTCATTGTTGAGATAGATGCTTTGTTGTCAACGGGCTTTATTCCACACTTGGGTTTCCTCATTTGATCTTATTCTCTTTGATATTAAAGATTAGTTAGAGCAATTTTCTAACTCTTGTATCTCTTTTGTCAAATGATCATCGAATAGGGTTGCTCATGTTATCTAGGGAATCATTTTCTAGGTCTAGTTGTAACACCCCCTAATTTCCATACCGGATTTAAGCCTTAAACATGCAGATAACTAAACAAAACATCAAACACAGCAAAAGACTAACAAGGATTATATAAACTGGAAATGAAAGGGTGCTATGCCACACTCACCCAGAGGTGAACGCATAGGCTAACATCTATATAATTCACAATCTAAAATCCATACATATCCAAAGTACTAAAGTCTATCCTTGGCACACAGGCCATAACAACTCAAACATGGGAACTACACTAGTAGGTTTTAGACCGCGCTCACGTCTACACATCACCTGAAAGAAACACATAAAAGATGGGACGACACCCAGTCAGCGAATAATGCTAGTAACCTACCAATACATGTGAAATATCATACATAGATAGGATATACGTTTGTAAAATCATTTGCGATACGGAATATACATATATAGGTTCAAAACCAAGTGCAGAAGTCAACACAAGACTCAATGCACTCACAACAATAATACGGGAACACATCCTAAGACCACACGAAGTACAACGACTCACGAGAACGGCTCAAGGTATAATCTACCATCACACAGTAGATTAACACCCGATATGCATAACACAATAGAGTAAAGACACAACCACTGGCAACACATGCCTTTGTGACTACACACGTCACAAGAAGAGAACTCACAACAACGACTACACAAGCCTTCATGACATCACCCATCACAAATTGATATGCCTTCCTTATGCCCGGTTCCAACCTTATGGCTACCCCCAACCTTATGTCTAGTTCCAACCTTTACCTCCAGGACCCCTGGGAACCGTCGTTCCCCCTCCAACAGTCCCTCCAACAGAACCACCAATTCATAGTACACGAGGGTACCGATCACACACGGCAACACATGCCCTGGATAACACGTGAACCTTACACAAAGACCACAAACTCCATAACCACGTCATGGCCACCACGAGGACCACTGCCGTACCTTGGTGACTAGTGTCCCATACCACTAATCGTGCAATCTAAGTACAGCCACACACACCACACCTCAACAGGAATCAATCAACGGATCACAACGAAGATATGAAACCATACTCAATCAAGAAATGGATCACAGTCCAACAACAACGATGAATAACACAAGTCATCATCAACAATAGAAAGGTACAAACAACACACACGCTAGCATTTAAACACCGAACTAGCATGCTTATCAAACGGGTAAACCGAAAGTAGTTCCGAAGAACACACAAGACTCATCACAGTTCAACGAATCACAATGTTGAACACATAGCACGATTCAAGACACCAAAACCTACATGGATTCCTACCATATAGTTCTAGACATACGAAACATCAAGAATACGCTAAAATAGTTTCACAAAAGAACATCGGGAAGTCAAAAGACCAAATACCGAGTCAAAAGAATCACGGGGGAACAAATCCCCCAACAACCATACCATGTTCCCCGTGGGTGGGCCCACGGGTAGACCCCCACACGTGGTTCCGCCCGCGGGTACACACCCACAAGCCACATGTACCCCGCGGGTAGGGCGGCGGGTGGACGCCTACCCGCCGTTCCGCCCGCGGGTACACACCTGTACACCAAAATAATCCCTTCGGGGATTTTCAACACCAAGCTCAAATTCAAGTCCAAAACATGCCAAATCTCACCAAATACAAAAAAATGACTTAAATCAAAGGAATAGCCAAGCAATGGCATACAAGAACCCTAAACACAAGCTCTAGATATGCATTTTCACAAGACAATGCATAAACACTCACATTTCATAGCAAAATCACATGCAGAATCCAAGAAATCATCACATAGGTAAGCAAAATAGATTTTGTAGAGCATGGGTTACCTCTTGTAGATAAAAACCTTCACTTAACACTTCACCAAGCTCCTAATAAGGCTCACCTTCCAAACCCACTTCAAGAACACACCAAAAGATCATAAAGATTCTATCTTTAAGGAAAGACACCTTAGAAAACACTAAAAACACAAGATGAACATAGATCTTACCCTCCTAGATGCCCAAATGTATGAAAGGTAGAATCTTGGAGACAACCCTTGAAGATTTGACAAAGCTCTAACTTGGCTTGGAAGAAAAGCTATCTAACTTTTAAAGAGAAGGGAGAGCTCAAGTTTGGAAAGTGTAAGGAGAAAGAATGAGGAGTGTCTACTAGGTTAGCTTGCATTACTAACACAAGGTGAAATGTCATGAATACCCTTACTAAAATGAAGAGGTGTAAGGGAACAAGGGAACTCCTCACAAAGCTTAAGGTACAACCTTGACTTTGGATTGACTAGTCAATTACTAGTCCCCAACTATTGAATTTTCAGGAATTTAAGGAATTAAATTACCAATTGAATTAGGATTAATTACTTAATTAATCCCTTAATCGAATTTGGATTACGGGGTGTCACACTAGTTGTGGAGAGTGGATGTTTTTCCCTCCTCTTTTCCTTTGTAATATTCTTATGCTTGATAGTGAATGAAACATTTTCATTGTTGTTTTCAAAAAAAAAAAAAATGGTAAAACAATTCAAATGTTGGAAGGATGGTGCTTGGAGTGGGACATGGTAGAAAGTTAGGGGTGAGAGTGCAAAGACTAAAGGGTGAGATATAAAGTAAAGAATTGGGGAACGTTTGAGGGCCAAAATGCAACAAGACATAAATTATAGGGTACCAAAGGGCAAATAATAGACTTGGGACTATTTAGCAAAAAATGAGAATAACAAAGTCCAAAAGTAACAGGTAAAAGTGAGCGAGAGGGGGGAGGGGGGACCGATGTTCGGCCCCTATCCATCCATAGCCTTGTGACAAGGGGCATTGGGGGGCCTCCAACCAATGCTAGCAGCAACCAGGAAAGGAAATAGAAGGGTGGTGATTGGTTTGGCAGTTAGAGGTTCGGGTGACGATTAGCAGTTTGGTTGGGAGATTTTTGAGACATGGAGTCAACAGTTTGGTGGCTTCGTGGGACATGGCTGGCTTTTACAATTCACAGACATTCGGATCACTTGTTTTCCACTTTCTTCGACTCCAATATTAGTATGAAGAGGGGGTCTACTGGTGTAACACCCCCTTTTTCTAAACTCTAGAGCCCATAATTAAACATTCTAAATAGAATTATAGAAGGGAAATTAAGATAAAGTAGGATAAAATATCCAAACCCAAAAAAACGGAGGGGAATGTCACCACCACAGTTATACCACTCTTGAGTAATTGTACAGGCTAAACAAAAACTACTAAATACTGGAGTCAAAGCTCATCAAAACATCATAAAGGGGAAGCAATCCATGGTGTCTACACACCATCACAAAAACTGTAGTCTAGCTACAACCATAGTCAACAAAGTCTAAATGGAAGGGAAAAACTAGTCTAGCCTCAACATGGATACTCAGGGACTAGGAATCACACTTGGTATGGATAATTTACTTCTACTCAAAAATCATACAAATACAACTCACACTAGCGTGTCGTGACGAGCCCAAGTGTCCGAGCCTCACGGGCCCACGAATCCCTGCCTGAAACAACACGTAGCTGAGCCTCAAGGGCCCGGCCTCTCCTCAACTTGACCTGGCGAAGCTTGGTGGCGGACCTTGAGAGGCCCCGCCAAGTAGCGGTCTGGAGTGATGGATCACTCCATGATCCGTCACTCTGGTCCATTGGTTCACGAATTAGGCCAACGGAACTCTCTTGGATCCGCTGGCTAGGGTCACTCGGCCAAACAGGAGTCTCTGGCAGAGAGCTCCTCTGAGATGCACCAGATGACTCCATCTCCATTTTCACAACTCAGACCTCAACAAAACACTTCCAGACAACCATGAATAAATCATATAACATCATCAACACACAATAAACATATTATCATGCATTCTCATTCATTTCTAAACATCAAATCTCAAGAATATATCAACATTGGGCTAAAATAATAGATTTAGGAATCCATGGTTTATACCTTTGAGCTTTGCTAACCTAGTATGAATCCCTCCTCTTCTTCAACAATGGCTTCTACCCTCACCTCCTATTTTCCTCAAACAATAGCATAAACACATACAACATCCATCACATACCCAAACATACACTATAATATATCATAGATGAAATGGTATGATGAAAGATGAAATGTTAGGAGATGAATGGAAGAGAAATGGATGAAGATGAATGAAGGAGATCACTTATTGTGTTTTCTCTTCTCTTCTCAGATTTCTATTGCTTAGAGTGAAGGAGGCAAATGGAGGGATTGAATTATCAGGAGTGAATAGTGTTCCTTTTATATGGTATGAAACCCTAGGTGAAATGGCTGAGAAGGGCAATTTGGTCCTTTGACTTTAGAAAATATCAGGCTTCTCATTCTAAACTAAGCTATGGTAATAAAATGTGTTTATACATTTTTGGAGATAAAATAGATTTCTTATAAGGATATTCCTAAGTAAAAACATTTGATTTAGATTTCACATGTTCCTCTCAGGTTTCACTCAGATTGACTTTTTGGATCAAAACTTGATACATGAATATACTTAATACTTAGGATTTTCGAAATAGGCTACTATTTGGTGTTGAATTAATAAAAATCATGATTTAAAATATTTAATTCATACACCTATTTTGAGAAAATTTTCAGAGAAGTAAAAATAATTATTTTAGAATTTTATAAAATAGAATTTAGGAAAATAAATTTTGGATTGTCACAACTAGTCCCTTTACACACTTTTATCGTTTGTCACACAACATTGATCTTTTGGTCTTTTGTCATTCTGATGAGAACTGATTGTATTATATTTTCTGAACATGATTACAATGAGATCAGATGATGTGAATATATAGAATAGAGAGTCACAGTGTGACAATGATAAGAAGTAGAGAGTCACAGTGTGACAAGGATAAGAAGTTCTAAACAGACTCATATACATAGAGTCCTAATACTCCCCCTCAAGCACAGTGTATACTAGTAACCTGTAGCTTGTCCCTTAAGGAAGAAAATCTAGGTCTAGACAGAGCTTTGGTGAAGATATCAGCAAGTTGATCCTTTGTGGAGATGAAGTTGACTTGGATATCGCCCGAAGCTACTCGATCACGAACAAAATGATAATCAATCTCCACATGCTTGGTGCGCGCATGAAAGATTGGAATGGAAATACCCGGAATCTGTATCTCACGCAATAATGACATAATCCATAGAACCTCAGCACAAACATCTGCAAGAGCTTTGTATTCAGCCTCAGTGGATGACCTGGCAACAGTTCTCTGTTTCTTGCAAACCCATGATATAAGATTACTCCTCAAGAAAACAGCAAAACCACTCGTGGATTTTCGATCGTCAGGACAACCAGCCCAATCAGAATCAGAGAAAGCATGAATGTCTCTAGATGAGCACCGTCGTATGCGTAAACCATGATCAACTGTTCCCTTAACATACCTGAGTACCCGTTTGAGCTGCTCCCAGTGTGATATGGTGGGGGCATGCATATGCTGGCATAACTGATTAACTGCAAAGGATAGGTCAGGTCGTGTGACAGTGAGATATTGCAGTGCTCCAGCTAGACTCCTGTACTGTGTGGGATCATCATATAGATCTGAACTGAAGGGGACAGTTTTTGAGACAGAGATAGGTGTAGAAAGGGGTTTGCATTCAGACATTCCAGCCCGTTTTAAAATATCATTCATATACCGTTGTTGAGATAAAATAATCTCATTGTCACTCTTAACTGTTTCAATACCCAGAAAAAAATTTGGTTCACCAAGATCTCTGATTTTGAATGTAGCAGACAGTTTGGACAAGAGCTGAGACATAATACCTTGATCACTTCCCATTACAAGAATGTCATCCACGTACACCAATAGATAAACCAAAGCAGAGTCTTTAGAGTAATAGAACAGAGAGACATCTGTCTTGGATGCTTGAAAGCCAACCGATAGTAAGAACGTATGTAGTCGATTAAACCAAGCTCTGGGAGCTTGTTTTAACCCATACAGAGATCTTTTTAACAAACAAACATGATTCGGGAAGTTAGCATCAATATAACCAGGGGTTGCTTCATATAAACTGTTTCAGCCAGATTACCATTCAGAAAAGCATTATGAACATCTAGCTGTTTGATAGACCACCCAGATGATAAAGCTAGAGATAGAAGGAGTCTTACAGTCGTAGGCTTTACCACTGGACTAAAAGTGTCGAAGAAGTCCTGACCTGGAACCTGATTAAAACCTTTCGCAACCAGCCTGGCTTTATGCCTTTCAATAGCACCATCAGCCTTTCTCTTCGTACGAAACACCCATTTACAGCCAATAATATTCATACCTGCAGTGGGTGGAACTAGAGACCATGTGTGGTTATGCAGGAGAGCATTGAATTCTTGGTCCATGGCTTCACGCCACTCAGGATATTTGACAGCTTGAGAGTAACATGTGGGTTCCGTGGGATGCACTTGAGCTGCTAGAGCAAAAAGAGGAGCATCTGCGTTGCTGCGAGTGGCCATAGAGTGAGTACGGACATTGGGCCTGATGGACCGCCCACGTGGACGGCCTCGCCGGCGAGCAACAGGCTCCACAGGATCACCCGACGAGGCAGCCTGTCCAGGAACCACGGCTGGTTCGAATGAAGCAGGTAGCGGCGGTTCTGGCAGCTCATCATTGGACACGGCAGGAATAGGTGTGCTGTGACTGAGAACAGATTCCGCCCAAGGTCCAGAAAACGGAGTAGATAGATCCTGCAAAGAGGTTTTAGTACCAAAGGGGAAAACTTCTTCATCAAATCTGACATGCCTGCATGTGTAAATCTTATTAGTATGTAAGTCCATGCATCTGTACCCCCTAAAGGACTCAGGATAACCTAGGAAGACACATGGAGAAGACCTGTATGACATCTTATGACGATTATATGGTCGAAGATGAGGGTAGCATAAACACCCAAAGACACGAAGAAAAAGATAGGAAGGAGGGGATTTATGTAACAGGAGATGAGGACTGGAGTTATTTAATACAGAAGATGGCATTCTGTTAATTAAATAGACAGCAGTCTCAAAGGCAAAATCCCAAAATTTCAAAGGAACAGAGGCATGAGCTAGAAGAGCCAGACCAGTTTCAACAATGTGACGATGTTTTCGTTCAACACGACCATTCTGTTCATGTGTATAGGCACAGGATTGTCTATGTTGAATTCCTAATTGAACAAACAAAGAATGCAACTTTTTGTACTCAGCACCTAAATCAGACTGAATGGCCTTTATTTTGCAATTAAAGGACCGTTCAACAAGAGTACGAAATTTATCAAAGATGACATAAAGATCAGACTTTAATTTCATAGGAAAGAACCATGTATAACGGGAATAGTCATCCACAAAGATCACAAAATAACGGAAGCCAGAAGTAGATAAAGTGGGCGCAGGACCCCAAATGTCTGTGTAAATAAGATCTAGGACTTGAGAACTAGAGGAAGCAACACGGGGGAGGGGAAAACGGGCAGATTTGCCTAATTGACACGCATTGCATAAAGAATTATGACAACGAATATTATCACGAGACCCACTAACCAAACAAGAACGAAGTATATGGCTAAGAACACGGTTATGAGGATGACCTAGACGATTGTGCCAAGTGGAAGCCGAGGCACGAGCGGAAATAAACGCTGACGGAGACGAACTAGGTAATGAAAGTGTGTATAGTCCCCCCGAACTATTGCCCCGAAGAAGTATTTCCTTGGTATTGATATCTTTTACAACAAAAAATGAGGGGTGAAACTCAAAAAAGACTTTATTATCGGATGCAAACTTCTGAACAGATAATAAAGAATTAGACAAACGCGGAACGTGAAGTATATCAGACAATGTAAATGATCTAGAAGGGGTATTAAAAGAGGCATGACCAACATGACTAATAGATAAACCCATACCGTCACCGACACGTAAAGTGTCATTACCAGTGTACTTCTCCGATGTAGAAAGAGCAGCGACGTTCGGAGTTGCATGATTTGTGGCTCCAGTGTCCGGAACCCAAGTATGAGAATTTGACGAGGTTTTAGCAACTAAACCATTCTGAAACACCAAATTAGCCTGAGAACCCGGAGCCCCTGAATATCGCCGAAAACAGTTGACTCCCGTGTGACCGAAACTTTTGCAGATTTGACACGGATCATTATAGCGCCAAAAACAATTGGCTCCCGTGTGACCAAAACGTTTACAAATTTGACACGGATCATCATAGCGCCAAAAACAATTGGCTCCCGTGTGACCAAAACGTTTACAAATTTGACACGGATCATCATAGCGCCAAAAACAATTGACTCCTGTGTAGCCGAAACCTTTACAGATTTGACACGGATCATCGAAGCCACGTTGCTGACCTCCACGGTAATTAAGGTTGCCATCACAGCGCTGCATCTTCTTAATTTTATGAATCACAAAACCCTAGCTAACTGATACCAGATGAGAACTGATTGTATTATATTTTCTGAACATGATTACAATGAGATCAGATGATGTGAATATATAGAATAGAGAGTCACAGTGTGACAATGATAAGAAGTAGAGAGTCACAGTGTGACAAGGATAAGAAGTTCTAAACAGACTCATTTACATAGAGTCCTAATAATTCTCATTTGTCAAAGAAATTTGCTTAGCAAACCAACTATTCAATTGTGCCAAGGACTTAGGCCACTTGACTTGATTTTATTCCTTATACCTATTAATTATCAATAGCCTGCTTATAACATTTAAAGGACTTAGGCTTTGTGAATTGTATAGTGTTATGTTTGAATTAGTCAATTTACAGTGGGTCTGATCCATTAAAAACCATCAAATACCATCAAATATCTATTCAAGTTCGATTTTACGATATATATATATTTTTTTAATTCTAAAATCTCCCTTTAATATGGTATTACCTATAAAGAGAAGGCAAATTATATCGTGCACCGCGGTGCATAATCGATTATGCACCGCGCGTCAGATACTACAGTGTGTTTGAACCGACACTGTTAAAACGACGTCGTTTTATTTAATGAAAAGAAACATAATCTTCGCAAGAAATAACTCTGTTCTTCAGTTTCATTTTGTATACACTGCAGTTTCAGTTCAACACAACTACAATTTCATTTCGATATAACTACAGTTTCATTCAATATTTATACACTCAAATATGTGAAAATGTTATTTAATTTTAGTTTATATACACTATAATTTCATTAAAACACAACTACATGATCATTTGAATATAATTACAGCTTCATTGTACAATATACACTCAAATATGTGAAATGTTATTCAATTTCATTTCACCACAACTACAATATCATATTGATATAACTGTAGTTTCATTTGATAATATAAAAACAATACGTGAGCCAGTGTCGGTTTAGACACACGGTAGTGTCTGACGCGCGGTGTATAATCAATTATGCACCGCGGTGCACGATATAACGACCCTAAAGAGAATGTTTGTTCTCAATTCTCATAACATGTTAAAGTGGTATATTCTCATAGCTCCCTAATAAAATATATGTTATAATCACTTTTTCAAGTCTTTTTGTTGTTGGTTAACGGTTTAAAATTAAAAGCTAGTCGCTTTACATTTAATACTTTACCTTTCATGCATTGTTAGATCATTCACAATGGTTCTTCCATTTTCTCCCTAAATTGTAAATTCAACTCTTCCAGATCACCTTATATTATCCTCTCATATGTTTTCTCCAATCCTTTTCCCCCAGCCTTTTTTTTTTTTGGTCTTACTCATTCAAACTCAACACATTATTTATTATTTTATTCACTTTTCTATAATTAAATAATTTTATCTTTATAACTATAATTTCAATTTTAAATGAAAATAAATTTAAATAACAAAATAAAAAAGATTGAAAACAAATTTTAATACATTGTAACAGAGTCAATAGTACTAAAAAAAAAATACTATATATTCCAAAAATTAATAAAATTTAAAATTTTTAAAATAAATTTTAATATAGTAATATAAAAATAAAATAACAAATTAAAAAGAACAAAAAAACACAAAGCTTGATTTTGGTTCATAACAAACAATTTGTATTAAATATAGCATTAATGGTGGGAGTAGGGGGCTATGATGTCCCCACCATTTGCGCTTTGCGCCATGTTACTTGAGTGCTACCTATATCTGTGCCTTTCATCTCCCCTTTTTTTCGAAGAGAACTTTCTATTTGGAGAATAATCTTCTCTCCCCTCCAATTATGTTTCTCCTCTTTTATCCCTCTTTTTTTCTCTTTAATCACCATTGCAAATGTCCTTAGACAAATTTAAATATGTGCAAATCAAGTTTTCTAATTATCCTATTAACCTCATGACCCAATAAGATCAACGTAGCATTTACGTTTTTTTTTTTTTCAATTGATATTATTAATTAAAATGAATGTTAGCTAGTTTAATAGCTTGTGATAGAAGTTTTATCATAGTACATAAATTTTAAGTCATTTATGTAACAATAAAATATGATATTTGTGAAAATTTTAAAATGAAAAAGGGAAAAAAATTAGCAATACATATCAACTATGGGAATAAGTTTAGAAAACCACACTAAACCAAGGTGCTTATAGAAGTTGATTGAACAATAAAATATTGAAAAAAGTGTCAAATTGGCCCCCTAAAGTCAAGTGAATAGTGTAATTGGGTCTCCTAAGTAAAAAGAAAAAAAAAAAAAAAAAAAAAAAAAGCTTCATTCAAGTCCCCTAAACCGGTAAAATTATTCAATTAAGTTCAATTTAACTTGTTTATCAAGTTAAATTCATACGGTGTTGACAAATGTCATTTTTATTTTATTTTTTAAATGTTTTTTATTAAAAATTAAAAATATTATTTATTATAAATTAATTAAAATAATAATAATAATAATTAAAAAAATTAAATATAAAAATAAAAAAGAACAGTCAACGGCTATCCACGCCAGACAGCCGGTGGCTGTCTTCCTTCTTTGCGGACAACCGTGGCCCTCTAAGGAAGACGATCATTGTCGTCTTCTAGATCTGGACGAGGACTACGGCCTTGGCCGCGGCCCTCGTTCCAGACGGAGGGGACTGGAACGATCTGGACAAGTCCCCTCCGTCTGGAACGAGGGCGGTGGCCAAGGCCATAGCCCTTGTCCAGATCTAGAAGACGGCCATGGCCTTCTTCCTTAGATGGTCGTGGTCGGACGACCACGGCTGTTCGTGAAGAAGGAAGACAGCCACCGGCTGTCCGACGCGGACAACCAGTGGCTGTTCTTTTTTTTTTTTTTAATTATTATTTTAATTAACTAATTTATTTATAATAAATAATATTTTTAATTTTTAATAAATAAAAAACATTTGTTTTAAAAAATAAAGTAAGGACACGTGTCAATACTATATCGATTTAACCTAATAAACAAGTCAAATGAGACTTAATTGAACAATTTTACCGGTTTAGGGGACTTGAATCACTACTGGAAATTATTGAATTTCTGATCACCTGAAAGTGATCTTAAATCAAGTTGAAAGCAAAAAGTGGTCGGAAATAGCAACAAGGGTTTTTTCGGATATGAAAAATGGTCGGAACAAGACTTTCGACTTGATTTAAGATAACTTTCAGGTGGTCGGAAATTTCAGAATTTCCAGTAGTGAATGTAGCTGTTTTCAATTAGGGGACCCATTATACTATCCACTTGAGTTATAGTGCCAATTTGACACTTTTTCCTAAAATATCATGTTTGTAATCAAAGATCTTAAAGGATATTGTTTCATTTTCAATTAAAAGAATAACATATGATATCTTTAAAAAAAAAGTTAATATTATAACAAAATGATTAAAGTTTGTATTTATTTTATAAATGGATTGGATTCAATTTTTATCAAAAAGATCTTGAATAATTATAATGCTATAATGGTAATTAAATGATGGAATATAGCAATGAAATCACGGGATAGGTAACATGACAATAATGAATGACATGATACACGGTGGTGCAATGAAATGTTTAATGTGGCAAAGCCAATATAAACTAATATTTGAGGAGACAATTACATGACAATAATAAATACTCATTTCGTTTCATTTTATGTGTCTAGTATGATTAACAAGACTTTACTGAAGTTATTTTTAATTTAATTTTACATAACATTAAATTTAGTACTATGTATTAGTATATAAAATTTATATATATTTAAAAATTATATTAAAAATACTGTTAAACACACAAAAAAAAATAATAATAATAAAATTAAAAATAATCAAAATTAGTAAAGAAAATAGGCAAAGATCCATCGCCATATCTCTAAAAATCGAGCGAAGGCTAATAACCTTTGCTAAGTTTGTTTACCGGGTTTCCCCCCATTTAAACAAATAATCTTCTATTATAATAAAGCAGAACCCAAAAGTTCCCGCCAAAGCAAAGTAGTGGGCGAGTTCACATCTATAATAAGGGGCGGAAGTAATTGTAAACGCATGCATTTTAAATTTTGTTTTAAAACTGATATTTAAATGTCTTGGAACTTGAAAGGTTGCTTGAAAGCTCTTCATATACTTAAACTATTATTACAAGCCATCAATACATGTGTGAATACAAAAATGAATTTAATTGGGGATAGACTGTTGCAATTTTCAAAACTAATATTAATTTTAAAATGAACTTTCCTATCCTATATATATGTGGAGGAAACAGCGAAAATGAACAGCATCCATTGCAACCACGAGGCTGCAGGGAAGAAGACTTGGGAAAGCATCCAATCAGAGGAAGAAGACATTTGGTTAAAGATTAAGGTGTGTGTTGAGGCCTACAATTGAGAACAACTCCAAAGATGAACCTTTTACAGGAGGGAGGTGAGCTGATGAAAAATGGCAGCTGCAAAAAGAAAGAGTTCTGTAAAAATGAAAATCAAATGAGGTATCAAAATCTATCTATCTATATATCTATATATATCATATATATATTATATAAAAACACAATTGCTAGCTTATTTTATATTTTTATGCTTGGCTTTAGTATAAAAATAAAAATACCAACAATGCATCTTAGAGTAGTCTAGATTTATAATTTCTACCATTGACTTTTTACAGTAAATTGTATTTGTCTCAATGAAGTTTTGGGGTCTAGCATGAGCTGGCCGTCCAGGTAATATAGTATTAACTGAAATCTGTGAAAAAAGAAAGAAAATAAAGCAATCCTACTATCATTTTGATTTCCAGTAGGACAAAGGACCAAAATGCATTCAAGCATATGACTATTAGCAAGAGGAATAAACACATACAAGAGACTTAGAGTGAGAAATATGAGTATTTTAGCAATCACAAAAATGCAAATTCAAATGATTAAGTAAAATTTTCCTTGGATAAGTAATATTTATCAAGGTATCATGTAAATATACCCGATTGCTGCTTTAAACTTATCTTGATGTAATACCTTACAACTGACTCTAAATTGTTGTTCTGTTATGCATGTCAGCATGTGTGAGTACTTCTCTCATCAACTTCCTGTTGAAAGAATGGAAAAGAGTCATGTTAAACATATAATTCTTTAAGTAATATTGTATTCTTGAATGGACATGAAGTTATATAATTTTATAATATCCAGTGCACTTATATTATTATTGTTTTTTCTGCCAAATAATCTTGCACTGAAGTTTTTTACAGAGTATTTTATTTGGCTTATAATCAGTAGTTTTGCAGGTTAGAGTAGTGTATAAACAAGTGATAATGTGTGCTGATATCTTTCCAACACAAAACACAAGTAAAACAATTAAGAGTATACACAATGAAAAAGGAAACAATTACTTGGCCTCAGAAAAATCCAATATAATCATTTTCAATGTAGTTTCACCAGGGGGTCTATTTTAATCTTCTCAACTAAATTACTTCACATGTCACTAAAAATATGCGGTACATGTAAAGATAAGAGCATCACCATCAGAGAATTGACTTCTCAGACTATCGATGTAATACTTGATTTTAAACAAAAAACAACTTCACTTTGGAGTATCTTCTTGCATGTTTAAAAAAAAATTAAATAAACATGATGCGACTATAAGGATTAGAGTACAGTTAGAATAAAGTGGCAGACAAAATGAAAGTGGAGATTACACTACAGCAAAATGGTTGATTTCAAGAACCAATTTACACATAGATGGAAAAAGGGGTTTGTATACCTGGTAGGAAGAATGAATTGATTGCCAGACGACCCATTTGAGCCGCAGGAGCCAATAGGGGAGATCATGCCGGAGAGCAATCCGGAGATGCCGATGGCGGAGATTTTGAGAATGAAGAAAACGAAGAGAGATTATCGACGGATGTAGTATTTTAGGGAGAAGCTGCTCAATAATGGATTAGAGTTGGGTTTGCAGATTATATTTATACACAAAAACTGACATACTGTCCTAAACTACCTGTACACCAGAGAACCACTGCGGCTGTAAGCACAGTTCCTCAAAGCCCCACCACCAACCATCGGACTACCACCATTGATGGACTCACACTGTGATTAACCTACATACTGCCAACGCAGAGAACTGAAGACCAGAACGGAAGAAAGACCTAATCTGGGTATAATCTGATAAAGTTTAGAGGATTATAGGATGGAGATGCAAACCCTAAGCTACGGAAGAAGCTAGAGACGGAGAGCTGCTGCGATTAATGCTTGGAGTGGAAAATGAAGAACGCGAAGCGTTTTGCGTATTTTAAAATTAGACATACGGGCTGAGCTTTAATTTCAGATTTTGTTGGGCTTTGAAATATATTGGGCCTAATATAAAATTTAAATTATGTACATATTTTGGGTTGGATCAAAATATAAAATGTAAAGATGCTGGAAAGTGTATATTAATTTGTGTTATTTGTATAATGACTTTAATAATACAAATAAATAAGTTAATATATATATAATTTATTTATTTGATTATCTTATTTATCAATGTGTATTGTTAATTATTCGAAATATGCATTAATTGTAGTTTGTGTATTGTATTTTTTATTTTTTTTAAGTATTACATGTTATATCCGACCTGAAAGAAGTGATAGTAGTCATTCATCTTCAAATGGTAATAAATAAAAATATTTTTTTATCTATTATAACATTACAAATAAATCTTGAATATTTATCCGTGCATCGCATGGGACAAATACTAGTAATAATAATAATAATAATAATAATAATAATAATAATAATTATTATTATTATTATTATTATTATAATTATAATAATAATTATTATTATTATAATTATAATTATAATTATAATTATAATTATAATTATAATAATAATAATAATAATAATAATAATAATAATAATAATAAAAATAAAAGGCAAAGAAGAAATAGTTAGTTTGACTAATCTATACTATATATAAAAACAAAATCCTGAACTTTAACTTCCTGTCCAATTCTTAAAAAATCTCTCTTTCAGATAAAAATATATTGTTTTCTACTTTCATATTCGTACTATAATTCTAGGTTAAAAATTCCTATTCTAATATTAGAAAATAGTGCAATACAATTATATTCTAATCTATACTATATATAAAAACAAGAGTGGTTTAGTGGTTCCGCCATCAATGGTCCTAAACTTTCATTTTGACCTTCCGTCACCCTCCTAGTTTTAAAATTGACCTCCTATAGTCCTTCCGTTATGTTTGTCCGTCTCAAGCGTTAAATCCCAGGGCAAAATAATCTTTTTCTTTAAATTAGTCTTTTTCTTTAATTCCCCCCTAAATACCCAGACACATACCGATAGTATAGAATTCCCTCCCAAAAAAAATCATCACTCAGCTCACTAACCCTAATCGATTTCACTCCCAAAATCTCTCCCAAAATCGAGCCCTAATCTATTCACTGACTGACGAGGCAAAATTGCTAGGAAATGGGTTTTAGAGAGCAGCACAGTTCAGGTATGTTTTCCTCCCTACGATTGTATTTACTTACGTGTTTGTAGTAGTTTGAATGTATTGGTATGGTTGATGTGCGCAAATGACTAGGTTTAGAAAAAATGTGAGTATGCTTATCTCCGTTCTTGTAAATGTGAATATATATGTGTAGGATTGTCTGTGTTGGAATGGGGACAATATATTTATTTGGAGTGGAGTATTTTTTTTACTAAATTTGACTAAGCTGAGTTCTTTATTTTGTGTATGCTGAGAAAATGCCAACTGTATGGTATACTTTATAGTTCAAAGCAGTACTAAGTTCTTTATTGTTAGCATTATACCATGGTTCAAAGCATTACTTTATGGTTCAAAGCAGAACTAAGTTCTTTATTGTTGGCATTATACCATGGTTCAAAGCAGTACTTTATGGTTCAAAGCAGTATACCATACAGTTGGCATTAAAAACCAACCATTACTACTTCTTTATTGTATTTCAAAGCAGTAATGGTTGGTTTTTAATGTAAAGTGCAGTTGTATTGACTTTTTACTGTGTTGGTTTTAGGTTTAGGGGACCACTAAATATGTTATGTGTATATTCTGTGTATGCTAAGAATATATATGTTGTTTGTTTATTTCCAGATTGAATTGAATAAATAAAGTGTATGGGGACCACGTGTGTTGGGGTTGGGGAACCAATACTTTAATAATTAACACTTTGCTGTCATTTTAATTCCTTTACAGATAATGGTGGGTTTAATCTTACTTTAAGGCATGGTGGCAGAATAAGTAAAACAAAGGCTTCCTATGTTGGGGGGAAGATGAGTTCTTTCCAGAATATGGATCTAAATGAGTGGGGATTATTTACACTAAGGGATAAAGTGAAGGAGCTAGGGTATGAAAATGTTGAAGAATTGAAGATGTTTGTCAATAGGTGTAATGAATTGATAGAGTTATTGACAGATATTGAAGTTTGGGATCTACTGAAAGAAATTGAGCTGCATAAGAGGATTGAGATTTGGCTTGTGAGTTGTGAGTTAAATACATGTGAAGGTGAAACTGATGGAGTAGATGAGTCAGGAAGTGACTGTGATGGTGACTCTGATGAAGGTGAATGGGAATCTGATGGGGACTCTGATGCAGATGACATAGAGTTTGACATAATTGTTGATCCAACAGCAGAGTTTCCTGGGATTGAAAAACAAAATCCAGATTTAACATTGCAAAGTGATGGAAATATAGAAATCAATTTCTCAGATGAGGGTAGTGAGAAAGATAGTGATATTGAAGAACAACAAGAGTATAAACTTCCAAATTTCAGAGGGCAAACTGAGATGGCAACACCAAAATTCTGCCTTGGGCTAACCTTTGGTTCCAAGGAAGAATTTAAAGAGGCAGTTTATAACTATGCAATGTGTAATGGGAGGGAATTACTTTATGTGAAAAATGATAAGGTAAGATGCATTGTTGAGTGCAATGAAGTGGGATGCCCTTTTAGAATTAATCTTAGGAAACAAGCAGCGGATTGGAGGATAACAACCATGTGTGATAAGCATGGGGGCTGCTGGTGGAGTAATGTGAACTATATGGCTAACTCCACAACTGTTGCTAAAAGATGGAAGACTGAAGTGGCATCACATGCTACTTGGACACCCTCTGAATTTCTGAAAAAGGTGTCAAGTAAAGATGGAATAACAATATCTAAGAGGCAAGCCTATAGGGCACTTAAGAAAGCTAGGGCTGCCCTTTATGGTGAGGAAGAAAAGTGTTTCAATAAATTGTGGGGTTATTGCTTGGAGATTGAAAGGAGTAATCCAGGTAGCACTTATGATGTCAAATTGAGTGGTGTGAAGTATGATGGGAAGGAAAGGTTTGTGAGGTTTTACATGTGTTGGAAAGCCTGTAAAGAAGGATATAAGTACTGCAGGCCTATAATTGGGGTGGATGGGTGTCATTTAAAGGGACTACATGGTGGGCAATTGCTGTTAGCCATTGGTGTAGATGGGAATGACAGTGTGTTTCCCCTAGCTTATGCAGTGGTAGAAGGGGAGACAAAGGAATCCTGGACTTGGTTTTTAAAGCACTTAAAGAAGGATCTTTCAATAACTCCTCAAGATGAACTAGAGTTAACCTTCATTTCAGGTATGAATTTCCATTACTAACTCTGTTTTACCGTACTGAATTTAATTACATAAAAGGCTGTAATTTCTTACATGATAAAGCTAAAGGTTTCTACTTTACTATTTTTTTTTTCAGGTTTCTACTTTACTGTTTTTTTTTTTTTAGACAAAAGGGATCTTTGTTTTTCAGTTCTAACTCTGTTTATGATTGGTTTTTGTTGCAGATAAGCAAAAGGGGTTAATCCCTGCTTTTGAACATGTTCTACCAGCAGTGTCTCACAGATTTTGTGTGAGACACTTGCATGGAAACATGAAACAAGCTGAGCTGGGTTTACAGGAAAGGCAATCAAAGATGGATTGTGGGAAGCTGCTAGGGCCACCACTGTTAACTCCTTCACTGCAGCAATGAAGAAGTTTAAAGACATTGATGCTAAAGCATATGAATGGCTGTGTGATAAGCATCCCTCGGAGTGGTCCAGGTCACGTTTCTCTACTGCAGCTCATTGTGATATGTTAGTGAACAACATTTTTGAGTGCTATAATGCTGTAATATTAGATGCTAGAGAGCAGCCATTGCTTAGCTGCCTAGAAACAGTGAGGAAGAAACTGATGCATAGGTTGTTTGAATGTAGAAAACAAGCAAAGAAATGGACTGAACCTATATGTCCTAGGATTGTTAAAAAAATAGATGCTAATGAAAAAGCAGCTAGGGGTTATACAGTCATTCAAAGTGATGACAACTTGTTTAAGACACGAGGGGTAATGCATAGGTTATTTGAGCAACATGAGGTTGATTTGGGTAGAATGACTTGCACTTGTAGGGGTTGGGAGTTGAGTGGTATACCATGTAGACATGCCATAAGTGCAATATGGATGAAACATGGTAATGGTCCAGTTTATGATTATGTATATCCTTGTTACTTTGTTGACACGTACTTGAAGTCATATGGGGGTAGTATAAGGCCCATGGCAGGTCCTAATGAGTGGCCTGAGAGTGATAAAGAGCCCCCTCTCCCACCACTCTACACTGCCAAACCAGGTAGACCCAAAAAGTTGAGAAAGAAAGGAGGTGATGAGGTTGCCAAAGTGGGCAAAGTTCTGAAAAGAAAGGAGGTGAGAAACAGTGGAGGTGAGGGCAAATCCAAAGTTGAGACACACCTTAACAGAGCTCATGTGAAGATGCACTGCACCAAATGCAAGAAAGAAGGTCACAATAAAAGGAAGTGCCCTGAAGATCCTACTGTTAGGGAGAGGATGGTAATCTTTTTTAGTAATCTAATTCATTTTGTGTTGGTAGTTAACTGTATTGGTATTATGCTTATGCTTATTGTGTGATCTTTCTTATACAGGACAATCCAAAGAAAAGAGTGAGGGTGAAGACAAAGAAAGGTCCACTTGGTGCCTCCTCTTCTACTGGCCCATCTTCAACTAATCCAATGCCACTGCCATTGCCAGCAGATCCAATGCTACAACCACTGCCAACAGATCCAATACCACAGCCACGGCCAACAGATCCAGAACAAGAAGATGATGATACTTGGTTGGCTAATATTGACCTTGATGCGGTTGTGTCACAACATCAAGTATCTACACAAGTCACTTATGATGAAATTGCAATTACAAGCCAGCCACCAACAGTAGAAGACACTCAAGTTCAAGTGAGCAACTCTCTAACAAAACACTTGGCTAAGAAGAAGAAGGAAGTCATAATTCAGCATAGAAGATATAACACACGTAACACATCTAAAACAAAGTTCCAAAATACCAGTGATGATCCAATTGACATTGACTAAGGCATATGAATGGCTATGTATGACAGTATCATTTTGGTTTAGTCTTGGCAGTGTAGTTAGTATCTCTAAGACAAGTGGTAGACAATGTATTTTGGTTAAGTCTTGGTCAAATGTTTTTTTTTTTTTTTTTTTGTAACTGCCAGCAGCTCAACTTCATTGGCTATGTATTATATGTGTTTTTGGCTAAGTATTAAGGCAGTTTGAAAGCCAATTTCCCTTCAATCTGTTTTTGTAAACTTACATTTGCCAAGTTCACTTCAAATTACATTTGCAAATGTTTTTTTGCAACTGCCAACAGATCAACTTCATTGGCTATGTATTATATGAGTTTTTGGCTAAGTATTAAGGCTATTTGGCAGCCAATTTCCCTTCAATATGTAAATGTAAACTTACATTTGCCAAGTTCACTTCAAATTACATTTACCAAGTTCACTTCAAATTTGTCAAAGTTTGGAAGCCAATTTCCCTTCAATCTGTGATGAGTTTGCCAACTATATTAGCCAGTTAGGACCATACTGTCTGGGACCATAAAATTAACCAACCAACAATGGAAACAAATAGAAAGTAAACAAATTTTCAAGGAAATCCACACTACATAGGATCAAACTAGAAAGTCACAGTACATACAATAACTTCCAGAAATGAATCTGGGAGCATTCTAACAATTCCAACATTATAACATTTGTCTGGGAGCATTCTAACCATTCATACTGAATTTGTAAACACATGAAATACAAAAAAAATTGCAATCACAACTGAAAACACAATTACACCACTGATTTTGCAACATGTCTTTCCCTTTGACTTCTCTTCTTTTTCCTTAGCAATGGCGTTTAACATGGCCTTTAATCTCCCCATTTCTTCTCTGTCTCTATTTATCCTCTTCAACAGGCCCGGTATTATACAAATTGACCTTGGACACATTGGAGGATCTGTCCATTCAAAAAAACCACATCCCTTCCTTCCCTAAAATCCAAAAAACAAATAATTGCAATTGAATGAACAAAAAATAAATAATATAAACAAAATACTCACCGGAGATTCAGAACAATGAAAAAACCTCCTTCCTGGATTGCGATCCGTCCAAGATGTTCGAATTACAAGCTCATTCCCACATTCACACTCTCGAATTTCTACGGATCCCCCAACATTATATCTTCTCCTCGTACAACTTGAACTAGATGACATTTTCTTATCAAGCAATGGAAATCCAAGATTCCAAATATTTCTTAAATGAGAAAGAAATCCAAATCTGATGAAAAGGGAGGAAGAAATTAGAGGAAGAAATGGGAGAAAGAATTAGCTCGACAGAGGGGAAGGGAAATAGATTAGGGTTAGTAAGGGATGGGATGGGAGGGATGGGTTTCTTAATAATATGCTCGACAGAGTGTATTTTAGGGGTAAATAAAGAAAAAGACTATTTTGCCCTGGGATTTAACGCTTGAGACGGACAAACATAACGGAAGGACTATAGGAGGTCAATTTTAAAACTAGGAGGGTGACGGAAGGTCAAAATGAAAGTTTAGGACCATAGATGGCGGAACCACTAAACTCGAGGGACCTTGGCTGGTATTTACTCATAAAAACAAACTTCTGAACTTTAACTTCCCTCCCAATTCCTAAAAAATATCTTTTTCTAATAAAATATATTGTTTTCTGCTTTCCTATTCGTAGTATAATTCTAGGTTAAAATTCATATTCTAATATTATAAAATAGTGTAATATAATTCCTATTTTGATCTATACTATATATAAAAACTAAATCATGAACTTTAACTTCCTGCCAAATTCCTAAAAAAATCTTTCTTTCTAATAAAAATATATTGTTTTCTACTTTCCTATTCGTACTTTAATTCTAGGTTAAAATTCATATTCTTTTTTTGAAAGCCAACAAACTTATAATGCATTAGCCATACCAGGCTCAAGAAAAGGAGGAGGAACATCCTCCAATGAGTACGTGCCAAAGAGGCAGTTACATGTTTAACCATATCGTGGGCAGCCTGTAAAGCATCCCTACGAACATGAATTACTACTGATCTAGTCATAGATGATAGCAAATGATTACAAGAAAGCAAAACATAACCAAGATAAGTACGAAAAGAACTAGCATGACTAAGACTAGAAACTAAAACCAAGCTATCTGTGTAAACTGAGACCATTGAGAAGCCATTATTCCTTAGCCACGATAATGCCTCACACAATGCTAAAGCTTCCGCTAAGAGGGGGTCATACGGGCAAATAAGAGGTCCATTCCCTGCCACCACAAAGGTTCCATCCATCTCCTATACAACAAAACCAAACGCTGGTGCATGATTTGGTCCATGGAAGCCCGCATCTACACGACAAATCACGCCATCATCTAAAGCCGAAACCGGCCCTGGGGGTGCGTGTGATACTCGAGTGGAGTTGCGGTGTTGTTCGCTTGCAATCCAAGAAGCCCACCTAGCCGTGAACCGCTGGACCACTACAAACGGCACCGGCAAACGACCATCCCAAACTGCCTCATTCCTGGCAGTCCAAATATCATATAACAAACCACAAATCCTCCCTTGTGCTTCAGAATTGTAAGTGGCCGAGGTGCCAAGCAATAGCTCCGTCCATTGTCCAAAATTCCTGCCGTCAAAAGAGGGAATAAGCAGTTGAGATAAACCCCATACACGTGTAGCAAAAGAACAAGAACATAAAATATGCATAACATTCTCCTCCTCCAATCCACAAGCTGGGCAAATATTAACCAACTCAACCCTTCTATTAATTAAATTGTTGAGAGTGGGCAAGTTGTCAGACAGAGCTCTCCACAGAAAGTTCTTCCATTTTGCGGGGACCTGTAAATTCCATAGTTTACCCCACACAGGCAAACATGGACCATTAACTTCGCCCAACCTCCTGTAACCATCCTTAACCGAGTAGCAACCCCTCAGATCCCTGTCCCAAAACCATACATCATCACACTCCATATTAACAGGGAGTTGCTTAATTAGCAACACATCGCGTGGGGCAAACAGATGCTGAATAAGATCATCATTCCACCCGTTGGTGGTATTATCTAACAAGTCTAAAACCAGTAGATCCTAATTCAAACCCGGGTGATTTGAGGCCACATAGGGATCACTAGCATCAGGTAGCCAAGGATGAAACAAAACCCTTGTGGACCTGCCATTGCCAATTCTACGCCTGCATCCTGATTTTAGCAATGCCTGACCTGCGATACTCCTCCAAGCATAACTCGGGTTACTACCCATTGTAGCTTCATAAACTGTAGATGTAGGATAATACCTGGCCCAAAAACCCGAGCCACAAGGGACCCAGGATTGGTTAATAGCCGCCACCCCTGCTTAGCTAAAAGTGCAATATTGAACTCATGCAGGCGCTTAAAACCCATACCTCCAAACTTCTTAGGCACGCACATTCGGTCACAGGACATCCAGTGAATGCTACCCTGTGAGCCTTTCTGACCCCACCAGTACCTGTTCATCAATCTTTCTAGAGCATTACACAATGTAAAAGGGAGTAAATAAATGCTCATTGTATAGGTAGGCATCGCCTGAGCCACACTCTTCAGAAGCACCTCCTTCCCTGCCTTGGATAGCAGTCTCTTGTTCCATGAACCAAACCTCTGCCTCAACTTCTGCTCAACATATGCGAAAACCGCTCTCCTATTCCGACCTACAACAGAAGGCAAACCAAGGTACTTGCCGAAATCATCAGCCTGGCCCACCCCCGAAGCATTCGCGACCAGGTCCCTAACCTCCACAACTGTATTACGACTAAACGTAATACTTGATTTCTGGAAATTAACTGCCTGCCCCGAGAAAGACTCATAAATTCCCAGACATTTCCTCACCTCCAATGCTTCCTGCAAGTTAGCCTTAAAGAAAAGCAAACTGTCATCTGCAAAAAACAAGTGTGAGATAGATGGTGCCCCCCTGGCCACTCTACAACCATGTAATAGCCCTTTAGCCTGAGAGTCCTGCAACAACAACGATATACCCTCAGCACAGATTATAAACAAATAAGGAGACAAAGGGTTTCCTTGCCTGAGCCCCCTCGTGGGCACTATTTCCTCACAAGGTTTCCCATTGACTAGCACCCTGTACCGCACTGACTGCACACACATCATTACCAACTGGACCCATCTGTCATCAAAACCCAAACCAGTCAACATCTGCTGCACAAAAGGTCATTCCATCCTATCATAAGCTTTCGCCATATCAAGCTTTAAGGCCGCCCAACCAACCTGCCCCAATTGTTTCCTCCTCAAATAATGGCCAACCTCAGACGCAATTAGTATATTATCTGAGATCAACCTACCAGGTAAAAAGGCACTTTGCAAAACAGAAATCATACCCTCAAGCAACGGTTTCATTCAATTAGCAATCATTTTAGCCATTATCTTATACAGCACATTACATAAAGCTATTGGCCTTAAATCAGACACAGACACAGGGGAGCATTTTTTGGGTATCAAGACAATATTGGCATCATTCAAATTAGCAGGAAAAGACTTCTCAGATAAGCAATGAAGCACAAAATCAGAAACATCCTTACCAATAACATCCCAGAATGCCAGATAGAAGCCTGGGTTCATGCCATCTGGTCCCGGTGATTTATCCTTGCCCATAGAAAATAAAGCACTCCGTACCTCATCCGGCTCAAAGGGTCGTAGCAAATCATCATTCTGTTCCCTGGTTATACAAGGCCGCATGGTATCCACATTGAAAACCCCTGGACTCCCGCCCCAAGCAAAGATTTACTTGTAATAACTGGTAACCACCGAGTCCAAAGCACTGCCCTCCCTCCAAACACCACCATCATCTTTAAGCCTCTGGATCACATTCTTCTTCTTCCGGTATGTAGCATACTTGTGAAAAAAACTTAGTATTCCTGTCAGCTCCCTGGAGCCATTGCTGCTTAGCACGCTGCCTCTAGAATGCCTCCTCCTGGGCTAGAACAACACCCAACTGCTCATCAAGCTGCCTAAACCGAGCCAAAGAAATAGGGTCACGGCTAGCCCGCAAGCCATTCATCTCCTTCTTGATACCCTCTATCCATTTTCTATACTTATGATGCCGATCACCACCCCACCTCCTCAGACCCCGACAACATACACCAAGCCTGGCCTGCAACGCCAAACCCGGGGTACTAGCCCACTCCCTCTCCACCACCTCCCTGCAGCCACCATCTAGAAGCCATGCATTCTCAAACCGGAAACCCCGGGGCCTCGGCACATGTACCACCCCAACTATATCCAGAAAGAGCGCAGTATGATCTGACGAGTCAGTTCGAATATTAAACAACCTCGCCCTATCATAGTCCTGTAAGCAGTCCATATTCGCCACCACCCTATCCAAGCGCTCCTCAACCCAGCGAGCAGTCCCTTTTCCACGCTCCAACGTGTATGGGTAACCAATTATGGGCAATGTCATCAAACCACAGTCTTCCAATGCTTCAGCGAACCCCTCAATCAAACCAACAGGATGTGGCAACCTTCCCCTCTTATCTGACTGCATCAACAAATCATTGAAATCCCCCAAAACCACCCAAGGAAGATCAGAAACCCCCCTAAGAGATCTTAGAAAATCCCATGCAACCCTCCTTCTGTCCCTCTGTGGATACCCGTAATAACAAGTTAACCTCCAAAGCGGCTTATCAGGCAATGACACCTCCAGATCAATGTGGTTGTGCGAATACTTAATTAAACGTGCACCATTATTCTTTGCCCATAGAAAACACATTCCATCCCTCTGACCATCACTATCAATCGCAAAACACCCCTCAAATCCCAGTTTTACACGGGGCCTCTCTGCATGACTCCTATCTACCATAGTTTCCCTCAAAAAACCGAACCTGGGCTTCTTCTTGGACACTAAGTCCACCACCTCCTGAACCGTCCGTGGATTGCCCAAGCCACGGCAGTTCCAGAATAAGGTACTCATTGAGAGCGGCGGGCCTGGTCCCCAGGTCCCGCCATATTGTTATGAACTGTTTCCACCTGCATCCCCCTCACCTCACTCACCACCTCACCCCCTGGCCCCCTCCGCCGTTTTGGATCAACCCGTAAACCCAACTCCTCCCCCTCGGGTCCCTCAACCATAGCAGCGACCGAAGACACCGGCACCACCCCCGAACCCGAACCCTCAACCCTGGCCTGCCCCGCCACCATACCACCATCCTCCCCCCACTCGGCACCCCCAACCTGCAAGCCCCGTGCTTGGACACTACCCACCGCAACTCTCCCATAACCAATCTCTCTTCTCCTCTCTTGACCGAGCTAGAACCACTTATCCCCCAACACCTTAGCTGCACCCATAACCCCAGCCTTCAACCCAGGGCCGTATAGATATTGCGCCGGCGACATAGTGGACCTACGAGCCTCCAAACAAAACTTGTCAATATGCCCCAGCTTGCCGCAAAAGAAGCAGAAAACATTCAACCGTTCATACTTGAATTCAATCCACACCCACGACCCGTCGCGCAATCATCTTCATGCGACGTTTAATAGGGTTTGCTATATCAAGACGAACACGAATCCTATAGAACATAGACCATGGCCTTACGAAATTCCGTTCATCAACTCACAGGAATACACCAACATAGTCCCCCACCTTCTCCAACACTTTCTCCGTCCGATATCCCGTCGGGAGCTAAAACACTTGTACCCAAAGGTCGACTGTACTCAACTCCACCATAGCCAGATTATCATCACCTTCTAACGGCTGACAGCGAAACATAGCATTCTCAAAAGCCCAGGGCCCCTCCTCCAGAACTCAGCCTCGTCAAATAACGTAAACAGATAAAGCCTCGGCTGAACATCAGTGATTTCTATCCCCATCAATGGACGCCATGCAAACGCCATAACCCTCTTCATCATCTCCACCTTCAGACTACGGTCAGTCAAGAACCGTCCAACAATAGACCATGTTCGACGTACATCGTCGTGATCAACCCCTCCCGCCGGCTCATCCTCAAAACGAACCCCCAAATCTTCGTCCTCCAGCGTGATTTCTGTCGTGCTATCGATCAAGCCTTGGAAGTCCATGCCGCACTGATGCAGATAGAACGCGAGAAGCAGTCGCCGATGGAAGCTGCCGGAAACCCTAGAAAACAGGAATGGAAAGTCAGAAACCCTAAATCGCAGGGATAGAGAGAAATTTTTTAATAGATTTAATTGTCCAAGTTTAAAATAATGTAATACAATTCCTATTCTAAACTATACTATATATAAAAACAAAATCCTGAACTTTAACTTCCCGCTCAATTCCTAAAAAATCTCTCTTTCAGATAAAAATATATTGTTTTCTACTTTCCTATTCGTACTATAATTCTAGGTTAAATTTCATATTCTAATATTATAAAATAGTGTAATACAATTCATATTCTAATCTATACTTCTATACTTCTATACGATATATAAAAATAAAATCCTGAACTTTACCTTTCCGCCCAATTCTTAAAAAATCTCTCTTTCATATAAAAATATATTATTTTCTACTTTCATATTCGTACTATATATAATTCTAGGTTAAACTTCCTATTCTAATATTATAAAATAGTGCAATACAATTCTATTCTAATATATACTATATATAAAAACAAACTCCTGAACTTTAACTTCCCGCCCAATTCCTAAAAAATATCTCTTTCTAATAAAATATATTGTTTTCTGCTTTCCTATTCGTAGTATAATTCTAGGTTAAAATTCATATTCTAATATTATAAAATAGTGTAATATAATTCATATTCTAATCTATACTATATATAAAAACCAAATCCTGAACTTTAACTTACTGCCCAATTCCTAAAAAATCTTTCTTTATGATAAAAATATATTATCTAATAATTATTATGGCAATTAACAAATTAATTGTATGGATATTAAAGTTCGTTTGGAAAGTAGAAAAATAATTTCTGAAAAATGAGTTATTTTTCAGAAAATATTTTTCTTTTTAATGTTTGGCTGCACATCAGAAAATTGTCTTTGTGTATTTGATTTATTTTTCAGAAAATGTTTTTGTATTTTTGGTTCACTTTTTGGAAAATAAACAATAAAATGAGTAAAATTGTATGCTTCAATATTTTAATTTTTATATAAAAAAGTATTTTTATATCTCCCAAATTAATACTATACGAATATAATAATTATTATTGTACTTAAGTTAATAATTACACAAATGATATTATAATTGACTAATATTATTATGTTATCAAACTAATCATTACCATAATAATAGTATAATTACAATTATGTAATAATAAGTGTATAGCTAAAAAGAAATTTATATTATTATTATTATTATTATTATTATTATTATTATTATTATTATTATTATTATTATTATTATTATGTAATAATAAAATAAAATTACAATTATAATGATATTAATAATAATCAAAACAAAACAATAGACAAAATAAAATTAATTAAAAAAAAAAAGAAAAAAAGGTGAGCCACAAGGCTACCCTTTGTAAATGGTGTGGGATCATTTTGATCCCACATCGAAAATGTTGGGAAAGAGGACATCTTGAGGAGCAATGCTCTTCTTCCAAACATAATTGTTTGCCCATCAATGTGGGCAAGTATTAAGAAGCCAAAAGACTCTTATATAAAAAGTCTTAATGACTTTTTTTTAATTAATTAATTAATGTATTTATTTATTAGGGAGTTTTGGGAAAAGATTAAAATTAATTTTTCCCCAAAATGTATGTGTTATTTTTGTTTTTAGCAATTTGGAGCAAAATGTTAAAATAGCAGATTTGTTAAAATTGTGACGAATTTGTCAATAATCAAACATGGTCATTATCTAATAATTAATATGACAATTAACAAAGTAATTGTACATGTATTAAAGTTGGAAAGTAGGAAAATATTTTTGGAAAATGAGTTGTTTTTCCAAAAATATTTTTCTTTTCAATTTTTGGCTGCACAACAGAAAATTATCTTTGTGTATTTGATTTATTTTTTAGAAAAGAGAAAATTTCAATTTTGGTCATATGACTATAGGGGCTTTGTTAATTTTAGCACCTAACTTTCAAAAGTGTCAATTTAGTACCTTGAGTATGTAATTTTTGTCAATTTTGGTCACTCCGGCCAAATTTCGCCGGAAGAAAAAGACGATTTTACCATAATTCAAAAGACTATTTTGCCCCTCAAATTATAGACAAAATGAAGGATTACATTTTTTCCGGCGAAATTTGACCGGCAATTTAATCGGAGTGACCAAAATTGATAAAAATTGCATAGTCAAAGTACTAAATTGACACTGTTGAAAGTCGGGTGCTGAAATTAACAAAACCCCTATAGTCATATGACCAAAATTTAAATTTCCTCTTTTATAAAATGTCTTTGTGTATTTGGTTCATTTGTCAGAAAATGAGCATGTAAATAAGTAGAATTGTATACTTAAACATTTTAAAGGATATATATTCAAAAAAAAATCATTTTTATTGTTTTGTTTAGAATATAAAAACTTTTATTTGAAATTCCATGCAACCTAAGGTTTGGTTGTATTCAGTGGATGAACATTTTTTTTATCAATTTTAAGAAGCCTTAATGACTTCTTATTTTAGTTTTTTATTTTTTATTTATTTATTTGGGAGTTTTTGAAAAGATTAATCTTAAATTTTCCCCAAAATGTATATGTGCTGTTTTAGTTTTAGCAGTTCAGAGCAAATTGCTGAGTTATCAAATAGTATTTTTGGTGTTTTGATTAAAGACAAAATGTTAAAATGGTGAATTTGTTAAAATTTTGGAGAATTTGTCAATAATCAAACATTTTTCAGAAAGTATGAAAATGATTTCTGGAAAATGAGTTATTTTTCAGAAAACATTTTTCTTTTCAATGTTTGGTTGCACATCAGAAAATTGTCTTTGTTTATTTGATTAATTTTTCAGAAAATGTCTTTGTGTATTTGGAAAATTGTCTTTTTGTGTATTTGAGTCATTTTTCAGAAAATGTCTTTGTGTATTTGGTTCATTTTTCAGAAAATGAGTAAAGTTGTATACTTAAACATTTTAATTGTTATATATATATATATATATATATATATATATATATATATATATATATATATATATATATATAAACATTTTTATTGTTTTGTTTATAATATAACAATTTTTTATTTTAAATTCCATGCAACATAAGTTTTGACTGTATTCAGTGTTGGTAGGCGCCGGTGGGCGATTGGCTGCTCCACTGTTGCAAACGAAAAATGGCTTCCTCCAAAAAAATAAAGGGAAAGTCATTTTCTAGAAATTCCTCTCTCAAGCCAAACCCTTGACACCCAGAAAATGATTTTTGAAATTATTTTTTGGATTTCCAAACGCACCATTAATATAATTGACTAATAATTATTATGATAACTAAGCTAATAATCTATCTATACTTAATATTAAAAACAAAATTCTTTCTTTCATTCTTGCCCAAACACTTCTTCCCAAACAATAGAAAAGGAAAAATGAAAAAGGAAACGGAATTAACTTAATAATAATAACAACAACAACAACAACAATAATAATAATAACAACAACAACAACAATAATAATAATAATAATAATAATTATTATTATTATAATTATAAATAATCTATATCTATACTATAATTAAAAACAAAATCCTATTTACTTGAATTCCCGCCCAAAGTAAATAGTAAAGGTAAATTAAAAAAAAAAAAAGGAATGTAAAAAAAAAAAAAAAGAATAGAAATATGTCACAATAATATTCTACATTATCAATTAAAAATGGAATAAGAATTATGTAAATTGGAAAATGAAATGAATATTAATAATTGATTGAAAATTACAAATGGAAAAATGAATGGAAATTATGTTAATTGGAAAAGGAAATGAATATTAATAATTGACTGAAAATAATAATAAAAAAAATGATCCATAATTGACTAAAATGGAAAAGAAAATGGTCAAATTATTACATTTTAATTTTTCATAATAATTTTACACAGTATAATAAATCAAATCACAATTATATCATAAATCTTTCACAATTTCAAACAATGGAACGGAAATTAAAAATGGAAAGAAAATATTTCAATAACAATATTCTACATCATCAAGTAAAGGAAAATTAAAAATGTAAAAGAAATATTTCAATAATAATATTCTACATCATCAATAGTAAATGTATATTTTAAAAAATAGTAAAGGTAAATTAAAAATGAAACGGAAGTATTTCAATAATAATATTCTACATCATCAAATAAAAATAGAATGGAAATTAGGTAAAAATATCACTGCATCTATATTCTAATTGACTAATTGTCTGAAAATAAAAAAGAATAATTGACTGAAAATGAATCTAATATTACTAATTGACTAAAAATATAAAAGAAAATGAATATTAATAATTAACTGCGAATAAAAAATGATCCATAATTGACTAAAACAAAAAAATGGTCAGATCATTGCATTTTAATTAAAAAGGAACATAAATTAAAAATTAGACGAAAATATTTCAATAACAATATTTTACAGCATCAATAGTAAATGCATATTTTAAACAATAGTAAAGGTAAATTAAAAATGGAACGGAAATATTTCAATAATAATATCTACATCATCAATTAAAAATGGAACGAAAATTGGGTAAAAATATCACGCATTTGATATTCTAATTGGCTAATTGACTAAAAAAAATAAAAAAAAAATAAAAAGAATAATTGACTGAAAATGAATATGATATTATTACTAATTGACTGAAAATATAAAAGGATCACTAATTGAGTGATATTCTACCATTATATATTTTCACCCGAGTAACCCGTCCTGATGGACTGAAGGTGTTAGCTCTAGACGAGGATGGACAAGATTGTGTTGCCACTACCAATGTCGTCTACAAAGAGGTTTCAATAATGTGTAAATATAATCGGTGATATTATGTTTTTTTAAATGGAAGAATTGCTATATATCTGGACAAAAAATATATCTTCCATACAAATGAATTAGGATAGCAATTCATTCCTATAACTGAGCTGTTAGAGAACGAGCACATTTGCCTAATTTATGAAAATATTAAACAATGATAAATAAAATCTTCAAAGTTATAGCACTGCATGCGTAAATCTAGACATTAGCTATTAATTTAAGCAATTATTTGCACAAATTCAAACAATGATAATATCAAAATACATAAATGATCCAAACTATATCTTTAATTGCACTATATAATATTTGATGTTCTAATTTAAATAATTGTATATCAATTCAAATATTCTTAATATATTACAACAAATTCATTTCGTGCATCGCACAGATGAAAATACTAATGAATAGTAAACCAGACAAATAAAATTGTGTAGTATAAAATAGATCCAATATAAGAAATAAAGGTCAATACAAGTGTTAGATTAGTTAGCTTTTTGCAATAACTTATTGCTCCAAAATATTAAAATTCAAAAAGCTGCTACTCAGCTATCAACTAACAGCTAATTTATATTCTAAAAGTTCACAATTTCAATACTAAAAATACATAATTTATATATTGTTTAGGACCCGTCTTGAGCTATGTATCATTCTTAAATTGCCAATTCAGCCACCTCTGATGGAAACAAACAAAACGTTAATTTGTTTGGATCAGCATTATTTCAGTAGCAAGCGTGAATGCGTGATACAAGGTTGGTGTAAGACAAACGGCAACACATAAACTATAACAATAATGTTGGCATGTGACTATGTGTGTATAGTAATGCAATTTGCAACTTGCAAGGTATTCCAAATGTTGTGATGCCTTCCCTTTGCCTATATACACCACATCTGGAAGCTTTTCCACCAGACATGTTTTCTCTTCTTCTTCTGTCCACACATAAAATTTTCTGGCATGCATTATATTGAGGGCTGGCCGGCAGGGCCAATTTGCTATAAGACAACCAGACACATATTCTGTACACACTACACAGTGATACAGATATATTTGTCCAAGCTTATCTATACAGTAAAAGAAGATCTTTGTACCACCCGCCACACATGATTTTCTTAGTGTGATTTACTTGAAATTGCAGTAGCAATCTGTTTTAAATGAATATATAAACATGCTTCTTAATTATATAGCTAGTTTTCCAGTGACATAATGAGAATATATTCAAGTAATCTTGGTTATTAGATCTATCTGTTCCTCTGCTGAACTAATTCCTGGAATTACTCAGTTCAAAAATGATTTCATTTCATGAAGAGTTATCATAAATAAAGGGGCAACCCAATGGACTGGAGGGCAGTAGAAATGAACCTATAACTAATTGAAAAAAAAAAAAAAAAAAAAAAAAAAAAATAGAGAAGACTCGAAAAATGTAATACAACTGAACCTAGCTTTTGCTCGGGAGAAGAAATCTTTCAGCTCAAGTCCTAGCTAAAGTTTAACTATTTCCAAACTTGTTCAAAGCCACAAGTTGAGCAGGATCATATCCCTTGATAGACCAAGGCTTTAAACGTCTAACGTAGGAATCAACGTGCAGGAGAGGAACAATATTAACGTGGGAAGGGAATGGTGTCCCTTGATAGACCAATTAAGGCTTTAAACTTCGTATGTGCAAAGATTTTCGAAGCCCATGTATTCATGGTGGTTAATCTTCCATATCATGTTTGAGATTCCAACCCCACCTGTTGAACCAAATTCCCAGGGAGATATAATAAATAAATGGTGGAAGGAACAAAATATTTGCCAACTTGATCATTGATAAAAAGATGGATTGCTCACCTAGTGTGACTGCACTCACAAATATTGTGAAGGCCAAGATGAAGATGATTAAAGATGCCCTTCCCAGTAACATAATCAATTTCCTCACTACATGTTGCCCAATAAAAGCGGCAACAGTTGCCACAAGCATAAAGTAGATTGCTGAATATAATCACACAAACACCACTCGTTTAATGATACATATATACTCAAAAAGTGAGGTGAAATTAGATAGTGTAAATGTTAAAAACGTATCATTTTATCAAGACAAAAAGGAAGTTATGGAGAAAGGCGAAACCCATACCATAAGGAACCGGAAAACGTTTGAGAAGGTAGTATTCAACAACAGACATTGATGATGAGAACATCATGGCAAAGGTGGCCGTTGCACTTGAAACCTATTTGAAGGAAAAAACACATAAATATGTACCAATTAACCTCCACAATCCAGTTTTGCATGCCAACGCAAAATAAAGTAGTTCTTTGTAGCATAATAATGTTTCCAACAAACTCACATGAGGAGGAATACCGAGTTCCAAAAACAGTGGCCCCATAATGAAGCCTCCACCTAGACCAAGCAGCCCTCCTACCACTCCAGCTAACAAACCAAAGAAGCAATAAGCAAGCAATTGCGTTACTTGTAAGTTGGATTCTGATTCTCCCTTGGATGAAATCTTTCTCCACCCCTTGTTCAGGCCAATAGCTTCGTACAAAGTAACCGCTACTGAGACTGGGATCTGAAGGACAAAGCAAGGTCATTCATAAGTAATCATAAAAGTTACAGAGTATATTTTAAGAATTAGTGATGTTAGCTGGAACGTTCAAGCTCTGTGGTTATTTATTCTGTGTATGGAGGTGTAAATATCCAGTTCAAACATGAATTTATCCTGATTTAACAAAAATGACATACCTGTAACAAGTTCACAATCCAGTATAGGGCTGAACAAGTTGCTGTATAATTCTGTTACAAAACACAAGTTCAGTGAGTTCATGGGATAACATTGATGCAGAAAAACTAGTATCTATAGGCTACAGGAATCACATTACCGAAAGGCAACTTAAATTATGAGAGAAATAAAAACCTTGATGATCTGCAGAGCAAGAAATGAAACCCAAACAAAGCAAAGAAGTCCAAATTCGGTCCAGCAAACATTTTCTATTATAGAGACCTCCTACAATGGCAAAATATATTAGAGTTGAAAAAAAAAAAAACAAAAAACAAAAAACAAATGGGGTAGGATTATAACATTGCAGATAAAACACCTTATTTTCAGAAGAAGCCTTGGTGTCATTTTGAGTTGCATTGCTGGGGCCACTAGGAAGAAGCTTGTAATCTCCTTGAACACCACTCCCTGACAGATTACAACTTAAACACATTATAATTGATTTTTATTTCTTTGCTTTTATGTGTCTGTACAGGCACAGAAATGTTTGATCTTGAGGGAAAAATGAGTTCCACTGAAAAAATGATACATAAAGCTAGGTAAAGTACCATTTGCTGCTGAGCGTTGGGAAACCTCCTGAATCCAAAGAAAAGGGATAATCAGAAAACAGAATGTAATAAAAGCAAGCAATGAAGACCAATTTTATTGAACATACTGAATACACCCTAATGCAACATAGATTTTACCACCTAAGCATAGCAGCATAATATGAAGCCGTAGAATCAAGAATGTGAAATCCTTGTAAATAAAGCCAGAAGTCACTTAACTTAATCTTAGACCCAATCTAGCTGGAGTCCGCTATACGGGTTCTATTTATCCATTTATCGATTTTTAACAACAACTCGATCAGTCAAAATATATGCAAAGTAATGGGTCCATGTTAACCTTTTTCAAAATAGTTTCTTTCTTCCACGTCTCAACACCTCTTAAAAAGGCCTTAGTTGATGTGCCTGCATGGGCCAATAAAAGTTATAAGCCTATTGGAGCAGATTTCATAATAAACAGAGAATGCAATAAATACTTTTACCTATGAAGAGAACTATTAGCAGCACTGTGACCATCCAGTCAGCAAAGATCACATTGAAAGTAACCCCAATACTAATGCCAAGCATTAGCATTGGCTGGATAAGCACTGCCAAATCATAGTCAATAATGGGCATGTCAAGGGTAGGATGCCTGAGCTTAAGATTGTAGTGAACAGAAGAAACTGCTGCTCCCATGATCATACCTGAAAGACCACAAACAGTATAATTTACTCCCTTAACCACATCAGAGAACAGCCCATCATATTACCAAAAGAGAACACAACAAAGTTACATTATGTTTCTTGAGTAATTTATAAGTTAATAATGAAATTTCTTTGGTTATCCATAAGAAGAAAAGAAAAAGAAAAATGGGACAAGGGAAAAAGAGATAATTATTACAGTATACCCCAACCTCATGATTATTCAAATTACATTTACGGTTTATAAACCAAAAAAAGAAACTCTTTTTTTTTCCAGTTTAGACCGAGATGGAGGAAAACATTGATGATCTTAATTCCTTGATAATTTAATGCAAGAACAAATAAACTAAAGAAGCAAAAAATATTCGTGAGTGCAATAAAAATTCCTAAAGAGGTTATTCATTTGTTCATAAGGATAAGTATAGCCTTTTACTAATAGTGAACAAGCCCAAAATTGGGAATTAAGGCAACCAAATTCGCATCATAATCAGGTGTATCCCATCAATTAATAGGAGATGACAAATCTTCTGAAAAATAATGCAGTAGGGCATATCTTCATCTTACACTTTGAAATTGCAGTTGCTGATTTTGGATCAAATCCTACAACAAGAGAAAGCATAGGAACAAAAATACCGCCACCTCCAACACCACCTACACTCCCAAATGCTGCACCCATAAATCCAATTATGCTACCGATAACAATTTCCCATCCAAGTTCCATTTCCTGTAGTAAAATTGCAAAGTATCACACATTTAAATCTTCCATTCTACAATAGAAGGTCAACCATTTAATACATCAGTTCATATAGTGGGATATATATATATATATATATATATATATATATATAAAAGTTTCCGTCGAGAATCCTAAAATCTTTTTCTATGCATATGAGCATATGTTATGTAGAAAAAACATGCATGTGCATATCCAGAAACAGATTATGCACAATGATAAAATACAAATGCATATAAAGATGTAAACTAGCTTTTCAGTTTAATTAATCTTATATCCTTTGATCAGCGAATGGCTCACCTAATCTCTACAATACCGCATCAACGGCCAAGTGCCTCAATTGTCAATACAGTCCAGATCAAACAAATGCCATAACAGGAAATTTTCGACGTTCAGTTACACGAAACGAAAGAACGCAATCAAATCAAATCAAATCAAATCCGGGAGAGAAACGTGTTTGGACAATGAAAGGATGGAATTACCGGCCAGATGTGATCGTAACCTGATTCCTTCGGCTGCCATAGAAAATTGACGAACGTTGAGAGGTAATCATCGTCTGAATTCCTGGAAACGTTCGTACCTGCAACCTCTTCATTCTTCAAGCTCCTCTCAGCCGAGACGAAAGCCGAAGCCAAGAGAAAACTCCACGAAAGCGCCACCAGCGGCCTCAGGATCCTCCATTTCCCTCCCGCTCCGGCCATTCAAAATTAAGCTTCCGTGTAAAGGAATACAGAATTCGAATTACAATCTCAAACACTCCTCTGGACGTGTGTGTGCATGTGTTTTTTCAACAGATTCTCTCTCTCTGTATGCAGGCAATGAAATGGCTGTTATTATAGGGAGGAAGTAGCCTTTATGGCAAGAAGATTTTGTTTAGAAGAGAGAGAAGATAGGCAGAAAAGGAGGAGGAAAACAGATGAAGAGAATGAGGTCCGGGTCTAGTCTGGTTATTGGGGTGACAACTGCCAAGGTAATGAATGAATGGGGAGAAAAAGAGCATGCCATATTGAATACAAATTAAGATTGCATATATTAGGCATATTCAAAGTCTATATATTTGGTATATCATCTCAAATTATTACTTACAACCCTTAATTGCACAGTACATGTATATATGTAAAGCTTACCAAATAAAGTCATTACTGATTTAACTTTCAACCTTATACAAAGCTCATACCTGATTATATGTAAATAAATTTGGTATATAGAATCATTGCATATAATTTGCATACATAATAAATTTGGTATATAGATCTACATCTACATTTATCTACGTCTACAATACAATTCTAATAAGAGCCATTAATGTTAGGCTCTTAAAATAAATGGTTCATATTATTTTGATTTTAGTATTTTTTTAATGATTTTCCTTATTTACGCTCCATTATATTATTTTCTTTCCTTAAATAACCTAAATTCCATTAGTATAAACTTTAGTAACGGAATATTCCGTTAACTATTTATTATTTTTAACTTATTAATTTATATAAGAAAGGTCTTAAGTTCGAACCTCATCCCAATTAGAGTTAGCATAATTGTTAAACATATACTACGAATATTTTAAAATGTATTAAAATATATACTCCGTATATATAATATAATATTTAACATAAACTTTGGTCAAATAATCCGACTAAATACATAACATTCAAAGTTAAGCATCAAAGATTATAAATCAAGAAATTTAAAAATCATTTGATTTTTATGCATTTAAAAAAAAAAAAAAAAAAACTAGGTTGAGTTTTTTTTTTTTTTTTGGTTTAATTAATGTTCTTTTGATTATTTAGATCATAACAAAACTTAATATTTCAATTATACTTTTGCACTATTGGTATGATTTAGGTCGTTATGGTATTAATATTTTTTGTATGTATTTTTATAATACTATAATTGTACATTACTTTACAAATTTTATACTATTATTTTTTTTATCGGACAAATTGTTCTTACATCATTGTCAAATCTGCGCGACCTAAATACAAAGTTGTTGATTATAAATATAATTACACCTGGAATCTAAAACGGTAAGACCATTTTCCAAAGAATTGACAATGTTGACATCTCATTGGCTCTAATTGAACAAGTTTACACATCAGAATTTTATCAATGCACGAATATTTTAAAATGTATTTATTTATATATATATATATATATATATATATATATATATATATATATATATATAAAATTTAACATAAACTTTGGTCAAATAATCCGACTAAATACATAAAATTCAAAGTTAAGAATCAAAGATTATAAATCAAGAACTTTAAAAATTATTTGATTTTATTCATTTAAAAAAAATTAGGTTAAGGTTTTTTTTTTTGGTTTAATTAATGTTTTTTTGATTATTTAGATTAGAACAAAACTTAATATTTCAATTATATTTTTGCATTATTGGTATGATTTAGGTCGTTATGGTATTAATATTTTTTGTATGTATTTTTATAATACTAGAATTGTACATTATTTTACAAATTTTATACTATTATTTTATTATCGGACAAAATTGTTCTTACATCATTGTTAGACCTGCGCGACCTAACTACAAAGTTGTTGATTATAAATATAATTACACCTGGAATCTAAAACGGTAAGACCATTTTCCAAAGAATTGACAATGTTGACATCCCATTGGCTCTAATTGAACAAGTTTACACATCAAAATTGTATCAATGCATGAAAACTTCTAAATAAATTCGTAAGTTAATTTTTACTATATCATTATAACAATATCTATTGTAATTATATATTTGAATTATTTATTAGCATCCTCTATTTACAGGAATTGTAACAATTGTCATTGACAAACTCTCAAAATAATTTGTCTCAACAACGAATGTAAATTTAAAAAAAAAAATTCAATGATTTCATTATTGTTGATGAAAAGTATGTACGCTACTTTATTACTTTTATTAAATTAAATAAATTAGTAGCTACAACAAAAAATAATACATATGCATTTAATTAATTTAGGACTAGATGTCTATAATGCATTTATTTTAAAAAATTATTCATTATAAAAAAATAAAAAAGAGATATAATTTCATTAGTTATATTATCTTTATTTTCTACAATTCAAAGATTCATTACCTTCAAATTTATTAATTTATTATATTCACTACATTGTCCATTGTCTTCTTTTTACATTATTATCTTGTAATTAAATATCAAAGATATATTACAAAATATGTTATATATATTTATTTACCAAGTATTTTATGTAAATATAATAAATATTAATCTTTTGTTCAATACTTTCACATGATAACATACGACACACATTTTACAATGCATGAAACATGTAGGAGAAAAACTACTACTGCCAACTATCAATAGGTGCTTGTAAGATAAATAGTTAATAGCACAACTAAGATCCCATCATATACACAACTAACAATGCAAATCTAAAGCTTCCTACACCATAATCTCATTGCACGATGAATCCACTTATGCTACCACCAGTAACTCAATTGCACATGACACACTACCAATATTAAAAAAAAAAAAAAGGACATGTACTGAAGATGAAGACAATGACAATGTTACCCAAAATAGAATTGAGAAGAATTAGAGAAATTTAAACCAAAAGTAGTATTTATTTAGACTATCGTTTTTAGACTAAGTATTTAGACTAGCGTTATTACAAAGTTGCAAATATTTATTTTAGTGACAATATAATCAATCTCTCATATATTATATTGCATTTATATACTTTAAATTACCGATTTAAATAAACAAATTCAATGTTTATTTACCTATGTATGAACATCTATGATATAATATTGCATTGATATACTTTGAAATACTTGTTTAAAAATAATTATTGGGCATTATTTCATTCGCGCAAAGCGCGTAAAAGAACTACTCATTACATATAATTTGCATACATAACTCATAACCTTAATTAATTTATATACATTAATTTGCACGAAAAGTCATTACATATAATTTGCATACTATAATTTATATTACATATTATTGTATATATGTACAGAATAATTTAGATAAAATAATGAGGACATATAAATTTTTACTAAGAATAATTAAAAGTTTACAATTAGATAGGGTGATGGAATTAATTTATAATCCTAACAAAAAATAAAATTATTTAAATAATTACATTACTTAGTCTAATCTTTAAGTAACTGTATAGATATAAGGTCCTTTTTTGAAAATAATTTTTAAAATTAATTATGTAGAGAAGTCAAGTATTTATAATTTGTCTTTTTATTTATACATCCATTATAATAATTAATCTTACAAATTTTATATGTAAAATAAAATCAACATGGTTCTTACATTTTTTTTTTGAAATACTTATGATTCTTTAAAAATTAGTATCTATTCTATACTTTCTCAAACATTTTCAGCTCAAAGAATCTAAGCCCCACCACCGGGGGTTGAACACATGATTCTTACCTAAAAAGCTTTTTAAATTAATAATTCTTATTATCTAACATAACAACAATACTTATACTTTTTGACTGTGCATCGCACAGGCTAGGGCATGGGTATCAATACTCTTCTAATTTTGAAATTTTACGTTTGAAATTTTATATCATTTATTTATTATATATAGTTTTATTTCCTAATTTTTAAAATTTGGTATAAAAATGTATAATTATATATATATATATATATTATTTATATGTATGTATGTGGTATCTAATAACACAATGCTTTATAATATATGCTAATAGTATGTTGTGATGTTAAATATAACAACCAATTTAGTATTGTCAAAAGAAAAATACATTTCATAATGAATTTATGTTTGATTTTCATTTTTTAAAACATTATCAACAATAAAATTGCTTAAATTTTATACCGTGCATCGCACGGAACAGATACTAGTAACAATAATAAGGAAAGTGATGTGGAATATCGAAAATGAAATGATAAGAGGGCGTTGGGCTCCCTTAGCTCATTAAATGGGGAGCTCAACTCCCCCTTATTCACCCCTACCCATCCAATTCCCACATCGGATGTGCAGGAGAATAGAAGTCTTAGGCTTCATTATTAAAGAAGCTTGAGGCTTCTCTGTTAGAATAATTATTATTATTATTATTCTATGGTTCAGCATGTTTTATTGTGGCTCATAATTAAATATCTATTTATGATTTAATAATGAGATAATCCTCTGATTGGTCAGTTAAGAAGATAAGGTTGCAGTTTCAACTGCATATCATCAGGTTTACGTTGATGGAACGTATTATTATTTATATTTCATTCTGAGACTCTGGTCCTCTCCCCAACCTCTGTAAAAACTAAAAAACTCTCTCCATCAGAGAATTAGATTAAGTGAATGTTAAATGTTTGGAGGGAGAAACCAAGTTTCTAACTCAAGCAACTACGGGAAAACAATGGAGCCAGGTATGTTCCCAGAATGCTATTTAAATACAGTATGTGAAAGGCATGTGTTTTGAAGATCTTATGTTTTAGAATTAACTTACATCTGGTATCATGAGCCAGGTTGTAGAACATATGTTTTTCCATATATTATGATGAAATGTTGTATGTATGTACTGTTAATTACTTACGCATGGTTTCGTAATGATCTCATAAACTGATGTTGGCATTTCATTTGCAATGATTTGATAATTATTACTTGGCATTTGCTTCCATAACCATATCATTGTGTTTATGTATGATAGTTTGCATTCTGCATTTCACATATTATGATATGTATGATAATTTATATATTCTGCATTTTTGTATGATAATATATATGTATATATATTATATACATTCAGCTTTTCGCATATGCAGTATGATGATGCACTGATGCAGTACGGAATTTCATGCATTTGTTTGTTTATGCACTGATCAATGTTTTCAGATTTGTTATATGGAGTGCAATACTGTATGTCTCTATATATATCGTACTGTATGTATTGTTTATATGCATTTGATATGTTTAAATATAGGATGAATTACAGTATAAGTAATTATGCATATAAATGATTAATGAAGTATCTGTCACTGCATGAATGTAATTAATTATGTGTTAATTATGTATGTAGATTAATTATGTTTCTTTGTAACCAACATGGTTTGCATGGTGGTTTAGAACCTCGTCTCTTAAACTTGAGGTGAGGGGTTCGATCTTTACCCATGTAAATGAAGCAAATCATTTGGTTTGTATATTAGTGATAATTATGTATGTGGATATTTTTATGATATTATCTATCATATTATATCTACTTAACTTGGTATCTAATTATGATTGATTTGTTAGTCGCCAAATTATAAAGTTTTATAGATACCAAATTTAAATAAAATTCAATTACCCATGATTTTGTGATGCTTATAATGAAATGACATGATTTTATTTTCTATAGTATTGGGTAAATTGAAGTTTAATAATTTTGAAATATTTAAGAGTCGCCCAAAGGTGATCAATTATTTCATAATTATAAACATAATAGTGGTTAATTATTTGTATTTGATTGGGTTGTTTAGCATATCCAAAGATAGCAAACAAGTCCAGTCATAATATATTTAATGGCCAATTATATGAATTTTTTATTATTATTATTTTTTTTTTTGCATCGGATTATGTTTAAAGTTATATGTTGTTGGATCACCCAAAGGAGACCTTCAATGTACTTAATTGTTTATGATTATGTTGATTACATCTGTTTATCTGTTTATGTATTGAAATATAATTAATGTTTGAGTATTTTATATTCGTTGCAGCATCTAGTTGTGTTTCAATTCATTCGCAAGCTGCGTCTATTGTTAAGTATAATGGGCTGAATTTTGCTGAGTGGCATGAACAAATCCAGTTTCACCTCGGTGTTTTGGATCTTGATCTAGCACTCTTGAATGACAAGCCCGCTGCTATTAATGATAATAGCAGTGATGATGATGTTGCTTTCCATCAAGCATGAGAAAAATCGAATAAACTCAGCTTAATGCTTATGCGAATGACACTTGGAAACAACATTAAGTCCACAATTCCCAAATTTGACAGTGCTAAGGATATGTTGAAACATGTGGAGGAAAATTCACATTCTGAATGTGCTGATAAGGCCCAAGCAGGCACTCTTATGAGTAAACTAACCAACATGAAATTTGATGGTTCGTGTTCCATGCATGATCATGTGACTGAGATGTTGAGCTTAGCAGCAAAATTAAAGTCCATGGGAATGGACGTGAGTGACACTTTCCTTGTACAATTTATTTTAAACTCTTTGCCTCTTGAGTATGAGACATTCCAAGTGAATTACAATTCAATTAAAGATAAGTGGAATGTGTTCGAATTGCATGAAATGCTAACTCGAGAGGAAACGAGGCTTAAGAGACAAGGAATCCACTCAATTAATCTCATGGGTCAGTCAAGGGCTGGTAAAAAGTTTGGAAAGAAGAATCAAAAGGGTAAGAAAGGACCAATGAAGACTAATGAGTCCTATTCTCAAATCCACAAAAAGGAACATAAGAATGACAAGTGTCATTTCTGTAAGAAATCTGGGCATTTTCAGAAAGATTGCCTTAAGCGAAAGGCATGGTTCGAAAAGAAAGGTATACATTATATATCAGTATGTTTCGAATCAAATTTAACTGAAGTTCCTTATAATACTTGGTGGATAGATTCTGGTTCCACTACTTATGTTTCGAATACTATGCAGGGATTCCTTATGACCCAAACCATAAAGCCAAATGAAAAATTTGTGTTCATGGGGAATCGTGTCAAAGCTCCAGTAGAAGCCATTGGAACTTACCGTTTAATTTTAGATACTGGAAATCATTTGGATTTGTTTGAAACTCTTTATGTTCCTTCAGTTTCTAGGAATTTAATTTCTTTGTCAAAACTGGATTATTATGGTTTTTCCTTTAAATTTGGAAATGGATGTTTTAGTTTATTCAAACAAAATCATTTTATTGGTTCTGGTATTCTTTCCGATGGCTTGTACAAACTAAAGCTTGACAATCTTTTTGCTGAAACTCTATTAACCCTGCATCATTGTATTGGAACTAAACGAAGTTTAGTGGATGAAAGATCAGCTTACTTGTGGCATAAACATTTGGGTCACATATCTAAGGAAAGGATTCAAAGACTTGTAAAGAATGAAATCCTTCCCGAATTAGATTTTACTGATCTAGGTATTTGTGTGGACTGTATTAAAGGAAAACATTCAAACCACACAAATAAGAATGCAGCCACAAGAAGCACACAGCTCCTTGAAATTATACACACTGATATATGTGGACCTTTTGATGTCCCAACCTTCGGAAAAGAAAAATATTTCATCACATTTATTGATGATTTTTCACGTTATGGTTAAGTCTATTTGTTGCATGAAAAGTCTCAATCAATAAATGCCCTAGAGGTATTTGTGGATGAGGTTGAAAGACAATTGGACAAAAAGGTGAAAATTATAAGATCCGATAGGGGTGGTGAATATTATGGAAGGTATACTGAAAATGGACAATGCCCAGGTCCATTTGCTAAGTTTCTTGAAAAACGTGGCATTTGTGCTCAATACACAATGCCCGGTACGCCACAACAAAATGGCGTTGCAGAAAGGCGTAATCGTACATTGATGGAAATGGTTAGGAGTATGATGAGTTATTCTTCTTTACCCTTATCATTGTGGACATATGCTTTAAAAACCGCTGCCTATTTATTAAACAGGGTTCCTAGTAAGGCAGTTTCAAAAACACCATTTGAACTGTGGACAGGAAGGAAACCTGGTTTAAGGCACCTTCATGTTTGGGGATGCCCAGCGGAGATACGCATTTATAATCCACATGAAAAGAAACTGGACTCAAGAACGACTAGTGGGTTTTTCATTGGTTATCCAGATAAATCTAAAGGGTATAGATTTTACTGTCCTAGCCATACTACTAGAATTGTTGAGACTGGAAATGCCAAGTTCATTGAGAATGATAACATAAGTGGGAGTGTTGAACCACGAAAGGTGGAACTTAAAGAAGTTACAGTGCAAGATTCTCTGATATCTTCTTCTCAAATTGTTGTTCCTGTGCGAAAAAATACTCTACCTAGAGTTACTCAAATTGCTCATCCTGCAACGGTTGAACAATTTAGTCACTTGCCTGAACAACAAATTAATGATCAAGAGATTAATGATCAACCACCCCATGATGAAGTTAACAATGAACCCACAAATGATATTCCCACAGAAGTAGCATTAAGAAGATCTCAAAGACAAAGGAGATCTGCTATATCTGATGATTATGTGGTTTATCTTCAAGAATCAGATTTTGACATTGGTATTGATGAAGATCCAGTTTCATTTTCACATGCTATAAATAGTCCTAATTCTTCTAAATGGGTCGAAGCCATGAAAGATGAGTTAAAATCAATGGAACATAATGAAGTATGGGATCTTGTTGAATTGCCTAAAGGTTGTAAGCCAGTTGGCTGCAAATGGGTTTTTAAGACCAAACACGACTCAAATGGCAATGTCGAACGATACAAGGCCAGACTTGTTGCCAAAGGTTTTACTCAAAAGGATGGTATTGATTTTAATGAAACATTTTCACCTATTTCGAAAAAAGATTCATTTAGAATAATTATGGCATTAGTAGCTCATTATAACTTAGAGCTACAACAGATGGATGTGAAAACCGCCTTTCTGAATGGAAATTTGGAAGAAGAAATTTACATGAACCAACCTGAGGGTTTTTCAATTGAAGGAAAGGAACACATGGTGTGTAAACTTAACAGATCGATATATGGCCTTAGACAAGCTTCCCGACAATGGTATCTTAAGTTTAATGATACTGTAATGACCTTTGGATTTAAGGAAAACACTGTTGATCAGTGTATATATCTGAAGGTCAGTGGGAGCAAGTTTATATTTTTGATTCTGTATGTCGATGACATTTTGCTTGCTACTAATGATCTTGGTTTAATGCATGAGACCAAGCAATTTCTTTCTAAGCACTTTGAAATGAAAGATATGGGTGAGGCATCCTTTGTGATTGGAATTGAAATATTTCGTAATAGATCACAAGGAGTGTTAGGATTGTCTCAGAGAACATATATTAACAAAGTCTTAGAAAGATTTAGAATGGAAAAATGCTCTGCATCAATTGCTCCAATTCAGAAGGGAGATAAGTTCAGCCTTATGCAATGCCCTAAAAATGAATTGGAGCGTAAAGAAATGGAAAATATTCCTTATGCATCTGTCGTTGGGAATTTGATGTATGCTCAAACATGTACCCGACCAGACATTAGCTTTGCTGTTGGGATGCTTGGTCGTTATCAAAGTAATCCTGGTATGGATCACTGGAAGGCTGCAAAGAAGGTATTAAGGTACTTGCAAGGTACAAAGGAACACATGCTCACTTATAAGCGATCTGATCACCTTGAGGTGATAGGATACACAGATTCAGATTTTGCCGGGTGTTTGGACACAAGGAAGTCCACATTTGGTTATCTATTCCTTTCAGCCGAGGGAGCTATTTCTTGGAAAAGTGCGAAGCAGACTGTCATTGTTGCATCCACTATGGAAGCTGAGTTTGTGGCATGTTTTATGGCCACAAATCATGGATTATGGCTGCGAAATTTTATTTCGGGACTTGGAATTGTCGACAGTATTGCCAAGCCGCTGAAAATTTATTGTGATAATGCCACAGCAGTCTTCTTTTCTAAAAACGACAAGTATACTAGTGGTGCTAAACATATTGATCTGAAGTATCTTGCCGTTAAAGAAGATGTTCGGGAACGAAGGGTATCAATTGAACACGTAAGCACTAGATTAATGATTGCAGACCCATTAACTAAAGCATTGCCACCGAAGGCGTTTCGTGAGCATGTTGAAAGAATGGGCGTTATTGAAAACGGTTAACGTTATGTTAAGGTTGTGTTTTGAAATATTTGATACTTCGTTTCTGTATTAAAGTATCCTGTTTAGTTTATGAAGTATATATACATGAATGTTTTATTATGTTAATATAAACAGGATTTGTCTTTGACAAAGACATTATCGTGGACCATTATGAAAAGTTCATTATGAATCATATTGAGTTTGAAATTAATATTGTGATGCATGGAAGGGACTGCGTTAAATAAGTGACGTATTACCGCCATGATTCTTATTAATTTCTAACTTAACGATGACTTATGTTCTGACCAATATAACAAAGGAATTAATTTATACTATGCATATTATGTTTCAAGTTCATTATTAAATTTATGACTTATGAGCCAAGTGGGAGAATGTTAGAATAATAATTATTATTATTATTATTCTATGGTTCAGTATGTTTTATTGTGGCTCATAATTAAATATCTATTTATGATTTAATAATGAGATAATCCTCTGATTGGTCAGTTAAGAAGATAATGTTGCAGTTTCAACTGCATATCATCAGGTTTACGTTGATGGAACGTATTATTATTTATATTTCATTCTGAGACTCTGGTCCTCTCCCCAACCTCTGTAAAAACTAAAAAACTCTCTCCATCAGAGAATTAGATTAAGTGAATGTTAAAGGTCTGGAGGGAGAAACCAAGTTTCTATCTCAAGCAACTACGGGAAAACAATGGAGCCAGGTATGTTCCCAGAATGCTATTTAAATATAGTATGTGAAAGGCATGTGTTCTGAAGATCTTATGTTTTAGGATTAACTTACATTCTCTGCTAATAATTAAAAAAAAATATTTAAGAGAGTTTTGGACAAAAGCACAAAATGCCAAGTAAAAACGTTTATATTTTGCAGTGTTCCAAAAAATAACGGTTTGAAGTAAATTTACTATTCTAAATCAACTAAACTTTTTTAGTGTTTTGAGCATGTGAAAACAATGAATATAGTGATGTACCTGTTATTTACCAAAAGATGTCAAACATAGACAATAACAAATTTTATTTTACATTTATGAAAATTCAATTTTAACTTACTATCAAACTATTCTTCTTAAATTGACTTTCAAAAATTTTCCATATAAATTTAATTTTATATGATTATATGTTTTCTGTATAAAATTATTTTTTTACATCAATGACAAAAATTACCATATTTTAATAAATACAATTTTAAAGTAACTTATTTAAGAACAATTCTTATAGAAATTGGATGAAAAAAACAAACTAAGTTTTTTTTCTCTTTAACAAATCCATTATTTAGTTTTAGTTAATACACAATCCAGCGACGTCAGTGCAATACCTAAAGATATGATCAAGGCTCTCTAGAGTACCTGCACAAGACGTACAATTCATATCAATTGTAAACCCCCTCTTTACTCGTTCTACATTAGTCATAATTTTCCCTTTCCTCACCAACCACATAAAGTGGTTGATTTTATTAGGGAGTCTTAACCGCCAAATACGTTGCCAATCGTGATCCAGAATAGCATCAGATTCCTCCCGCAAAGCTGCATACGCCGAGCTGATAGAGAATCGACCACTCATTTCCATCCCCCAACCCCAGTCATCTGTCGCGCCTACATCATCAATTAAAACATATGCATGCAGCTTCCTTCTCCACATCTCATCCAGAACATCTTCAAACAATTCCCATCTCCACCCCCTCTCACTGTCCCAATAATCATCCACCGGTGCGTACAACTCCGGTAGACTCACCGGTTGTTTCATAAAGTCATATAATCGCTATCCATGCACCCATCTATCCATCCAAAACTTCGTCTCCCTCCCATTGCGAACTACTTTTGTTAGGCCTCTCTCCAGGAGCCCGGAAGCACGTACTACAAATTCCCTTCCACGCATTTGAGGCATTCCGACTTTTAACTGCCAACACTCGGCCCTCATTTATTCCATATTTGCTCTTTAAAACTTGAACCCACAAACTCTCGCTGTCGGTAATCATCCGCCAGCCAAGCTTCGCCATGAAGACCGTATTAACGTCCTGGATTCTGCGAATGCCCAAGCCCCTGTTTATCCTTGGTTTTGTCACTGTTTCCCAATTCACTAGGCTGGTCTTCCGTGACTCCCCATCTCCACACCACAGGAACCGCTGAATAATCATCTCTATCTTCTTGCACACCCCTTTTGGCATGTACGAGGTTTGCATCGTGTAAGTCGGTATGGCGCCTAGAACAGACCTAGCCAGTGTGACTTTGCCTGCAAAAGTTAAAAGCTTGCTTCGCCACCCTTCTAGTCTCGCTGTCACACGATCGAGAAGCCCGAAGAAGGTGGCATGCGTCACTCGCCCATGCAACGACGGAACTCCCAAATATCTGCCCAAGTCGGTCATCGCCAGAATGTTCAAAGCATCTGAATTCTCCTTTGCAACATTCGTGTGAGTGGATTTTGAGAAGAACACCTGAGACTTGCTCAGGCTGATTTTCTGCCCAGAAGCCTCACAGAATCGCAACAAGCACTGCTGTATCACGTTACCTACTCCAAGGAAGCTTCCGAGAATAAGACCATATCATCTGCAAAACACAGATGTGAAAGAACTGGCCCTGTTTGTGCCAATTGAACCCCCTTCCACCTACCCTCGTCCACTTCAGTTATTATGCTTTGGCTCAAGCACTCCATGCAGAGCAAAAATAAGGCGGGAGACATGGCATCTCCTTGTCTAATCCCCCTGCTCGGGCGAAAGTTAGTAAGTCGAGCACCATTCCACGTAATCGACATTGACGCCGTTTTCACGCATTCCATTATAATTCGCGTCCATTTTTTGTTAAAACCTACATCCAAAAGTGTATCATTAATAAAGTGCCATGAAAGGCGATCATAAGCCTTTTCTAAATCGATTTTAATAGCCACGATACCTGTACTCCCTTTTTTTACTCGCATCGAGTGCAATACTTCCTGGTATATAATCAAATTGTATGAAATTTATCTTCCCGGGACAAAGGAGCTCTGGAATGGGCCGAGAATCTTGGGGAAGATGGCCTTGAGCCTATTAGTGACCACTTTAGTGATAATTTTGTAAGAAACGTTGCATAAACTGATAGGCCTGAGCAGTTTAATGATTTCAGGCATCCCGACCTTCGGGATCAGGGCAAGTAACGTCTCATTAACTCCCGAGGGTAGGCTCCCCATTTGGAAAACCCCTTTAATCATCTCGTACACACTTTCTCCCACCACGTTCCAGGTTTGTTGATAGAAAGCCGCATGCTGTCCGTCCGGTCCCGGTGCTTTTAAAGGGCTCATATCAAAGACTGCTTTGCGGACCTCATCCTTAGTTACTGTCCTCTGAAAAGTTCTCCAATCCGCCTCATCAATTCCCGGAAAATGGCCACGGACCGCCCTCGTTACGTCCGTGCCTGTATCCTCCTTAAAGAGGTTTACGCAGAAACTTTGAACGTGTTGCTGCAATGACTCAGTGTCACTTATCCAAAGCCCATTTTCATATTTTAGACTCAGAGGCAGGGCAGGCTTTTGCAGCGGAACATGGTGATAACCAGGTAGGACCGACCAAGAGACCACAACCTACAATGACCCCGGAAGGAAGGATGCAATGGCCGAACGTTATAACAGTAGAAAAACAAACTATTAACGAACCAAATAAAGGGGGAGGGATGCAAGCTAGGGCAAGCAGTTGATCAGTTTCTAGGAGAGTAGTGCGAGAGGTGGAACATCATGGAAAGAGCCCAGTTACGACGCTTGCACAGGGTCGTGGGGGTGCGTAGCAGTAGGGCGGCAGTCAAAGGCAACTAGGGGTCTCAAGGAGGGTGGCGGATGAGGAAGAACATGTGGTGGTACGGGGTTCACGTGGAGGTGATCAAATTAGTACCACAATTGTGAGTTGCAGGCAGTTAGAGGCACCGCCGGACTTGGAGCGGTTCGGGGAGCATCACTCTGACGACCCCAGCAACCTCGATGAGGACGGCGATGCCGTAATGGAAATGGAGGATGTGTCCGGCGAACTGCTGGGAGGGGGCAGAGGAAAGCGTGTTTATTCTGGTTTTTGAGTCTAATGTTTTTTTGTTCGCTTGTGTATGTTCTGTTTGCTTCCTATCATGGTTTTTTGTTTTTTTTTTTCACTCTTTTATTTAATGATTGGCTTGATATGGAATTGTCAGGGCGTTGGAGGGAGAAGCTTCCAGCGTGTCCTTAAAACCCTTATTAAAGCTCACAACCCGAATCTGATTGGCTTGGTGGAGCCGAGGGTCTCGGGCGATCAGGCTAACTCGATTTTCTCAAAGCTCGGTTATGACGAGTGGGTTCGAGTGGAGGCAATTGGTTTCAGTGGAGGGATTTGGGTTCTGTGGAATAAGCTTATAGAGATATCCGTGGAAACACTCACCCTCAATTTATCTTGTTGCAGGTAAAGGAAAATGGTGGTGCGCCTTGGAACTTTGCAGTTGTTTATGTCAGCCCAACCCAACACTTGCAGCGGCGGCTATGGAGTGAGTTGCAAGCAGCAAAGCGGAGCATTAAACACCCCTGGCTAGCAGTAGGAGACTTCAATTCTGTCACCTGCCGAGAAGAGACTCTTAACTATACAACGTATTCCTCACATCGAAGTGCCGAGTTCGTGGACTGGATAATGGAGAAGGGTTGGTAGATGTGGGATTCGTCGGCCCACGGTTGACCTGGGTAAGAGGAACGAAGGATGCTTCGTGTAAAGGAGCGAGGCTGGACAGAGCCGTTTGTGACATGGGATGGCGCCAGAGGTTCTCTGAGGCTTCGGTTCGCCATCTACCTAGGATTGCTTCGGATAACGCACCTATTCTCATTACAACCGGAACATTGAGGGCCCGACCGGTCAACTCACCCTTCAAATTCCAGGCCGCTTGGTTGACTAGTGACACTTTCGCCGAAGTTGTTAAGCATTCGTGGCGTGAGAATGAAGAGCTGGGGCGCAATATCCATCGGATACAACTAGACCTGAAAAAATGGAATAAGGAAGTTTTTGGTAACATTGAGGAAAAAAAAAAGATTCTTCTGGCACGAATTGGGGGGATCCAAAAAATCACCGCGACTGCTTACCACAGAGGTCTAGTCAAGTTGGAAAGGAAGTTATGCGAAGAACTCGAGGTGGTTCTGTACCAAGAAGAGTTGAACTGGTATCAACGGTCCCGAGAGGAATGGATCGTTTCGGGCGATAGCCATACTAAGTACTACCACGCGGCGACGATGGTACGAAGGGCACGAAACAAAATTTTCAGTTAGTTCAATAATATCAATTACCTATGATACACGATGACAAAAAAAAAAATAAAATCAAATAAAATAAAAAAAAAAAACCTATCATACACACAATTTTAAAAAGATGGTGCTTTTTCATTTCATAAACATGTCACATTCGAACCTCTTTCAAACCCATTTGGAAACAATTTTATGTCGTTTTATAATAAGGTGAGAGTTTCATATAATTTCCAAAAGAGTTAATTACCAAAATGGTCCCTCAACTATAGCGAAAGTACCGACTTGGTCCTCGACTTATTTTATTAACCGATTCAGTCATCAACTATTCAATTTATGACCAATATGGTCCTCCGTCTATTTGGGGTTAAGTCGCCGTTTATTGTGAGGGCATAATCGTCCTTTCACTCAAATTTAAGAAAAGCACTTAATTTCTGTGGTTGAACAAGAATCTGGGGTCGAACGAGTACAAGTTTCTGTTGAAGGCCATCGTGAGCTCCGGCATCGGGGAACAATCATACGCACCGAGGATGGTGTTCGACGGCCAGGAGGAGTGTCCGGCGTACGAGGACGGGATCGTGGAGATGGGGGAGTTTTTCTTCGACAGCATCAGCCGGTTGCTGAACCGCCAAGGGTTTTCCCCGTAGGACATCGATATTCTGGTCTATTCGCCGTCGTTGTCAGCCCAGATCGTCAATCGGTACAATATGAAGGATAACCTTAAGGTATCATCATTCAATACCCACACCCATCAAACGACCACCCATGGTACGAGCATTGCAAATGCCCGTTTCGTCTAATTTCCCTTCCTACCATAATACATAGGTTAAACAAATCAGCAAAAAGTTAAATAATATTTTCAGAATAAGTTGTGGAAAACAAAAATTTGGAATGTCGTCCATAGCGACCCACTGGGAGCTGGATTTATTGATCCAAAGAACCATCTTCACCCATCTGGCTCACAAGTTCATCATCCATTTCATTCGATCCCAAAATTGGGTCCTCCTTACTTTCCTCGGATGCCTGAGGCGGGGTGGTGGGCGGCGGCACCATGCAAAGAGGGGGCACAACGCTCATCCTTCTCCCTCAGAAACACAGAGGAATCTTTTGGCGTTGGTTGTAACCTTGGAGTCGCTCAGCCTGATCTGGTACTCCGGGAACGACATATCCATGATTCTATCGAAGCCAACTCCAGCTTCTGCCACGACCTCGATGATTCGCCGCCGCCGTCTACCTCCCGTACTACGCCGGCCTCGACATCCTCCGCTACCTCTTCAACCCCGAAGCCAACTCCAGCTTCCATCACGGCCTTGATTTGTACTATACGATTACATTGTCGTGTGTATTCGCCGTGTGGGCAAGAAATTTGGGTTAAGATCAGTTTCTGGTAAGGTCTCTAATGCCCTCAAAGTGGAGAGTGAAAGGACTATTATTCCCTTACAATAAACGGCGACTTAACCCTGAACAGACGGAGGACCAAATGGCAAATGGGTCAAAAATTGAATAGTTGATGACTGAATCGGTCAAGAAAATAAGTCGAGGACTAAGTCAGTAATGTCGCTATAGTCGAGGGACCATTTTGGTAATTAACTCTTTCCAAAATAATCAAACATTCATAAAAGAGTTAATTCCATTTTTTTTCTTAGATTTATATGTGGTAACCTACTTTTAGTCTTTTTTATCCGAACATTCCTCTTTTATCCAATTGTGGCATGACCGATTTTGGTCCTCTATCAAAAAAATTATTGAAATTTCGTTAAATACAATAACATTTCGCTCTTCAATTATGAAAATTTTCAAAAAAAAAAAAAAAAAAAAAAAACTTAAAAAATATAGCGGGTAAACGCACTTTGTATAAAAAAGATCAAAATGTCGTTCAATTTAACAAAATTTCAATCAATTGTGTTGATAGAGGACCAAAATTGGTCATGTCACAATAATTTTAAGACGTCTCAGGCCGGTTTCTTCGTCTCCGGCTGGAGTCCTGTTTTTTTTTTTTTTTAATAATTAATTTTTAAAATTTAATTTGGGAGGATGACTTGTTGACATGTTGGAAACCTTCAAATTGGAAGAATTGTTTGAAATTGGTTAGTTTGTGGACCTAATTGTTGATTTTTTTAGATTCAGTGGTCTAATTGCATTATCGTGTGCAATTCGATGGCCTATTTGACGTACCCTTATTCTAAAAAAAAAAAGGACTAAAAGTGAACTGTCACCTATAAATCTACAACCAAAAATGGAATTAACTCTTCTGAAAATGTGTTTTTAGTTTAGAAAGGGGGGGGGGGGGGTGTGTTAAGTCAACATTTGAAAATCTAAATTAAAACAAAATTTTGTCTAATTTTGTTTGTTTGTTTTTTTTTTTTTTTTTTTTCACTAAGACACTGGCTAATTCCTAGTTCCATCTCTTCCGCTTTCGATCTTCATTGTCTCTTTCACTCTTGAGATAAGTGAACATGAGTTGCAGTCTATGGCCTTATTTGGCAAATCAGCGGTTAACGGTTCACAAATAGCAAATTGTGTTAACGGGTTTGATCAGCGGATTATATCAACAATTTGTAAAAAGATATTTGGTAAAATTAGTTGTTTAGATTAGCGACTAACATGTAAAAAGACCTAAAAGGACATTCATAACAATAACAATAACAATAATAATATTATTATTATTATTAACTTCATTATGTAATAATAAAATAAAAAATAAATAATACTACCTAACAAGATAAAAATCATAATAATTATAACAAGACAACAACAACTATAATAATAAGGGTTCTACTACATGTACTCCCAAATCTTATTCCTTCAAATTTACTCCCTCACATGGCGTTTGGTTGGAGGAAATTTAAATTTCATTCCCACTTAATTCTCACCTAATTCCAAAGGCCATTAAATTCCTTAGTTTGGTTGGAAAGAATTGCAATTCCATGGAATTTCAATTCCCTCATTTTCATAGAATTAAAATCCTATATCCCCCTAGGATTTTAGGAAGAAAAAAAAAAAAAGATAATCATATTACAACAATGGGCTAACAACACCTCCACGGAGGTTTGATCTCATGACCTCTCATATAAAAGAAGTCATTACATACCATCTAAGCACAAGGTGCTTACTTATTTATTCCCTTTCAATTCCCATGTATACCAAACATTAGAATTGAAATTCTCAGTAATTCTATTCCTGTAAACCAAACACTGAAATTTAAATTTCCACTTTATTCCAGTAATTCATCCCTCATTGAATTGCAATTCCTTTCCCACGAAATTCCCCCTCCAACCAAACGCCTTGTCATGTGGCGGGCTTTGATAGATTTTTATCTTCATGTAGGCCCCGGTGAAAGTGTCTACATCAATATTTTAAGTATGAGAGTAAAAGTTGAGAGTTTGGAATGGGGGTACATGGAGTATTTTTCATAATAATAATAATAATAATAATAATAATAATAATAATAATAATAATAATAATAATAATAATAATAATAATAATAATAGATACACGGATGTACATCGAAAGTAGAAGAGAAATAGAGGGTTGAACTTCTCTATATATAAAAGGAGTTTAACTCCCCTATTTCCAAACCTTCCCCATCTGATGTGTTCCTACATCGGATGGGGAAGGCGAAAGGAGCCTAAGGCTCATTTTTAGTTAAAATAATTTTTTTAATATATATATATATATATATATATATATATATATAATAATAATAATAATAATAATAATAATAATAATAATAATAATAGATACACGGATGTACATCGAAAGTAGAAGAGAAATAGAGGGTTGAACTTCTCTATATATAAAAGGAGTTTAACTCCCCTATTTCCAAACCTTCCCCATCTGATGTGTTCCTACATCGGATGGGGAAGGCGAAAGGAGCCTAAGGCTCATTTTTAGTTAAAATAATTTTTTTAATATATATATATATATATATATATATATATATATATATATATATATATATATATAATAATAATAATAATAATAATAATAGATACACGGATGTACATCGAAAGTAGAAGAGAAATAGAGGGTTGAACTTCTCTATATATAAAAGGAGTTTAATTCCCCTATTTCCAAACCTTCCCCATCTGATGTGTTCCTACATCGGATGGGGAAGGCGAAAGGAGCCTAAGGCTCATTTTTAGTTAAAATAATTTTTTTAATATATATATATATATATATATATATATATATATATATATATATATATATATATATGTATATGATGGAGGGCATTTTGGGGAAGGATACGCTGTAAAGTGCAGCATTTGGAATTTCAGTGATTTGGAGCAAATTGTTGCTCTAAACTGCTGACTTACCAAACGGATTTTTTTTTTTACATTTTAACCGTGTTACAATGTCAAAAATGATGAATTTGTCAAAATTTTGGTGGATCCGCAGTTAACCAAACAAGCCCTATATATATTAAACGCGGTAATTAAAACATAAATGATTATAATGTTTAGATTTTGAACATTGTGTTATTATTTCAAATAGACGTTGTGATATATATTTAACTATTTATTAGAGACTAGTTTTTTACGCGCATTGCGCGATTGGGATAATGCTCAATGTTTTTTTTAAAATAAGTACTTAGTATATTAAGGCAGGATTATATTGAAATTGTTCATGCATAGATAATTGAATGTTGAATTTGCGTATTTAAATAGGTAATTCTTCTCCCAGAGGCTGAGTCTCCAACCCCAAGGGCCCCCCACACTCCGACCCGACAGAGCATTGTGGATAAGGAATCTGCCCACTTTGGACATAATTCCCGCACTGCCACCGCCGAGGTTCAAAACCATTGAGCTAAGCCGGTGCGGGTTAAATAGGTAATTCTAAGTTTACAAATGCAAGATAATATAGTCAAGATTGATTATAATTGTCAATAAAATAATTGTATAGGTATGGTTGAAACCAAATACGGGACATAAGGGAGAACTAATAAAAATTAGGGCATAAAATATTAAATATATACTAATATTGTTTGAGGAGATTCCGACATTAGGATTTGTGGTTAAGTTCTATTAAGACTTTAATATTAGAATTAGATTAATGGTGTAGTTATAATTCTATATTAGACTTTAATATTAGAATTAGACTAACGGTGAATTAACGGAAAAATTAAATGGATAATCATATAATTAAGGATAAATTAGAAAATCTTAAAAGAAAAAAAGTTAAAACCTGAACAATATGAACCATTCATTTGATTTAATAATTTGGCGGTCATTTTTTCTACCCAATGTTAATAATTAAATAAATTCGCTGGTCAAATCCGCTAGTATAATCCGCTAACGCTAACCCCTAACTGCTGATTGTCAAACAAGAACATTGCGAGGTAGTTCTCACTTCAATTTGTTGTGTGATTTGAATACTCTCTTTGTCACAAAATATCTCAAGTAGTTAATATGGTTGGCTTTATTAATTATATTTTTTTAATTTTTTCATGGTATTAATAAAATACTTGGTAAATAAATATATAGCATTATTTTGTATTATAACTTTGATATTTAATTAGAAAAATAGTGCAGAAAAAAGATAATAGATAATATAGTGAATATAATCAATTGATGAATTTGAATGTAAAAATTTTTACATTTGAGAAAAATAAAGACAATATAACTAATGAAAATATTTCTTTTAATTAATTTATTGATAATTAATATTTTTTTTTCACTGAATAAAGACATTGTAAGGATAATATAGCGAATATAATCAATTAATAAATTTGAATATAAAAAATTTTTATATTGAAGAAAAATAAAGACAATATAACTAATAAAATTATTTCTCTTAGTTAATTTATTGATAATGAATTTTTTTTTTTGAATAAAGGCATTGTGGACACATAATTATAAATTAAAGAAATGCATATGTATTATTTTTTGTTGTAACTACTAAATTATTATTTATATAATTTAATAAGAGTAAAATAGAGTACTAATTATGCCAACTTTGATTGTGATGAGATTCGAACCTAAGACATTTTTCTATTGAAATCAATGAGTAAGTTAACGGTGAACTAACGGCAATTCTTAAAATTTTAACGGAATTATTAACGGTGTGTGGGTATTTTAGGAAATTTTAGTGTAAAATTTAAATCTGATCAATCTTTCAATCAATCTGAGCCATTCATTTGATTAAAATCTGTGACCGCCATTTTTTCAACCCATTATAGGCCTAACTCTCTTGGGCTCTTATTAGTATATATATATATATATATATATAGTATATTGTGCAATACTTTTTTTTTTTTTGAAAATGTATATTGTGCAATACATTTATTTATTTATATTGTGCAATACATTTATTTATTAGTGTAATATTTTTTTGAGAATATTTTTAATCATGATACCAGTAGATTATTAATGTGTGAATATTTAAAATAAGAAAAATATTTATAAATATATCTCTATATTTTTATATTTACACATTTCCTCTCGTTCCATTTTTTATTTTTTTACATTTTGCAAAATTACTATTATCTCATTTCATGTTTACATTATTATTTTTACATGTTTCAAAACCTTTAACTCATAGAATATAACTTCTCAAGTTTCACATTTTATAGGGCATGCCCAACTAAATTGTGTTGGTGATAATGAACCAAAATCGATTTAATATCATAAAATAATATTTATATATACACACAAGTATATAAAATATTATTTGATATTTATCCGAAATATATATATATGCACACAAATATATATATAACGGATCCAACGGTTATATATATATATATATATATATATATATATATATATATATATATATATATATATATATATGTATGTATATATGTATGTATGTATGTATGTATGTATGTATGTATGTCTACGAAAAAGATATACCAATATATATCAACCAAAAATTGGAACAAATAATCCTCAGATTATGAGTCCAATCCAACGGCAAAACAAATATGGAGAACGGATTTTGCTTAGAAGCATAATCCAAGACCGTAAGAAGGAAAGATGGCTCGTGTTTGGGTAAGAGTTTTTAGCGTGAGTCAAGAGACCACTCTTTCCTTAAAAACTTATTTGCCACCTCCCAAGAGTGCTAGGAGCGTCGTGGCCTAGGTTTCCCAAGATAAAACGCGATACGGTTCGACGTTTGAGCACCCAAACGAACGGACCCGGCGAACGGAACAAAGCCTTGAACACAGTTAGGCTTAAGAAAGGAGTAGAAGCATAAATGTTTTGTAGCTTGAAAACAAATTTCGTGTAGAGCTCTTGTGCTAAGTTCTTGGTGTGTAAAGCTTCTGCCTTCTACCCCTTCTTATATAGGGAGGAGTACTTAATAGCATTTATCATGGCCATAATTACACGTTGTGTAACATCTGAAACAGCAACCCCATTAACAGAATTAAATTCAAAATTCAAAACTGGAGTTAAAGGATTGTTGGCCTTCAGCCTCACCAAGTTTCGGCCCCAGGCCGAAACTTTCAGCTTCGACAAGTTTCAGCCCAAAGCTGAAACATTGCTGCATTCCGTTTCGGTCTGGCCGAAACTATCAGGTTTCGGCTTGGACCGAGCTCGTCTCAGTCTTGACCGAACCCAAGTGGCTATTGTGTTGGAAAATATGATACCGAGCCGAAACCATGGTTCAGTTCGGCCTGGACCGAGCTCGTCTCGGTCTTGACCCAAACCCAAGTGGCTATTGCGTTGGAAAATATGATACAGAAAGTTGGCATAACTTAGCTCGCAAGGAAAGCCAATTTCCGAACAACATTTGTGCCCGTAGGTGCTGGCGCACACGAGCTCGAGCTTGAATCAAGCCTTTCCGAAGTCATCTCTAGTTGGAATTTGATTTGCACCCCCCCCCCCCTGCGCGCGAGAGATCCTCTATGCTATACAATTCTACAAGCTTTAAAAAAGCTCTTGTATAAAAGGGGGGTCAAATCCTCTTTCCAAACCAATGTGGGACAAAGCTCACTTTTCCCTTCATTTTTCCAACTCAATGGGTCTACCTTGAGAATCAATATCTCATTCACCCATTATCCGTTTTGAGCGTACAATATATCAATCTCTTCGTCTCACTACGAAGAACCCGAATCCACTTTGACCCGACCCAAATCGGAAGTGGACCCCACCAATAATTGTACCACAAAATAGCCACTTAAAATGCCATTTTAATGCTATTTTCCAACAATCCCCCACATGAATGGAAATTGATTTTCGGGGTATTTTGAAATCGGGAACAACTGTGTTCAAACGGTCGATCCCTGCATAGGATAGGTAGGGAGTCACTATACCCTTTGAACCTTCCCTAGTGAAGATATGTTTACTCTACTGGCTGTACGGTAAAACGCGATGTCTTTGAACCGACTGCCGTTTGTGTAGACGATGACATATCTCACACAGGAACCTCCCAACCATGCTCTGTTCTCATGAGTGTGCCCATTTTGGTCGTGGGTCACCGTTCCTGGTTCTGCGAGAGTTTCTAAAGAATTGTGCCCAATAATTCTCCTTTGAAGCGACCCTCACTTCTCTCTTACATAGGTGATTCTTTCTCGAGTATCCCGCATACTCAAGAATCATTAAAGCATCAACATGCTAGCCTCATGCGGGAGTCACTGTTTGTAACGAGGAATGTTAGGGAGTCCGAGACCCCCACAGTGACACGCTCCGTTCTATAATTTAGTTGTCCCATTGAACCTAGGTGCCAGCTAGGTTGGGTATCCAATATAGAACTTTTAGACCAAGGGCTTTAGACCCATTCCTCGTTCCAATTTCTCCACAACCATTTGCTTACCCTCGGGTTAGCGAGTTAGCGGCCGCTATGTTATCTTTTGACATCATGTAGTCAATAGAGATAACCCCCGTTGTGAGAAATTGTTTAATGGTATTATGTCTACGACTTAGAAGTCTAGACTTACCATTCCACATCTAACTCTGTACTTAACCAATTTTGTCTTGACTATCGCAACGCACACAAATTGGAGGTACGAGTTTATATCTAGGAACATTCCCGAAAAATTGGCATAGTCATTCGGCCTACTCGTTCGCGACACGAGTCTAAGGCTCTCAGCTTAGATCCCGTCGAATCTTAGCTATCACAAATCATTTCGAGAATTTCCATCCAACCAACTGCACTGGCCTACGTAAAGACGTAGCCTTTAATGGACTTAGCGTCATTTGATATCCGTACTATACTTTCCAAGTACAGCTAGATATCCCACATAGTGCAGTCTAGAGTACGAGCATACCTTAAGTATCTCATAACTCACGCTATTGCCTTCTAGTGCACAACAATAGGGTTACTCGTATGTCTACCGAGTTCGTTAACCGCTAAGGCAATATCCAGCCTAGTACAACCCATTAGATACAATTAAACTACCAATAATCTGAATGTATTCTCCGTGAGACGTACAATCTTCGTGATTATTGGCAAGTTGTACGTTAGTATCTAACGGTGTCCAAACCACTTGATTATCATCCTTTACAAGGATTCAATCAACACAATGAGATTGGCTTATCACGAGACCATACGGTCTTCTCACGATTTTAATCTCGAAGATTAAATCTGCCAAACTCACACCTCTCATGTCAAATCTCAAATTTAACATATTCCTGGTAGAACTGATCATTTGATCGTTACAACACACGATGAGTTCATCGTGTGTAAACAAACAGTGATATCACCGTCTATCGTACGCAATACGTAGACCCACTAGTCACTTTTATTTATACTAAACTCGTTGGTCATCATTGCATGATCAAAACCTCACATGCCAAACACTAAGGCAATTGTTTCGAACAATACAATGATCTCACCAATTACACACTTTCTTTTCACACCGTGGAAACACAAACCCTCAGGTCGTTCCATGTATACTAAGAAAGCAACACATCCATTTTGAAGAACTTCCAAGTCTCGCTAAACGGCTTTGGCAAGTATCATTCTAATGGATTCAATTCCCATCACAAGAGAATATATATCGAAGTAACTGTGGCTGTAACACCCCGAAATTTTAAAACTTTTAAGACTTATATAGTAAAGGTGAATTCTCATTAAATCCCAAACATAATATAGTAGAGTACAGGGTGCTATGCCACACCTGAGCTAGAGAACTCAGGTGCACAGGCTAACTAACTAATATCCTCAATAATGTAAATACGCAAGCATGGCATGCAGGCCAAAAAGGGAAACTATCTACTCTATGCTCCGAATCTCTAGCGCGCTCCAGTGTCTATTCTTCAGTGCCTGTAAGCCAAATATATCTGTTCAGCGAGAGATGCTGGTAACCCACTCCAACGCATTGAAATACATTATAGATAGATATATATAGATATATGAAAACCATTTTGAAGCAGGAAGATATATACTTAAGAGACGCTAGCTTTTAAAGCCAAAAATAGACTCGACAGATAGGGATAAGCTCATTCAACAGTTATAATCAAGCATATAGAGTTACTAGCATATATCCTATGGTCACAGATTCACTTTATCTCATTCATATCATCATCCCAATTCGTATCTCATCACACACAAGCACACTTTGGTGGCGCCACAGGACCAATCGCATACCCATACATGAGGGTCAGCGCATATAGCTCTGACACGGCCCCGCAGCACCCTGCCTCGTATCGCAATACGAAGGGGTCGATCGCAACCGACCGATGAACCGCAGCTCATCATAATGTTTGATCGCAACCAAACAGTGGACCGCAGCCCAAGAGTAGTCATCTGACCGCAACCAGGAATATGAACCGCAGCTCATGTAAAACGTTTGATCGCAACCAAACGGTGGACCGCAGCCCGAGAGTGTAATTCTGACCGCATCCAGCTTCTGAACCGCAGCTCAGGAATAACCAATTTGATCGCAACCAAATTGGGGTATCATGCACACATAACACATAACAAGCACATGCAACCCATATTAACACATTGGGAAATGGGAGAAAACGTATAACGAAATCTATGCGTGGTTATCCACATACTAGGAATAATCCTAAGGGGTTCATACTTCCTTTACCTAGGCCAACGGGATACCAATTCACTAGCATGCGATATATAAGACTCATTTATCCTACGAACGGTACCCGAAACATCAAACTAGACTTAGGCACGATAAACGGGGTCCGTTGGGACACCACGAGGGTCGGGGGAACATCAAACGGGGATGCTGGAGTCCTGAGTCGGGACAATTTCCAGTGGGTGGTGGGCGTCAGGTCACCGGGCAGTCGCCTGCCCGCCGGCTGCCCGCTGCCGGCGACGTCTTTCTCGGGCAGCGGGTAGGTGGTGGGTCCCCCTACCCCCCACTGACATTTTACCAAAATAAACGTCCCGGGATCCATTATGGAACCCGAAATCATGCTTAGACACTTTTAAGCGCAATTGATGACACCGCGTATACAATTAACGGATCAAAAGCAAGAATCATATAGCACATATCCTATCATGTCTTCTAAACATAATCAACACCCGAACATGCGAAATCCCACCCAATTATATCAAGAATAACACAATACGAAATTCCCAATTTTAACCTAGGGCTCTAATCATATTCAAATCAATAAAATCATAGTTCATCTTTTAATTGCCAAAACATCAAGATTCATCAAGAACATCACATATTCATCAAGAACCTCTTATCCTCATCAAGATCATCAAGATCACACATAAAATCATCTCACAATCATCAAGAACGTATCATCAATATCATAAACGATTCATCAAGATACAGGTATAGAGAGGAGGCCAAAGAAGATAATTATAGCAAGGAAAATGGGTTTTGTTGAGACATGGGTTACCTCTTACCCTTAATTAATTTCCTTGGCTATGAAGGGTCTTTCTTTAAGATTCCTTCTTTCTTGATTTCTCCTAGGGGGATTTCTTGGAACTTCTTGTGTGGTGAGAGATTATTGTGGTGTGGGTTCTAAGTGCCTCCTAGGCCCCCTATATATATATATATATATATATATATATATATATATATATATATATATATATATATATATATATATGTATTATATACATATATATATATATATATATATATATATATATATATGTATGTATATATATGTATATATATATATATATATGTATATATATGTATACATATATATATATATATATATATATATATATATATATATATATATGTATATATATATATATATATGTATACATATATATATATGTATACATATATATATATATATGTATACATATATATATATATATATATATATATATATATATATGTATACATATATATACATATATATACATATATATACATATATATATATATATATACATATATATATATATATATATACATATATATATATATATATACATATATATATATATATATACATATATATATATATATATATACATATATATATATATATATACATATATATATATATATATATATATATATATATATATATATAAGAGTCCTAATTAGGGTCCAAGTGGTATGGGTTTGCTAATTCTATTTCTTATAGGACTAGGGGATTGGTTTTAGGGATAAGGGCCCATGGACCATGGTGGACCTTTTTTAATTAATTAATTCTTTCTTTTGGGTAAATGATTAGATGATTAATTGGTTTTAGGGGTCGTAACACGGGGTGTTACAGTGGCACTCGCGTTGCTTGTAATATACAATTACATGCCTGGCCATTTTACTTCAATGCAACCAACCGGTTTTATCTTCCGACTAGTGATCCACTTAGGATCCCGAGGTTTTACAACCTGGAGGAAGAACAACCAGTTCCAAGTATGATTCTCTAAGATAGAATCTACTTCACTCTCGATAGCCTCTCTCGGGTTGGTCCACCTGTAGAGATCACCACTTATACATACGTTCGAGGCTCATTTTCTAACAACCATGGCAGAAAATCCGGTTTATTTTCTAGTAAACAAGTTAGAATATGCGCATCACATTCTAGTATGTTTGTTAGAAATCTGGACCAAAGGATTTTCCAATCCTAGCTCTCTTGCTACGTCTAGCTTTGAGCTCGGGTTCTCATTCACATCCTTCAACCATAGCTACGCCGAAAGTTCCTTTCAACGTGCTAGGTCCTTTATTGATCCTTCACAAAAATACATCTTCCAAGAACGATGAATTTCTTGAATCAGTCTTTCGTGTTCTTATGTACATCCAAACTCTTGGACTCATGTACTAAGAACCAATACACATCTTTGACAAGACACCCCCACATTTCAGACATTAGTAGGAAAGCTTCCTACGTACCCACAATTCGTAAGAATTTCATGCGGGTAACCGTATTTAAAAGGTACTTACTTGTCCAAAGTATTGTCTCACCCCACATACCTTGAGGTAGACCCAAACTTATCAACGTCTTGATATTTATGTTCGGCAACAACGTTCGATCGAGGTGAATACTGTACCGTACTCTCGAGTACAATACCAACGCTTGCGCCGAAATCACCAATAGGTGTTTCATTTTCACCACATCGATTGTTCGTGACCACATTAATCCACAATTAATTTGGTTTTTCTCTTTATTCTTATAAAGAATAAACATGTGTTACACGTTAACACATTTCGTAGGCGCTAACAGATTAGCCCTCACGAATCCATTCGGTTTTTGACCGAAAGGCCACAAACCCGAATCAGTGCTTCCGAGATTGAAGCACGAATCAGTGCTTAGTAATGAAGCACGAAACATGCTACACAAAGCACGAATCATTGCTGTCAAACTAACGCACCGATTCCAAAGCAATCTCTATTGCTTTAAATTATAAACTCACAGCAACATTCGGTTGCTTAATTTATAATTCCAGTGCTACTTAGCACTAGGATTATTAGTTAATTACACAATTAATCAAACCTCTTTTCGTGCTAATCACATAGCACTTTTAAAACGCTAAATTTAATTAGCCACATACGAAAGGTTTAAGATAAGTAGATTAGCATTAAGACCATTCATAATCTAGCACATTTATTGTTATTACCAAAGCACCAAATGCTTAAGTTTTCAACACCTAAAGGTGCAGCCACCAAGTAGCCAAAAGTGCCTAATTAAGCACTCTACCTAGTGCTTAATAGCACTGTTACAGTGTTTTAATTTGCACTTCAAAGTGCCAAATTAAATTGCACTTTTCATTAGTGCTCCAAAAGCACTATTCACCAAAACGCAATTTGTCTCAAATTAAATATACTAGTATAATTTGGATTTTTGATCAAGTTAATTATAACACAATTAACGAGAACAAATCAACCAAATTTTTCGACTAGTTGAATCAAGCTTATATAATCATCCTCAGAATATTAGATAAAGTATTCAACACTTGAGCTGTGACGCTCACGATTATATAGCTATCCCAATTTTTTGACAAATTGATCCTTGAAATCCTTATGGTTCTACATGAACCAGAACCGAAGTTCTCTACGGGATTTGAACATGTAACACCCTTGTTACATTTCGTTCGGGCCGTTAAGTCATTTTAGCATTTTCCAAATAATGCTACTTCAAATCCATATTGAACCATTTCATACATTTAACATTATTTCATCAAATAATTCGTATGTACTATGATTCAATAGCTCAATGGAACAATTCATTTTTTATTCAACAATAAAAAATGTATCACAAGGATACTACAACATTTATTTAACAAATAAATAAATAGGAAAAATTACATTGGAAACCAATTTCCATTTTTCCTATGTAGTAGTCCTTCGAACCCGTGTGCCTTGTTCCATTCTCAACCGTCCACTCCACGAGGGTGGTCCATAGCGCACATCGGGGGTACCTCGGTTGTGACCTCACTCGTCCAACCATCCACATGTTTTAAACATAGCGAAGTTGTCCTCAACCTTTTCACCAGGATGACGGTTCGCTTCATAGTGGCGTTTCTCCTTCTTCTCGTAATCTTCTTGAAAGCTAAGCTTCCGCTTGCCTTTCCTTTGATTATCGTAGAAGACATTGGTCACACTACTATAGTCCTCCGACCATGTAGTCATTACACCATCATAGGATCCTTCGTGGCTTTTAGCCGATCCACTAGACAACACAATAGGTACCAATGTGTGACATTAGCCACAGGTCTACCGGTTCGTGAACCAACGTTCTCCGGAGCACCATCATGTGTTTTTGCAACTCCCATGGAAATATTATTTCCAACGTTGCCGCCGTCAACCGGCATCACGGAATGTGTAACATCGTTGCCGTTTTGACCATTTGAATGTGCACCACAAGTAACATTCACGGATCCAACACTTTTGGAATCCATCGACTTGTTCATTATCAAAAATAATAAGCTTTTAAGATTGTTGGTGATAATGAACCAAAATCGATTTAATATCGTAAAATAATATTTATATATACACACAAGTATATAAAATATTATTTGATATTTATCCAAAATACACACACACACACACACACACACACACACACACACACACACACACACACACACACACACACACACACACACACACACATATATATATATATATATATATATATATATATATATATATATATATATATATATAACGGATCCAACGGTTATATATTGATGTATATCTACGAAAAAGATATACCAATATATATCAACCAAAAATTGGAACAAATAATCCTCAGATTATGAGTCCAATCCAACGACAAAACAAATATGGAGAACGGATTTTACTTAGAAGCATAATCCAAGACCGTAAGAAGGAAAGATGGCTCGTGTTTGGGTAAGGGTTTTTAGCGTGAGTCAAGAGACCACTCTTTCCTTAAAACCTTATTTGCCACCTCCCAAGAGTGCTAGGAGTGTCGTGGCCTGGGAAACCTTATTTGCCACCTCCCAAGAGTGCTAGGAGTGTCGTGGCCTAGGTTTCCCAGGATAAAACGCGCTACGGTTCGACGTTTGAGCACCCAAACGAACGGACCCGGCGAACGGAGCAAAGCCTTGAACACAGTTAGGCTTAAGAAAGGAGTAGAAGCATAAATGTTTTGTAGCTTGAAAACAAATTTCGTGTAGAGCTCTTGTGCTAAGTTCTTGGTGTGTAAAGCTTCTGCCTTCTACCCCTTCTTATATAGGGGAGGAGTACTTAATAGCATTTATCATGGCCATAATTACACGTTGTGTAACATCTGAAACAGCAACCCCATTAACAGAATTAAATTCAAAATTCAAAACTGGAGTTAATGGACTTTTGGCCTGCCTTCTACCCCTTCTTATATAGGGGGGGGAGTACTTAATAGCATTTATCATGGCCATAATTACACGTTGTGTAACATCTGAAACAGCAACCCCATTAACAGAATTAAATTCAAAATTCAAAACTGGAGTTAAAGGATTGTTGGCCTTCAGCCTCACCAAGTTTTAGAAACTTTCATCTTCGCCACGTTTCGGCCTTAACATTGCTGCACTCTGTTTCGGTCTGGCCGAAACTATCAGGTTTCGGCCTCCCATGGTTCAGTTCGGCCTGGACCGAGCTCGTCTCGGTCTTGACCGAACCCAAGTGGCTATAAGTTAGCATTACTTAGCCTGTAGGTGCTGGCGCACACGAGCTCGATCTTGAATCAAGCCTTTCCAAAGTCATCTCTAGTTGGAATTTGATTTGCATCCCCCCCCCCCCTCCCACCCCGCCCCCGCGCGAAAGAGCCTCTATGCTATACAATTCTACAAGCTCTAAAAAAGCTCTTGTATAAAAGGGGGGGTCAAATCCTCTTTCCAAACCAATGTGGAACAAAGCTAACTTTTCCCTTCATTTTTCCAACTCAATGGGTCTACTTTGAGAATCAAGATCTCATTCACCCATTATCTGTTTTGAGCGTACAATATATCAATCTCTTCGTCTCACTACGAAGACCCGAATCCACTTTGACCCGACCCAAATCGAAAGTGGACCCCACCGATAATTGTACCACAAAATAGCCACTTAAAATGTCATTTTAATGCTATTTTTCCAACAAATTGGTCTTATAGTTATCTTTGTAATCCCAAAATTCCAAGTTAGTTTGACTCTTCGTGACTTTCTCGTAACTCAAATGTTGACATTTTAGTATCAATAACAGGTACAAACCCGACTACCTTGAATTATTTTTATTTTATTTATATATTATTTTTTTTTTTTTGTTTATACACTAGTTTATCTTTCTTTTAAACACTCATATTTTTTTACAATGCAGTATTTATTTTTTACTTAATCTTTTTTCAAATTTAAAGAATCAATGTCCCACTACCAAAGTTTAATCTTGTGACCACCTATATGGAATAGTAATAGATATATGTATATATATAGACTTGCACTCGGGTGCGAACGGCTCGCCCAGGCGCGAAATAGGAATGGATTCTGTTCGTCCACGTGTCCAGATCTAATGGATGAGAAACACTGATTTTTTTTAAAAATGCGGTGGCATTTTCGTAAATAATTGAACATTGAAGTGCAAGTAAAATGTATTACAAGTGCATGTAAAATGTATTATAGGTGCAAGTAAAAATTTACACTGAGCATCAATACTTAGTTGCACTTATAGTTATAAGTAGTTGCACCTATAGTTCTAAGTAGTTGCACATATAGGTATAAGTAGTTGCATCTAGGTGTATGAATGTTTGCGAGTAGTTTTCAAGAGTATTACTACCCGCTGAACTCAGATCAATGAATGTTAACAAGGCAAAATTACATGCACTTATAGGTGAAAGTAGGTGGACCTATAGTTATAAGTAGTTGCACCTATAGTTATAAATAGTTGCACATATAGTTATAAGCACACCCAGGTGCATGAATGGTTGTGGAAAGTGACTGCTAACAAGGCAAAATTACATGCACTTATAGGTGAAAATAGGTGCACTTATAAGATATTTTACTTGCATTTCGATGTTCAATTATTTACGAAAATGCCACCACGTTTTTTTTTAAGTTATTAGATCTGGACACGTGTCGCGCGCTGATTTGTTCGCATTTCCTTCCTGGGCACTTATTCGCACCTGAGTACGTCCCTATATATATATATATATATATATATATATATATATATATATATATATATATATATATCTACTATACTAATAAGAGCCCAAGAGAGTTAGGCCTATAATGGGTAGAAAAAATTGTGGTCAAATTTTTTAATCAAATGAATGGCTCAGATTTGATCAGATTTTAATTTTTTCTTGAGATTTACTAATTTATCCTTAATTATATGATTATCCGTTAACTTTTCCGTTAAATATTATCTTCTCCGTTAATTTCTGTTAGTTCACCGTTAACTTACTCATTGATTTCAATAAAAAATGTCTTAGGTTCGAACCTCATCCCAATCAAAATTGTCATAATTAGTACTCTATTTTACTCTTACTAAATTAAAAATAATAATTTAATAGCTACAACGAAAAATAAAACATATGCATTTCTTTAATTTTAAATTATGTGTCTACAATGTCTTTATTCAAAAAAAATATTCATTATCAATAAATTAAATAAGATAAATAATTTCATTAATTCTATTTTCTTTATTTTTCTCCAATATAAAAATTCTTTAAATTCAAATTCATCAATTGATTATATTCGCTACATTGTCCCTACAATGTCTTTATTAAAAAAAATTATTCCTTATCAATAAATTAATCAAGAGAAATAATTTTATTAGTTATATTGTCTTTATATTTCTCCAATGTAAAAATTCTTTAATTCAAATTCATCAATTGATTATATTCACTACATTGTCTATTATCTTTTTTTGTGCACTATTTTTTAATTAAATATCAAAGTTATAATACAAAATAACGCTATATATATTTATTTACTAAGTATTTTATTAATACAATGAAAACATTTTTAAAATATAATTAATAAAGTCAATTATTTAACTACTTGAGGAATTTGTTGACAAAGAGAGTATTCAAATCACACAACAAATTGAAGTGAGAACTACCTCGCAATGTCCTTGTTTGACAATCAACAGTTAGCGGATTTGAGCAGCGAATTATATCAACGGTTGATAAAAAGATATTTGAAAAAAATTAGCTATTTAGATTAACATGTAAAATGACCTAAGGATATACAACTATTAAATAATATTAATAATAATAATAATAATAATAATAATAATAATAATAATAATAATAATAATTGTTTAAAAATTTAAAAAAAAAAAAAAAAACATTGTTGTTACATCAATGTAGTTTTATCATTTATGTGTGGGTTGATGGATTCTCAAAAAAAAGAAAAAAAAAAAAAAAAAAAAAAAAAAAAAAAAAAAGTGTGGGTTGATGGAATCCATGCAGTCACTTTCAATAATCAATCTCCTAAATACTAATCAATGAGTTTAACATCATAGCTCATTCTCCTGTCAGTCTGTCACCCTCAAATGACAGTTTCTTGGTTCCTCTTTGAAAAAGACAAGTTTGATATTATGGGCACCTGATTAATTTCAATCCCCATCCCCATTCTTGTCATTGTCAACATAATTGTTTAAAGCCATCTCCCTCAATTAGGCGCGCTCAAGGGATTGCGCAGCGAATGTTCAAGAAAGAGCTTAAAACCAATCGTAGTCCGGTAGTCGTCTACGTGTTTATGATGTAATTTAAAAAAAAAAAAAAAATAGTCATATTTTTGTAAATAACTCAAATTTTGATATAAGTAAAATGTGTTAAAAGTGTAAGTAATTGGTATAAGTGCATAAGTAAAATCACTTAAAAGTGAAACAATTTTCATTTAATAGTATAAGTAATAATTTATATTTTTAATATTGGTGCACCTAATGATAACGTCTTTCACATTGGTACACTTAATGATAACGTTTGTTGCAATTAATGATAACGTTAGGACTTAGGTGTACTTAATATTGATGCTCAGTGTACATTATTTGTTGCACTTTTAAGGAATGATTCATGTTGGAACATGCTTTCATGAACTAAACAATGGAATGAAATTCTTATTCTATTCATGGATCATTTCATTCAATATGAAATATGATTCCCAAATAAAAAATGAAGACTGATATGATGTGGTTTTTATGGTTGTTATAAAATAAGGAGGAAAAGAGTATTGTTAGTTTTATAAATATTGTAAACTTAAAAATTGTAATAATTATAAAATTAACACTATGTTTACTCTCTATCATTAATAAATCATGATGGACAAATAATATTATACACCATCAATATTAAAGATAAATTAAAAATGGAACGAAAATATTTCAATAATAATATTATACATCATCAATTAAAAATGGAACGAAAATTAGGTAAAAATATTACTGCATACGATATTCTAATTCACTAAAAATATAAAAGAATAATTTGCTAAAAGTGCTTTCATGAACTAAACCATGGAATGAAATTCTTATTCTATTCATGGATCATTTCATTCAATATGAAATATGATTCCCAAATAAAAAATGAAGACTGATATGATGTGGTTTTTATGATTGTTATAAAATAAGGAGGAAAAGAGTATTGTTAGTTTTATAAATATTGTAAACTTAAAAATTGTAATAATTATAAAATTAACACTATGTTTACTCTCTATCATTAATAAATCATGATGGACAAATAATATTATACATCATCAATATTAAAGATAAATTAAAAATAGAACGAAAATATTTCAATAATAATATTATACATCATCAATTAAAAATGGAACGAAAATTAGGTAAAAATATTACTGCATACGATATTTTAATTGACTAAAAATATAAAAGAATAATTTGCTGAAAGTGAATTTGATATTACTAATTGACTTAAAATATAAAATGACCGCTAATTAATTAATACTCTACCATTATATATTTTTTACTCAAGTCACCTATCCTGATGGACTGAATGTGTTAGCTCTATACGATGATGGACGGGATTGCGTTGCTATTACCAATGTCGTCTACAAAGAGGTTTCAATAATGTGTAAATACAATCGTTGATATTATATTTTTTAAATGACAAAATTGCTATATATCTAGAACAAGATATATATATATATATATATATATATATATAGGCGAGTTCAGGTGCGGCAGTGTCTTACGGTGCGGCGATTTCTTACGGTGCGGCAACACCAATAGTTCAACAAATATGCACCATCAATGTTAGGAAAATACACCACACAAAACAGAGTAAACAGAGCCCCGCATCACCAAACACACACCATTAGGTGTGAGTAAAAACACCATACACTGTTCGGAAATACACCATTGGGGGTGGTGAGTTATATGATGTATTTTTTGAGTCTGTTGTGTATTTTGTGATGTTTTATTACATTTCATTGGGGTGTGTTTTTATTACACTGTTGGTGCATATTGTTAACACTGTTGGTGTATTCTGGAATTCCGCCGCACGGCCGCACGGGAAGACCCCGCCGCATTTGAACTTTATTCTATATATAATTCATTTGCATGGAATATATATATATATATATATATATATATATATATATATATATACATATATATCTACGAAAAAGATATACTAATATATATCAACCAAAAATTGGAACAAATAATCCTCAGATTATGAGTCCAATCCAACGGCAAAACAAATATGGAGAACGGATTTTGCTTAGAGCATAATCCAAAACAAGAAAGAAGGAGAAGAAGAAAGAATAGTACGAGTTAGGCAAAGTGTCTGTCTTTCCTTAAAACCTTATTTGCCACCTCCCAAAAATGCTAGGAGCGTTGTGGCCTCGGTTTTCCAGGATGAAACGTACAACGGTTCGACGTTTGAACACCCAAACGAACGAACCCAGTGAACTAGAGCACGGGCAAAACACAGTAGCAAGAAAGAAGTAGGAGCAGAGTTTTGAGAAGAAAACGTGCTTATCTTTGTGTGTTGTGTACTCTCGTGTTCTTCCCTCTCTTGTTGCAAATCACTTGCTCCTACTACCCCTTCTTATATAAGAATTGGAGTACTAAATAGCATTTAGTAGGCATTCATGGCACGTTGGTAACATCTGAGACAGCTAGTCTTTAGTGCAGATTTAATTCAAAATTCAAAATGAATTAATACAGATATTAATTCCTATAACGGATTAATTAAATCTCCAACTGTCCAGAAACAACTCTGGTAGACCGAAGTACTGTTCAGCCAAAGCGCCTCTCGTGCTGCTTGCTCTCGGCCAGCGCACGAGAGCATCTCTCGTGCTGCTCTCTTTCTAGTGAGTTTGGAAAACTGATACCGAAAGTTGGCATAACTTAGCCCGCAAGGCCAGCCAATTTCCGGACGACATTCGTGCCCGTAGGTGTCGGCGCACACGAGCTCGGACTTGGAATTTGATTTGCAACCCCCCCCCCCCCCCCCACCCCCCGACGCGAGAGAACCTCTATGCTATACAATTCTACAAGCTCTAAAAAAAGCTCTTGTATAAAAGGGGGGTCAAATCCTCTTTCCAAACCAATGTGGGACAAAGCTCACTTTTCCCTTCATTTTTCCAACTCAATGGGTCTACTTTAAGAATCAATATCTCATTCACCCATTATCCGTTTTGAGCGTACAATATATCAATCTCTTCGTCTCACTACGAAGAACCCGAATCCACTTTGACCCGACCCAAATTGGAAGTGGAACCCACTGATAATTATACCACAAAATAGCCACTTAAAATGTCATTTTAATGCTATTTTTCCAACAATCCCCCACATGAATGAAAAATTGATTTTCGGGGTATTTTGAAATCGGAAACAACTGTGTTCAAACGGTCGATCCCTGCATAGGATAGGTAGGGAGTCACTATACCCTTTGAACCTTCCATTGTGAAGAAATGTTTACTCTACTGGCTGTTCGGTAGAACGCGATGTCTTTGAACCGACTGCCGTTTGTGTAGACGATGACATATCTCACACAGGAACCTCCCAACCATGCTCTGTTCTCATGAGTGTGCCTGTTTTGGTCGTGGGTCACCTTCCTGGTTCTGCAAGAGTTTGTGAAGAATTGTGCCCATCAATTCTCCTTTGAAGCGACCCTCACTTCTCTCTCACATAGGTGATTCTTTTTCGAGTATCCCGCATACTCACACATGTCAACCGACATTCGAATCATTAAAGCATCAACATGCTAACCTTGCGCGAGAGCCACTGTTTCTAACGAGGAGTGGTAGGGAGTCCGAGACCCCCACAGTGACACGCTCCGTTCCATAATTTAGTTGTCCCATTGAACCTAGGTGCTGCTAGCTAGGTTGGGTATCCACTATAGAACTTTTAGTCCAAGGGCTTTAGACCCATTCCTCGTTCCAATTTCTCCACAACCATGTGCTTACCCTCGGGTTAGCGAGTTAGCGGCCGCTACGTTATCTTTTGACTTCACGTAGTCAATAGAGATAACCTCTGTTGTGAGAAATTGTTTAATGGCATTATATCTATGACTTATAAGTCTAGACTTACCATTCCACATCTGACTCTATACTTAACCAATTTTGGCTTGACTATCGCAACGCACACAAATTAGAGGTACGAGTTTACCTCAGGGAACATTCCCGAAAAATGGCATAGCCATTCGGCCTACTCGCTCCCGACACGAGTGTAAGGCTCTCAGCTTAGATCCCTTCGTATCTTAGCTATCACAAATCATTTCGAGAATTTCCATCTAACCAACTGCACTGGCCTACGTAAACACGTAACCTTTAATGGACTTAGTGTCCTTTGACATCCGTGCTATACTTTCCAAGTACGGCTAGATATCCCACGTAGTGCAGTCCAAAGTCACAAGCATACGTAAGTATCTCATAACTTCCACTATTACCTTCTAGTGCGTAACACTAGGGTTACTCGTATGTCTACCGAGTTCGTTAACCGCTAAGGCAATATTCGGCCTAGTACAACCCATTTGATATGATTAAACTACTGATAATCTGAATATATTCTCCGTGAGAATAACAATCTCCGTGATTATCGGCCAGTTATACGTTAGTATCTAACGGTGTCCAAGCCACTTGATTATCATCCTTTACAAGGATTCAATCAACACAATGAGATTGACTTACCACGAGACCATACGGTCTTCTCAAAATTTTAATCCCGAGGATTAAATCCGTCAACCCCATATCCTTCATGTCAAGTCTCAACTTTCACATGTTCCGGGTAGATTTGATCAACTGATCGTTACTACCCACGATGAGTTTATTGTGTATAGACAAATAGTGATATCATCGTCTATCGTACGCAATACGTAGACTCACTAGTCACTTTTATTTATACTAAACTCGTTGGTTATCATTGTATGATCAAACTCACATGCCAAACACTAAGTCAATTGTTTGAACCAGACAATGATCTCACCACTTACTCACTTTCTTTTCACAGCGTGGAATCACAAACCCTCAGGTCGTTCCATGTCTACTAAGAAAGCGATACATCCATTTCGATGAACTTCCAAGTCTTGCTAAGTAGCTCTTGGCAGGTATCGTCCTAATGGATTTCATTCTCATCACAAGAGAACATATATCGAAGTAACTGTGGCACTCGTGTTGCATGTAATCTACAATTACAAGTCTGGCCATTTTACTTCAATAACCAACTGGTTTTATCTTCCGACTAGTGATCCACTTAGGATCCCGAGGTTTTGCAACATGGATGAAGAACAATCAGTTCCAAGTATGATTCTCTAAGATAGAATCTACTTCACTCTCTATAGCCTCTTTCGGGTTGGTCCACTTTTAGAATTCAACGCTTCTACATACGTCCGAGGCTCGTTTTCTAACAAACATGTCAGAAAATCCAATTTATTTTCTAGTAAACAAGTTAGAATATGCACGTCACATTCTAGCATGTACGTCAGAAAATCTGGACCAAAGGATTTTTCAATCCTAGCTCTTGCTACGTCTAGCTTTGAACTCAGATTCTCTTTCACACCTTTCAACCATAGCTACGTCGAAAGTTCCTTTCAACATGCTAGGTCCGATATTGAACCTTCGCAGAGATATATTTTCTAAAGAACAATGAATTTCTTGATTCAATTTATCGTGTTCTTATATACGTCAAAAACCTAGGACTTGTGTACTAAGAACCAATACACACCTTTGGCAAGACAACCCCACATTTCAGGCATTAGTATGAAAACTTTCTACATACTTATAATTCATAAGAATTTCATGTGGGTAACCTTATTTAAAAGTTACTTACTTGTCCAAAGTATTGTCTCACCCCTCATACTTTGAGGTAGACCCGAACTTATCAACGTCTTGATATTTATGTTCGGCAACAACGCTCGATTGAGGTGAATACCGTGTCGTACGCTCGAGTACGATACCAATGCTTGCGCCGAAATCACCAATAGGTGTTTCTTTTCCACCACATCGATTGTTCGTAACCGCATTAATCCACGATTAATTTGGTTTTTCTCTTTTATTCTTATAAAGAATAAACATGTGCTACACGTTAGCACATCTTGTAGAAGCTAACAGATTAGCCATTACAAATCTATTCGGTTTTGACCAAAAGGCCACAAACCTGAATCAGTGCTTCCGAAACTGAAGCACGAATCAGTGCTTAGTAGTGAAGCACGAAACATGCTACACAAAGCACAAATTACTACTGCCAAACTAACGCACCGATTCCAAAGCAATCTCTATTGCTTTAAATTATAAACTCACAGCAACATTCGGTTGCTTAATTTATAATTCCAGTGTTACTTAGCACTAGGATTATTAGTTAATTCCACAATTAACCAAACCTCCTTTCGTGCTAATCACATAACACTTTTACAATGCTAAATTTAATTAGCCACATACGAAAGATTTAAGCTAAGTAGATTCGCATTAAGACCAATCATATTCTAGCACCTTTATTGCTATACCAAAGCACCAAATGCTTAAGTTTTCAACACCTAAAGGTGCAGCCACCAAGTGGCCGAAAGTGCCTAATTAAGCACTCTACCTAGTGCTTAATAGCACGGTTACAGTATTTTAATTTCCACTTCAAGGTGCCAAATTAAATTGCACTTTCCATTAGTGCTACAAAAACACTATTCACCAAAACACAATGTCTCAAATTAAATATACTAGTATAATTTGGAATTTTTGATCAAGTTAATTATAACACAATTAACGAGAACAAATCAACCAAATTTTTCGACTAGTTGAATCAAGCTTATATAATCGTTCTCAGAATATTAATTAAAATATTCAACACTTGAGCTGTGACGCTCACGATTATATAGCTATCCCAATTTTTGACAAATTGATCCTTGAAATCCTTATGGTTCTACATGAACCAGAACCGAAGTTCTCTACGGGATTTCAACATGTAACACGCTTGTTACATTTCGTTCCGACCGTTAAGCCATTTTAGCATTTTCCAAATAATGCTACTTCATGCACTAGGTATCCATATTGAACCATTTCATACATTTAACATTATTTCATCAAATAATTCGTATGTACTATGATTCAATAGCTCAATGGAACAATTCATTTTTTATTCGATCAACAATAAAAAATGTATCACATGGATACTACAACATTTATTTAACAAATAAATAAATAGGAAAAACTACATTGGAAACCAATTTACATTATTCCTATGTAGTAGTCCTTCGAACCCGTGTGCCTCGTTCCATTCTCAACCATCCACTCCACAAAGGGTGGTCCATAGCGCACATCGGGGGTACCTTGGTTGTGACCTCACTCGTCCAACCATCCACATGTTTTAAACATAGCAAAATTGTCCTCAACCTTCTCACCAGGATGACGGTTCGCTTCATAGTGGCATTTTTCCTTCTTCTCATAATCTTCTTGAAAGTTAAGCTTCCGCTTGCCTTTCCTTTGATTATTGTTGAAGACATTGGTTACACTACAATAGTCCTCAGACCAAGTAGTGATTACACCATCATAGGATCCTTCATGGCTTTTAGCCAATCCACTAGACAACACAATAGGTACCAATTGTGTGTCATTAGCCACGGGTCTACCGGTTCGTGAACCAACGTTCTCTGGAGCACCATCGTGTGTTCTTGCAACTCCCATGGAAATATTATTTCCAACGTTGCTGCCGTCAACCGGCATCACGGAATGTGCAACTTCGCTGTCGTTCCGACCATTTGAATGTGCACCACGAGCAACATTCAGGGATCCAATACTCTTGGAATCCACCGATTTGTTCATTATCAAAAAAGATAAGGTTTTAAGATTGTTGGTGATAATGAACCAAAATCGATTTAATATCGTAAAATAATATTTATATATACACACACAAGTATATAAACTATTATTTGATAATTATCCGAAATATATATATATACACACAAATATATATAAAACGGATCCAACGGTTATATATATATATATATATATATATATATATATATATATATATACGAAAAAGATATACCAATATATATCAACCAAAAATTGGAACAAATAATCCTCAGATTATGAGTCCAATCCAACGGCAAAACAAATATGGAGAACAGATTTTGCTTAGAGCATAATCCAAAACAAGAAAGAAGGAGAAGAAGAAAGAATAGTACGAGTTAGGCAAAGTGCCTGTCTTTCTTAAAACCTTATTTGCCACCTCCCAAAAATGCTAGGAGTGTTGTGGCCTAGGTTTCCCAGGATAAAACGTACAACGGTTCGACGTTTGAGCACCCAAACGAACGAACCCGGCGAACTAGAGCACGGGCAAAACACAGTAGCAAGAAAGAAGTAGGAGCAGAGTTTTGAGAAGAAAACGTGCTTATCTTTGTGTGTTGTGTACTCTCGTGTTGTTAGTACGGTGAAAAATACCCTTACTAAAAATAGAGAAAGTCAAGAAAAGGACGAAAAATGTCCAAAAATAATAGTCTGGGATGTTAAATGGCAAAAACGATAGTCTGGGACTAAATTTGGAATTGACACCAAACACTTGTGGGAATCAAACCCGGGTTATCCTAAAATTTTCCCCCACAAAGAGAGCTCATTTGTCACTTTAGCTACCTATTGGGTTGTATCATGCTAGACCTGGCAATTCGTGTATACGGGTTCGTTAACGGGTCGACACGATAATGATGCGAACACGATAAGGCTAAACATGAACACGACACGATAAAATTAACGAGTTCAAATTTGTAACACGTACACGAACACGATTTGTTAACGGGTTAAACGGGTTGACACGATATATACATTTTGTCAATAGATTTTGGGTCGTGTCGACACGATATGACACGAAACACGTTTAAACCCACTAAATCTATTAATATATTAAAAAAAATTAAGTTAAGTTATATATAAAAGAAATAAAACCTACCATTCAATCCATCAAACAAACTAAAAAAATATTCAATTTATAACATTCATAAAATGATAAAATAACATCCAAAAATCATAATTAAAGAAGTCCATGCTAGTTTTAGAATAAAATTGAACACAATAAAAATTCAAACTTCATATTGTTGAACATCAATAATTGGTGTAGGATTTTAGCCTAATGTAGTAAATTCATCCTTAGTCATGTACTCATGTTTACGATATCTTTTGTAATCTCATTCATGAAATGGTTCTTAGCGGGTTCTAAACAGGTTTGTATAAACGGGTTCTTGTAAACGGGTCAACACGATAATATTAACGGGTTAACTGGGTTCTTAATAGGTTTAACAGGTCGACCCGTTAAGACATGAAACATAACGGGTCCTTAACAGGTCAACCCGTTAACGACCCGGGACATGTTAAGGCTAAACACTAACCCGTTATTTTCGTGTCCGATTTCGTGTCGTGTTAACGGGTCGTGTCCATAATTGCCAGGTCTATGTCATGCCATTAATTCAACCTTATCCTTCCTCATTTCGTTGCATCCTCACTCATCTCTCCTCACTTTATCGGCTTCCTCACTGCATTACACATATTTCATCATTACTCTTAAGATCAATTTCCTCGATTTTTTTGTTTTGTTTTTTTTGTTTTGTTTTTTTTTTTATATTTTTAAAATTTTTATTTCAATTATAGGGTTGTATATAACTAAACATCAATATTGATAATCATTTCAATTTCACCGTACTAACAAACAGGCAAAATACTTTCACCAAAACTCATTCCAATTATCAAGTATTTGATTTTATTCTGATGTCAATTCCCATATTCGAACCAAAAACAACCTTAGTTTTCATTTTAACTCACCCAAATTTATTTTTTTTTTAAAACCCCTCACCCAAATTTAGAGGGGTGTATTCAATCATGACTTTTGTAGAGTTTTAAAGACTTTTAAAATAATAGATTTTAATAAACTTTGATTGACTTTCATAGAGTCGTTCAAAACTTTTTAAAACTTTATAAGACTCTATAAAAGTCTATATAAAAAACATCTACAGACTTTTATCAACTTTTTATTTTAAAAAGCCTACAAAAGTCATTGAAATTCTAAATTGAATACATCCTTACAAACTTTCAATTATTTTGATTCTTATCATTTACAATTTTCTTACAAAACATTTATAATATATCATAAAATTCTTCTTATTATATAGTTCTTCACCCGCATCAACATTATATTCTCAACATTATTATTTTTATCCCTAGTATGCTAATTATTTATATATATATATATATTATTAACAAACATCAACAAAAAAAAAAAAAAAATTCATTATAAATTCATAACAATATTGAAGAATAAAATTTATAATAAAAGACTTGATCAAATAAAATATTTAAAAATATAATTATAGGTTGCATAAAATAGAAAAATAAAAATCTAATATTAATAATATATATAAAATTATATTTGATATATTGCTAGGCATCACGTAAAAAATTATTATTTGTAATAGCAATTTGAGACTGCAAACAATAACAAGGTGCCACTGTTTGCAACCCCAAATTGTTGTTGCGAACAATAATTCGCTATTCGTAGTAACTTGTTAAAAAAATGAAAAATATATATTACGAATATAAACATAAAAATAATAAAAATTAAAATATATAAGTATTCATATGAATATTATGAAACATATACTAAAATTTGACGATGAAAAATTTGCTTTGTTCATGTATTTAGGGAGAATTAGAGAAAGTTAGGGATAAAAAATTCATAGAAAAAAATAAAAAATCAATATAAACAAGCAATAATGAAGTAAAAATAATATTATTTCAAATTTTTAGATGAAGGTTCTAAAGTTTAGAAGAGAGAGAAAATTGGTAGAGTTTATGTACGAGGAAAATATAGAATAATGAAGAAAAAAACAATTTTATTGAATTTAGATAGGTTTATAGAGTTTAAATAGAGAGAAAAAAAAAGTTTAAATAGAGAGAGAAAACATTCAAAGTTGTTAGAAAGAAAATTTGAAATCTTGGGGTTGCTGGTTGGATTTCAACTATTCATATTTGAGAATGAAAAGTCTACAAAAGTCTTAAAATTAAAAACTCTACAAAAGTTCATCACTTTTTAAATACCACATGACTTTTAAAGACTCTTTAAAAGTCTTAATTGAATACCACATGATTTTTAAAGATTCTTTAAAAATCTTGATTGAATACCGCCTGACTTTTAAAGACTCTCTAAAAGTTTGAATTGAATACCTCCAAACTTCTAAAGTTCATAAAAGTCTTTAAAACTCTATGAAAGTCATGATTGAATACACCCCTTGTATTCTAACCAAATATGTTGATTACCATACTATTTACTCCGTAGTATTTAGTTATTTACTGCAGAAGAACAAAAACTGCCATCATCCCAGGCCAATAGCTATACTGTAGACCTCCTCCTTCACGTGCAGCACGTGATACATCTGAAGATCTTCGTAGCAATCTGCAATCACTTGAAAATTTTCATACTAAATTTTGTAACTATAATTTTATATTACTGTTTGTGATCACATGGTAAAGAATTGAGTGCTTCAAATTCATCAATTAATAATCATTGCAAGCTAATATAGTTTTGTGACATTAGATTTTTAGGAAAATGATCAAATACACCTTCAAATTATTACTCAAAAGTTAATTAGGTCTTTCAACTTTTTAAAGAAGTAATTACATCTATGAACAATGTATTTTGATGCAATGAAGCTCAAATACAGGTAAATGACCTGCTATCATAGGTCATTGCAGATTCGGCCACTTTCCAACATATTTTTAGGCAAAAAAGTGACGCCGGTCGGCGGTCACTTTTTTGCCTGAAAATATGTTGAAAGGTGGTCAGATCTGCAATGACCTATGATAGCAGGCCTGTATTTGAGTTTCATTGCATCAAAATGCATTGTGCATGGGTGTAATTGCTTCTCTAAAAAGTTGGAGGGGCTAATTGACTTTTGAGCAAAAGTTTGAGGGCCTATTTGACCCTTTTCCTTAAATTTTTTAAATTAGGTGAAGTCACTTAAGACCCGATTATGCACCCAAAAAAAAAAAAAAAAAAACGTTTAGAGCATTCTCAATACGTATAGTTTTTAAAGGGTTTTTTTTGCAAGTGTGACTAGGTGTTGTTGCGTCTCAAGCAACCAATTTTCATATTTGGTGGGGCCCACTTCAGAAACTAAGAACCAATTCTTGCAAGGAAGATTTTTGGCAAATTATTGTGTGGATCATAACAAAAAGTACATTTTTAATATAATAAATGTATATTATTTGTGTACTGAATGTACATTATACAATTTAATGTACACTCAGTATACAAATAATGTACATCTCCTGAATACAATGTACATTTTTAATATACTAAAAGTACATTATTTTTGCACTGAATGTACATCATTTTACACTTTACAAAATATGGTCCACACAATCATGAATGGAGATTTCAATCATTCTCTCTCTTCCACTGCTGCCAAGATCTCCTCAAAAACTAAGCAAAAACCACTAATATAGATGCTCTTAAAACTAAATCTAGAAAAACCACTATAATACATAACTAAATTGAATATTAACTCCAACAAATTAATGACATGATTTTGTGTAGATGCACAGCAGCCAAATACAAATGGACAAAAGGGTAAGTGCAGAGTAACAATAGTCAAATGACCAACAAAACTTAACAAAGATTGAACATTACCTACAACTTTATTCACAACAGAATAAATTCAATAACCATCCCTCTTCAGTTGAAGAAAACTGTGCAGGAGTGTCCAACTTGACAATACATGAAATGTTGCCCTTGGAACTGCCTCTGGCAAACAAAAGGAGCGCGCTTTCTGAATCCAGAACCGAGATGTATAGACGTAGTGGCAACGTGAGGAGGGCTCTTTGATGCCGAAACATCTCTCTTTTTACCATTCGTAACCACATTAGGTATTTGTAAGAGTTTGGAGCCCGGATGGTGGGCACCTTTCTTCTTATAGACTTTATCCGGGGCCTCCACATTCATACGGTCTTTGTCTATCGTGCTTGCCATTTGATTCGCCCCGTTGCTTCCTCCTCTGGCAAGCCAAGCGTTTTCGACGTGAACAAGTGTGCTTCTCTCCGGCTGAACATCAAACCGTTTCATGATTTCAATCATTTCCCGCGCCTTCCAAGGCATCTTTGCTCTGGCATAGCCCAAGATTAGGGTTTCAAACGTCTTCAAAGTAGGCGATATCCCGCTTTCACACATCTGCTCGAAAACCTTCCTTGCATTGTCCATATTACCAGCTCTGCACCAACCGCTAATGACAGTCGTGAAGTTTATAACGTTCGGTTGAATCCCGGATTTAACCATGTCAGCCAGGACACCCTCTGCCTTTTCTGGCTCCGAGGAATGCAAATATACCTTCACCAGAATGTTGTATGCAAAGGCACCGGGCTTGATTCCGTATTTCACCATGTCATCAAACACTTCCTTGCATTTGTCCATATATCCAGCACTAAACCAGGCATTCATTATCGTGCTAAATGTAGTTACATCAGGGCTGACACCGAAATCTTCCATCAATGTCAGAACCTGAAAAAAGTTTGGTGTTTTTATCTCTTCTATACCAAAATTCAATACCAGATTAACAGTCCTATTGATAACCAAAAATTAGTATAGGGAAAATGGCACTTTTTCCCCAAGAATTATTTATGTATCCTAGCCTCCTCAATTATTTTAAAAGATGAATTTTCCCCCTTTTCTGTTAAATGGACATTTTTACCCTTAAAAATAAGTATTTCATTTATTTTTCTCCTCAAACAAATTATTGCTTATGTGTAAGAATCAAAATAAATGAGAGCAAACACCATTTGTAAATATTATAAGGGAAAATTGTAATTTATGTCACTTCATAATATGCCAATTATCAATGTCACTCCTGAATGATTAGTGGTGTAAATGTTGCTCCTCAATTTTCAAAACTGTACATATATTGCCCTTCCCGTAGTGTAAATGTTGCCCCTCAATTTTCTTCCCGTACGGTACGGGGAGGGGCAATATATGTTCTGTTTTGAAAATTGGGGGCAACATTTACACCACTAATAATTCATGAGTGACATTGATAATTGGCATATTATGAAAATGCATAAATTACAATTTTCCCATATTATAATTATAATTTACAAATGGTGTCTGTTCCCTTTCGTATTTATTCTGATTCCCGTATATAAGCAATAATTTGTTGGAGATGAAAAATAACTGAAATACTTGGGGGGAAATCGTCACTTTTAAAATAATTAAGGGGCTAATATGGATGCATGAATAATTTATGAGGAAAAAGCGCTATAAGCATATAATTTAGGGAGAAAAAGTGTCATGCTCCCATTAATATAATTTGTTCAAAAAGCCAACCACCGGGCAGTGTGGTGGTTACTTGAGATGAACCAAATGGGAGTCCATATAGTATTGCTCTAAGTTTAAAAGAAAGAAATTAAACAATATTGCCAATTCCATATATCATCCAGTAGACAATCAATCACTAAGTTCACTTGCTCTACATCTATGTGAAAAAGAGAAGGCAAACATCAATTTAGGAAACAATTGAAAAAAGCTATAAATGAAAACTAACCTCGTCGATACTATCTCTATCCGATATGTCAAGGGATCTGATCAGTGTATTGAAAATGATAACATTAGGATGCACTCCAAAATCCTTCATCCAGTACACAAACTTTAAAGCATCCTTTACTTTTCCTTCTTTACAGTACCCGCATATGATGATGCCAAAAGTCCTTTCATCCGGTTTTACATTGTCCTCTCGAACCATTCGCTCCATTATTTCGAGAGATTCTTCGGGCTTTCCAGCAATCCCATAACCTCTGATTAACGAGTTTAAAGTAGTGGTAGTAGGCTTTATCCCGATCTCCTTCATCTCTGATACGGTTTTCATAGCTTCCTTCACATTCCCAGCTTCCGAGAATGCATAAACAACAGCATTAAAGAAAGGTAAATCCGGTTTCCTTCCGCTTTCTTTAACAAGCGAGATAATTGAATGTACGTGGTTAAAGCGCTTCAGAGCTGTTAAAATAGATAAGAGGGTGGTGTATGTTACTAGAGATGGTTTATGACCTCCTTCGATCAAGCTATCGAAAACTGATAGGGCTTCCTCGGGTTTCCGACTATCTCCAAGAATATTCATCAGTTTTGATTTTTGACGAACAGCTTTGCAGTTAATTCCACTCGCGCAAAAGGTACAACGAGAAGAATCCAGCTTTGGTTGCAGTTGAATGTCATCTTCTACGGACTTTTCCTGCACAATTAACAAAACTATTAGATTTTAGTATTGGTTAGCTGTATACAATATTACAATTCTTTTCACCATAATAACAGTGTCAAAATGGTTAATTTAAATAATATAATGAGAGAGTTAAAATCTTGCTTGGTTTTGATGCTCCTGCTAAATATTATATTCAAAACAGGACTTCAAAATTTAGAACAATCATCATAGTCAATGCTCCTGCATACAATTCGTTTACCTTCATTGTTCTTCCAAGTTAAGGTTCTTTAACAGATAGCAACTTTTATTTTCAAGATCTGTTTACATAATTACTGTTAAGAGTCCACATCGAAAATATAAGTGGGAGAACATATGGTTTTATAAGGCCATGAGAACGACTAGTTAATCGATTGGATTCAATCTTTTAGTGTGGTGTGACTGTGCATTATAACCCAATTGAGTGACCGATAACTGCCCAAATGGGAAAATCTAATTTTAGCCCTTCTTCACCCAGAATCCCGAAAAGGAAAGCAAATATAAGCTTAGGCAGCAAGATAAATTAGCTTAGTGGCAGAAACAATAGGAACTAGACTCAAGAATATAACAGTCCTAATTCACTTTTATTTATTCTTCCAAAATAAAAGGCAAAATTTCTCTATTATGATTACATTGCATAGCAAGAAAATCCTGCCTTATCGAGTAATCAAATGCTTTAATTAGTGACTGCAAATCAAAGTTCAAATTTTGCAATTTCTGTTCTCGAAGATTGTCGGGTATTTCCGGGATTAAATTATCCCAGATAGGGGAAGTATAACAATTTTAACCACCATCTAGCAATGTTGAAGTATGATTATCTTATAACCAATCAAATCAAATAATATGTCAATTCGAATTTACCATTGCTTGAACCCGTTGTTTCTTGATGAGTGTTGTCTCTCTAGGGTTTTTTCTAGGAGTCTTCTGTGTTAGAGAATCTCCCATCTCAAACTTCTCCAAATAAACAGTATGGTTTTGAAACTCCAAAGCCCCCTCCACACTTAGGCTTTACACACTACATAAAAACATGAGAACTGAGCTTTGTTAGCAAGGAAAAGATCCACTGAACAATTATCTACTCATTGATAAACTTGTAAGCTACTGCCCACATGTGATAACAATAACACTTTACGCTCCAATGATTGAGGCGTTGCTATCAAACTTCCAAAGGGATTCCAAGCACCGAGATTCAAAGTGTTACAATGTAAGATTGGGCCACGTCACTCAAATGGGTTATAATGCACAATTGGCCAGATGTCTTACAAACACATATGCTTAATACTCCCCATCAAGGGGACAATCGGACTATTTTGAATATAGTTGCAATTGAATTGGACCCTACCCCTGAAACTAAAGCTTCGGATGGCACCAATACCACGGGCAAACACCCGGTGAACACAAAGTGGACATAACAATCTCTAATACCATCGGTCAAGGTCACTCAATTGGATTATAATACACATGGCCAACCCACACTGAATCCACTCAATTAGCTAGTCTAACCCATAATCTTATAAACTGATATATTCAACAGCAAGCATCACCATTCACCATGTCATCAGAGAAAATGAGGACCCAATTGATTCACAGAGAAATCAGCAATCTTTCCACTTTCCAGCGTCCAAACCGTGACAAATCCATCTCACCCACATTCAGAATTCATTCAACAAATGAACAAAATCCCTTTCTTCTCAGTGGTTCGTTGAAATCAATGAACCATCAAGAATCCAGCATAAGTTAAAGACAACTCTCAGAAATGGGAAAACAAAGAGAACCCAATACTCCATAACTATTAAGTGTTAGTGCTTATGATTCTTGAAATACAAAGAGGAAGGAAGACGGTCTACCTTCTTTTGCTGGCTCACAGAGAGGGGAGTTTCAGAGGAATTTGTTGGAAGTAGAAATAGCGAAGACCACACGGCATGGTGGGTGAGAGTTGAGACCAGACGAATCTTTTGAAATGTTATCCAAGTATAAAATGAGGGTGACAAATTGGATAATTACGTTATCCGCCATTGTAAGGGAATGAACATTATTCAGAAACGGTATGAACATTTCTTTTAAAAATAGTGGCGCAATTACTGCAAGATGTTTAACAACAAATATAATATATTTTTTAGACACACAAAAAATATTTAATTTTTTTATTTTTTATTTTGCAAAGGAGGGACCAAGGGGTTCCAAAGCTTAGTAGATTATCTTGTGGTAATACTCTTGACATCGTGCTTCAGAATATCTCTCACACCATCCAGGGATGAATTAGAATCGATGTTCTCGAATGACTATCTTGTCTCATGTTGACTAAGTAATTTGCACATTGATGATGTTATCCAATGACTATTTTGTCTCATGTTTACCAAGTAATTTGCACATTGATTCCCTTCACATAGCACGTAGATGATCTCACAATCTTAGAATTGATCCACAATAGCCTTGCAGTTCGTAATCAATGTATCGGCTTCTAATCTGGACGCTATCTCCTTGTGTAAGACTTGAATCATAGCTTTCGAGCCAGTTTTCACTACAATCTTTTCGAGGCCACGGATTTTGACAATGAGAAGTCCCCCCCAAGACTCTAAAGTTCTGCGATGAAACTATTAGTGATGCCAATTTCGGTGGTCAAATATGCCGCAATTCCTAACTATTTTTTAATCGACTTAAATTGATTATATATATATATATATATATATATAATTGTTACTTATTCAACATGCTATTACTTATTTGAGTGACATATTATTTTGTTCAAGTAGCTAGCATAAAGACTTTTTATGTTGAACACATGATGATTATTGATGACAATAACATTTTTCTAACATCGTTACACCAATGACAATTGTCGAGTATCTTCTATAAACAAATTAATAAAAAATAATATGAACAAATCAACACTATACGTATCAATATATTAAAAATATTCAATAATTTAATCTAATTAATTTATGATACATTTACTCAAATTTATTTTGTAATTAATTAATGAATTTCAAAATTGTACTCCCTCCGTCCCGAATTGGTTGTCTCATTTGCTTTTTGCACGCTTTTTAAGGAATTAAAGTAAATGTTATGTATTTTCCCATTATGCCCTTCACTTTTTCACTTTTGAGAATAAAAGCAAAAGTCATAAGGGTAATTTGGGAAAAAGTAGAATGATGGTGATGTTCAATTTTGGAAAGAGGACAACATTTTGGGACAAACTAAAAAGGAAAGTAAGACATGCAAAATGGGACAGAGGGAGTAACACTTTACTACTTTATAATTTATTTACACCAATCAACTATAAATAATTTATTCCTTTAAAAAACTATAAATAATTCATATTTAAAACAATAAAACAGACTTCACACAGAACGCACGTTATACTTTATAATTATTGACACCAATTAACTATAAATAATTTATTCCTTTAAAAAACTATAAATAATTTATATTTAAAATAATAAAACAGACTTCACACACAACGCACGATTAAAGAGAGGTTTTGAACTTTCCAAAAAAAAAGTCCATTACACAAATCATTTTCGTTTCATCACAACAAAGTAGCGCGGCGACCCACCATAGTTTTTGCCCAATTTCCGTTCCCAAATCGGAACGAGAACTGAGACGGAGATTCTGATCGGAAGCCAAAATTCAGAGCTCGGATAGAGATTTGAGAGGAATCTTCCGCCATTTGTCGAACGGTGAAAGTTGTAACCGTCCAACGTCCACCGCGAAAACCATCTTCAAAATCCAGGAAAGGAGAAAACAAGTATTGAGAAGGGAGTAATTATTGGATGCCATGTTGTTGAGAGCGTGGAAATGGTACCAGAATTGCTTGGCGGTGCATCCGGTAAAGACGCAGGTCATCAGCTCCGGCGTGATTTGGGGTTTGGGCGATGTTTCTGCACAGGCCGTCACTCATTACACTGCCAGGACTCGCCGCAATCTTCCCTCTGTAAGTAACCCTATTGATCTGCTATTTGGCCGCTTTTATTTATTCTTGATAACTTTGATGTTTCTTATCGTTGTGGCAAATGGGCATTATTATGTATTTATGGGTGTGTGTTGATTTCTTGTGTATTTTGTGGGTTTGTTTGTTTTCTAATTTTCTTTTACTGCTTTCTGGTTAGAGGTTATGCAATGAAAACTTTATTGGCTTTTTAAACATGGGTGTAGTATGAATGAACCCTAGCTGGGCATGATTTTGTCTGCTTGAAAAAAGAAAAGAAGTTGAGCTACAGGCCTCTTGATTGTAGATGTACAATGCATTGTATGCCATTGATGATGTTACATTGTAACTGAGTCTTTTTTGAGTGAATTAGCGGAATGTGGCTCAGATTCATATTCTGCAACTTGGTTTTTAATTTGTGCCTTAATTTGTTAGAAAATTTTCAACATTCTGATTTGTGAGTGTTATCACCTTGCTTATGTAATCATATAATAAATTTATGTATGCTGAAGGATGAAGAAAAAGAATTTAAGATCAACTGGAGACGAGTTGCTACCACAAGCTTGTTTGGCCTTGCATTTGTTGGACCAGTTGGTCACTACTGGTTAGTCTTTCTCTCCATCTCTCTCCTAGTTGTAGATCCAAGATGTAATAAATATTCATTTCCAGAAAATGTTGGATTGGTATAAAAAATTATCAATCTCTGTTTGGTAGGTGAAAATGTTTGTTTACTTTGGTACTTTGGACATACACTCTTCAGAAAATGTGTACTTGCAATCTTGCATGACATTTCAGAGCATACTGATAATGAGTTTTTCATTTCCTTTTTTTTAATAATAATTATTTTTAAATCTTGAAGTTAACTGATCAATTTTCGTTGTGCACTCATCTGCCCATCTAGAAAAAAGGGTTAAAACATGTATCATTGAATATCCTTTTACTTTCTGAAGATCAAAGTTTATAAGCTTTATATGATATTAGTCTCTCTTACACACTTTGGATATAATTACTAGATAGCATATGAATGTCTTTTACAAAGCAGAAAAGCTTTGATATTTTATCATGGATTTGTATGGACCCAACAAAAAAGAGTTCATAGTTTAAGGGTTATCATGAATGGAAGTCGTGCAAGTATATCAGCACCATGTATCTAGTATTCAAATCTCAGAAGAAAATGAAGAAAATTATTTTATATATGATGTATTACTATACTGTATTTCTCGTTTGCTCTTGCTTTAGTTGACATACTTGCAGCAAATGAAATGCCAACTCATGATTAGTCATGGAAACTATTGAGTTTGTATGGTATGATAGAAATATTATATGCCTAAAGAAGCTGCTATTTAAATCCAGTAAATATATTTGTTAATTTCAGATGATCATCAGTTACGAATCTTTATCTGATTAGTTATGTTATAGATTCTCTCCACCATAAATTTTATAGTGTATTTACATAGTATTTCATTGATACTTTGATTGCATATGGACTTGTATAGTATGTATGTATGTATATATATATATATATATATATATATATATATATATATATATATTTCAATATGTCTTTTCACATGAATATAGCATTACATGGAAAATACTTGGTGTACTCTCATTTTATACTCCCAACTTTTACTCTCCCTCACAAGTTCTTGATGTAGACTCTTTTCTGTGGATCCACATGATGAAATAACCAATTATTGTTTGCCACATCAGGGAGTAGAATTTCGGAGTACGCATAGTAGAACTCGCATTACATTTATTTCTACATTAATGTTGCATTTGTACATTATTACTAAGTACACTGTCTGACGACTGACATGGACCTGAGGCCTGTCTGGCTGCTTGTATCTATAGGTCTTATTGTGGCTGTGACTCAGATTTGTTCAGTAACATAGAAACTTTGAATCAATCTTTCATGGAATTGTTTGAATTCCATGGAACATTGGTTGACTGCATAAGATTATTTATTTGGTTATGGCCTATCAAACTGAAAGAAAAAGGACGGGTTAGCATGCAGATTATTATTGCTTCCAGCAATGTAAACATTGTTCTTGTTTTCCAACTCAACAGGTATGAAGGGTTGGACCGATATATTAGGTTGCGGCTTCAATTACAACCAGAAACGTTGCGATTTGTTGCCACAAAAGTAGCACTCGATGGAATAATATTCGGGCCGTTGGATTTATTTGTGTTCTTCAGTTACATCGGGTTTGCGAGTGGAAAAACTGCTCCTCAAGTCAAGGAAGATTTGAAGAGAGACTTTATCCCGGCCTTAATCCTGGAGGGAGGAGTATGGCCAATTGTCCAGGTAGCCAACTTCCGCTTTGTTCCAGTGAGGTATCAACTGTTGTATGTCAACTTTTTCTGCTTGTTGGATAGCTGCTTTCTTTCATGGGTTGAACAACAGCAAGATGCTGCATGGAAGCGATGGTTCACGTCCTTTCTGAAATTAAAGGAACAAGAAGGCCAAGGTGGATAGAAGTCCTTTGTTTTCGAGAAAGAATATTTTTCTTCAGATCTATGATGTGATGATTTAGGTGGTAAAAGCGGAGAGATTAAAGAAGAATTACAGGGCCAACTCAAGGCTCTGCAAAAATGGTGTTTGTAAAGTGATAGCATTGCTCTCTGGTTTATTAATATACAGTTTTCACTTCAATTTTAAAAATAGCTAACATTTCCCTTCTCTGACTTTCCTAATAAGAAGAGCGGCTTTTTACGCTCTCAAAGTTGTTCTTTTGTGACTCTGTACCCAATCAAATTACAGGAATTGAGTTTACATTTTAACTCATGTCTTCTTTCATGTGTTGATTTTCATTCGTTTTTTAATATTTTGAATCTTTCCTCTGTTTCCTGTTGCCAAATTATACCATGGACCAGGATCTACCTTGCATACTTGCATTGTAGATTCGGGTCTAAAAATAATTCAAATTTTGTATTTATAGTTGACACATTTTGCACTTGTAGTTGATAGTTTTTGTACATGTAGCTATCATATTATATATCAGCAATTATCAAGTTAGATTCTATATTTATAGTTGACACATTCTGTATACTTTTTTTACCTGTAGTTATCATATTATGTGTCAACAATTACCAAGTTGTTATTTGTTTAAATGTGCAAAAATTGTTAAATGTAAAAACAGAATGTGTTAACTGAAGATACAAAATTTTGTATTAGGGTTCACAATGCAATATGAACCCTAGTTATGATATAACAATTGTTTCATGTTTCCCATTGTTTGGGAACAATATGCGATTCTAAGAATCTTACGAGTTGCGTTTTTTTTTTTTTTTTATTGGCAATGAAGTAAATATTTGGAGTGAAGGATAAGTAGTGGGTACTAAGGTAAATAGTGATGAAATTGGCAGGTTATTTTGATCAAATAAAATTTCTTAAATTTTATTTAAGATAAATAAAAAAAATTAAAGCAACTATTAATTTATTTATTTTGTCAAAGTAATATATATGACCCCCATTTTGTGAAAATGTAGTGGCCACATAATTTAAGATTAAAGTTTATAAGCATATTCGATTATTAATATACTCCTTTCACTCACAAAATTACCTATTCCTTATTCATACAATTAAGTCGAAACAAATCAAATCCCAAAGCAGCAAAAATTACATGTCAGGAGGCACAATGGAGTGCAAAATGCATTAACAAAAGCCTCTGCAAATTTTTTTTTTCCAGTTGAACTCTCCGATTCCTCTCTGAAACATAAAATTACAAGAAAGAACATGAACAAGGATTACTTCTAAGGATACCCGAGGTAGCCCAGGGAATGCCTAGGATAAACCGAACTTGGACAAGGTTGATTGGAACAATTCCAAGAAGGCCTGAGATGTACTCTGATCATCGGCTTTGATCTTTACTTGTGCTTTGCATGACGCTGAATTAGTTATGCACTCTACCAGATAGGTGCATTCGTCGTTCGCATTCTGTGCGAAGAAGAAGAACTTGAAGTTGGGGGCTTGACCACCTGAAGCGATGCAATTGATTGAATTGGCTTGCATGTGCCTGATAAGGGCCTGAGTAGTTGTTAGTGCTGCCACTCCTTGCGGATTCATGGGGATCTCCTGAACAATTTAGAGAGGAAACAAAAAGACGTAAAAAGGAGGAAGCCTAAAAGTCAAAAGATTTCGGATTTATAATTGATTAGTATTCACCAGCTGTCACAACATCCATTTAGTATAGCATACATAAGCAAGAAAATGAAGACAGACAGAATTAGTTTTATCTGAACCTGTGATGTTGATATTGGAAGTTGTCGCCATTTCTGCTGAAAAACAGTTGAAGCCAGAGCAGCTTTAGGATTGAGTGATAATGCGGGAGGGGGAGGGGGAGGAGCAGGGGTTGATTCAGTTGGCAATCCTAGACCAAGTAGATCATCGATGGCGAAGCTAGCTGAAGGTGCATTTGTAGTAGATTTGTAATCTAAGGATACCAGATCCATTTGAGCCTGTGTAGCAGATGCATTGGATGCTGGAGCACTATATTCTGAACCGTTGTTGCTTAGTCCCTTGCTTTCTTCTCTTTCCGAAGTACTTAAAAGTAAATCCTTGTCATTTGCCTCAACTGTCTGAGGTGAGGCTATGTTATCATTCGACTCTTCCCCAATAGACAAATTCCCAAGTTCTTCTGAGAAAGCAAATGGCCCTCTGTGTTCCTTATCGGTAAACATGTACGAAGGCTGCAAAAGTTTTGGTGTTAGTAAACCTCAAAAAGACTAATTAACAAGAGATTCAACTTTTTCCCATAGATTTGGCGTGTTCCATGTCATGCAAATTACAAAAATTAGACAATCAGATTCAGCCTTCAGATGACCTCATGTCATTCTTCTTTCTAGCTGACTAAAATGGTTTTGATTTGACATTTGCAGTTCATGTACAGCTAAAGTGAAATCACCGGGGTTCTTTCTACAAGTTCATTTTCATCTTTCCTAAGTGTCATCGTCATTGGATCAATAACCACAGAAGTATTCTTGATAATAATCCCTGAAAATAATATCAAAATTACCTTCTGATATACAACAGCAAGACTGTTAAATTCATCAAAAATACGATCTTTGATTTCACTACTTTGTGTATCAGCAAAAACAGAAACAGCTTGTTTTGGAGGATTCACAACACGTTCTGCCAAAGAGACATTGTATTGAAGAAGTCTGTAGTAGAACAAAGCCCTGTCATGAACATCCTGCAATTGTCTAGGAGTTAGGGCAAATGTACATAACCAAGTCAAAACCAGAAAAAAACTCACTACTCTAGTACAGACCTGATGAAAATCATTTATACCAGCAGCCAATGCAGCACCCAAAGCCATCTGAGTCTCTGGTGGTCTTCTCAGGAAACATTTCATTACTGCTGTTAGTAAATGTAAGCGAACCTGCATAGTACATTGTGCTAATTACTGTAAACACAATTGCAATGCAATAACCCCCATGAATGTATAGTCAAACAAGAGTATCAGAAAGTATGCAACACATGAGATACAAAGTTCACAGAGGGAGAAGCTCAATAATAATAAAAAATATGTAAAAGAATAAGAAGCAAGTTCCATCAACAACATTTTGGCTCATGAAAATGCCATTCAAATCGGAAAAATGCATGTAGTAGTTTGATTTCTTGTCCGAAGTAGGAATGACGCGAAAGCAACTTTGTGAAGAAAGTAAATATATGGGTGTCCTACTAAAAGAAATTAAGCTAGGAATGTGATTGCTGACTTTCCAATCATGTAACTACCTTGTTTTCATCACAGAATTACCATTAGTCAAAAAGGCCGGTATCTAACAGTGAATCACTACTGCTTCATGGCAAGTTTGCAATGAATAAAGATGAAGTGAAAATTAGCTTGGTATTACCTCTGCAGAGTGCTCCTCTTCCCAATTCTCAATAAGGCTCTCTAATATGTAAGGAGCATCCTGCATGTCTTGAGCATACTCCCCTAACATCCAAATAAGTGCAGCCTTGGCTTTGGGTTCCTGGATATTTTTGCTACTAATATTCCCAACAACTGCTATGCAATCATGACTCCATTGAGGATATTTTCGGAGAAGATCTTTCACAAGTACCTAAAAGAGAAAGCTCAAAACTTTTCATCAGGCCATTAGTAGCATAATGTAATCTTTATGCCACTCACACACACATCATATACCAAGATATACATTCTAAGATGCATATACTCTTGCCCTAGGGGTGGTTAAAACAATTTGATTGTCCAGTACCCTGGGGGAACTATCATCCCCTTAAGGTTTAAGCAACACAGTAAAAGACGCACCCCTCCCCCCTTTTTATAAGGGGCAAAGGGGATGCTATAGGTATTCACACCAGAAGAGGCCTAGGGGTGAATAGAAAACATGCAAGGTTTAAAATTTCCACCTCCGTGTGTGTGTACATATATTATACCTAATACTGGAAATCAAACGGCTGAATATGCAATAACATCTATAGCTTACCAGAGTCTCAGCAGTCACATGATCCTTTTCCATTTCCAAAAACTGTAGCAGCCGATCAACAATAGCATTTACATCATACTGTTGTAATGCAATTTTGCCAACAGCCCTAATAGATTCCCTTGCAATAGGAATATCCACATTTGCAGCATATTCACATAGTTCAGTCACTGAAATGGATTTAAAAAAGGTCAACTATAAGACAAATTTGCACTGTTAATGGGGAGCATAAACAGCCAATATTACAGAAATACAGAGGAAGATTAGAACATAGGGATTTCCTTCAGTTTGCTTAAAATATTATGGAGTAATTTACATATAATAAGGGGTCTGAAAGGATCAATAGTTAAATCTTTAGCCTAGGAAGTTGTTTCCTTGTACTCAAGAATAATATAAAAATGTTTCGTTCTCTGTTTATCTTCTTCTACTGCTCCTATTATAAGTGCCTTTCTTCAGCTGTAGCAGCTCCAAGAACACCATAGACCCGGTATAGATAATGAACCATAAAAGCATTAAAATGGAAGATATCAAAGCAATTTTTGAATTGAATAATTCATGTCATACTAACCTATTTCGTACGTATTACTCTCGTTTGCCACAGCAGTCAACATCTCAAGCTTCAACTTTTTCACGTAAAAGGGTTCATTGTACTGGCAGTAGAAGTGTTTGTAGTCTGATGAAAATACATAAGGTGCACGCATCACTAGTAGATGCAGGTGGCTTAATACCGCATAAGATTGCTCTGGACTTCCTGAGCTCACTAGTGTAAGTAGAGGGGCTTTAATGCGCTCGTACACCTAATAGAAATATCAGATAAAGGAAATTTAATGAATCAGCATTGTTCCATCTTTTGCTTGCATAATGCCCATAGTGCTTATATGAAAAAGATACATGATTTAAAACTGAAACAAACAGGGAGGGAGAGGGGAGGGAGAAGTCACAATGAAAGGAACCTTCTAAACAAGAACAAATTTAGCAATACTTCCCCTAGAGCCAAACTCAAAATTATCCAATGTTCTAAGGCAAATTTCTATAATTTCTGCAGCTTCCAAAAACTAGAATAGATATCCCATTATGCAATTAGAAAAAATGATTTTATTACCAGCAAATTTTGTTCATGAAATTCAATGTTGAAAAAATCGCTAGGCGCCTGGGGACCGCCTAGAGCGCCTAGGCGGGCGCCTAGACCGCCTAGGAGGCCGGGCGCCTAGACTGCCTAGGAGGCCGGGCGCCTAGGCGCGATTTTTGCAACAGTGATGAAATTTATGAAAGGAAGTAAAAAACTTATGACCTCTGAAAAGGGCCTTTTAACTCATAATTTCATCCAGAGGTTTTGAATGGTCTAGATCTGAAAAACAGAACACTGGCTGGTGCAAAATATCTGCACCAATGGCAATGACAAGTGGATTTCACAAAACAAGGAAAATAATAATTGTGCAAGTAACAGAGTCAAATCTAATGGAGTATGGGTGGCAAAGTAAGATTGAGAAGACATCTTCAGATGAATGAGAAAATCAATAAAAGGTTTAACACTGGAAACACTCTGATAAAGACAAGTTCTGCATCAGTCAAGGAACACTTATAACACGTATTATTATAGGCACCTGTTGATGAACATCAGTCATGGAGAGTGTCAATTGTAGGAACAGCTTGCTTGATGCTAAGACAACAGCTCCATTAGCATGTTGTAGCCTATCTTCGAGAAGATTCATCATATCAAATATCTCATTACTATCTGCAGGAACATATTTGGTAACCAACTCGAGAACAATACATTGAGCCCATTCATTGAATTCCTTTATCCTACACAAAACAATATAGAAAATAAATTTTTCATGCCTCAGTTGAAATATCCAAACATGAAAACAAAGATAGAGGGGTCACAAAAAGGGGAGAGATAAGAGCATCATAACAGTGGAAACAGGAGCATTATATTTTGTGCACACTTCAAGTCTAGAGTGCAGGGAAGTGCTGAAAGAAAGAGGAGGAGGGGGGGGGGGGGGGGGGGGGGGTTAAGTTATTTGTGAATCAGAGTTTTGATGCTAATACGTACAATGTGATCTTTATAAAGAAAGGTTTATCTTCCTACCACAAAATAAAATAATAAATATCACTTCAATATTACCTATTTAAAAGGAAATATATAACTGGCTTGCTTAGCAAAATCTCTCTGTCCCTTGATGCTTCCTCAGATTTAGATCCTTCCAAAGTCCAAATCTCTTGTAGGGCAGATAAACAATTGGCAACAACCTGATGAACAAGAAAGAGGAATACAGTCCAGGAATCTGATTTGAATTTATAAGTCTAATCAAAGAAGCTTAATAAGTACAGGACATATATGTATGCATGAATCTAAACAACTGAACAAATAAAATGGTCACATGTGCTTTCAGCTATTTAAAAAGAGGTTGGAGCTATGTTACAGCACTGGAATTCATCCATTTTTGTGATCAATTTACACTATAAGAATAAGAATGAACTAAGTGGAAGAATTATCTATACAATATATGACTATATCTAGAAGATGAAAGATTATACTTTTAATGAAATTGTATTGGATGTTTTTTTAAGAATCTAACTAATAACTATGTAGGCAGTTTCAACCTTCAATCAATTATCCTAATAAGAAAGCATGTCTTTGAAGGTTCAGATTTCAGATGCTCAAACTTCAGTCCTTAACCATAGAGAGGGATACTGATTTCCTTTCAAATATCCAAGAGCTGCTTAAAATATAGAATCACCTTTTCTCTTCATCCTCTATAGTTTTACCTTTAAAGGGCTTAAATGTAGCTAGACTGCATGAATTTTAGTAAAAGATTTCATAAAACTGTTAACTTTTATAAAGTTAGTCTTAGGCAATATATTTAAAACTGAATCTTAAGTCATTGGTAAACATTGATTTTTTGGTTCAACCAAGTTCAATAGTCAAGTATATGTACTTTGCTTACACATATAGTATAAAGATGCTCATAACAAGTTTAACAACATTTAACATAGTCAATTTGCCAATTTCCCCTGTTTCTTAAAGGTGGAGAATTTTCCAACAGTAAAAATTTATTATAAAAAAAAAAAAAAAAAAAAAAAAAAAAAAAAAAAAAAAAAAAACACATAAACTGACCTGAGGATCTGGGTCATTAAGCATCAATTGCTTAAGTAATGTGGGAAAATCGGCATCCACACAAGTTGAAGCAGAGATATGGTACAACTTCAAGACACCTATTGCAGCAACTGTCCTTACATAACTATTTGAATCCTTCAACCCTGAACCCAATGGTCCAACCAAGTACTCCACCAAATTTGCCACTCGAAGTGAACACAAACTCCTGAGAGCCAAACCCCTAATCATTGGGTCCTCATCCTTACAGTCCCTCTGGAGAAAATTTATCGTCAAAAGTGCAAGATCAGGATTATTCTTTGCATAGTTCCCAACATACAGGTAACACATCTTTTTTAGCACAATGTCCGAGGTCGCTGAGCACATAACCATTTCACTAAAAACCGATGACACATCAATCCCAATCGTCATGTATGAGATAACCTTCTTGAATAGCTCTCTCTTTGAATCATCAGCCCCAGGCGCTCGGCTCCCTGCCAGCTGACGAAGCTGCATTTTCAAATCTGAGACCTCCCCTTTCCTGACCAAATCAAAATTAGCATCATGGCTCTTAGATCCACTATAACCTGAATCTTCATAACTTTTCAAGTTCGAGAGATAAAATTTTCCAATAATCCTTTCCATCCTAACACACAGTAATCTCTAACAACAAACATACAGTAATCACCAATTCAGAAAAAGATCCAAATTCACATCAAACTAGAGCTTATCATAGCTCGAGCATATACATATACACCCAACAGCTAGAAAACATACACAGAACCATTGCCTCTAAGAAATATTAATTGCAGAGCAGTATAAACTCAACAATTTCTCCGGATCAATTTAGGCTAAATCGAAGCTCAATGATCATATTAACAGAAGCAACTGAAGACCCTTTCCAGGGTCAATTCAGAATGGTTTGACACAAAGGCTTTATGAATTCAACTAAAAATATCCAATTTCAACACATTCCTTATTGTAATTGACGACAATTACGGCCCTATTTTAAAAGCAATTTAAAAATTAAGGAACTCTTCGAGTTCTCCATCCGAGACAAGGTGACAAACAGTATATAATGCATCTACGCATACACATCCGGATATACATACAGACGGAGAGATAGATAGAGAATTGATACCCGGAAGGTTGAGAAGGAGAAGGCGATCGCTGAGCATTAGCTGGAGGAGCCATGTTGAAGTCTCAACAGTGTTCTTCTTCTTCTTCTTCTTCTTCTTCTTCTTCTTGCTCTGGCGATTATGATTGGAATGGATCTCTGTCGTGCTGCCAAATCGACAACAAACGATTGAATCTGAAACCAGGTTCTTGTGACTGAAGAGTTTTGCTCAGACAAAATTACTAACTACTTCGATTGCCCCAAACTTCAACAAATTGTGAACGTACCCCCTATTACACTAAAAAGTTACATCACAACCCATCTAAGTATTCTAATTAAAAAAATATAAAAAATATACCATTCTCCATTTTTAAAAAAATATATTAAAGAGTAAATACCACCTATGGTCCCTCGAGTTTGGTGACATCGCCATCAATGGTCCCTAACTTCCGTAATTTCCATCCGTCATCCTTCGAGTTGTCAAAAGTTACCTTCTAGCGTCCTTCCGTTACTTCCTCCCGTCTCAGCCGTCAAAATGGAGGGTAATATTGTCATTTGACTTATATAAAAAGAGTTAATACCAGCCAAGGTCCCTCGAGTTTGGTGGTTTGGCCATCTTTAGTCCCAAGTTTCCATATTATATTATTTTCCTTCTTTCATATTCTCTTCTTCAAATGTATTATTATTACTATTATTTAGTAATAGTAATAATAACTTGAGAATGATTTTCCCAAAACACATCTATATTGTCCTTTCCTCCAACACTCTAGCGTAACAGGCGTAGAAGAAGTAGCAGGTCGGCAGTCTGGGTGGAAGTAGAGCAGGCTGGCAACTTCCGGCGGTGGCGGCAGCGGAACTCAAAAGTGGCGCGACTGGACCTCTCATCCGGCCTTCCTCTTCTCCTAGCAGCGACGTGGAGCAACAATGGATCTTGGTGGCCGACGGGGGCAGGTGGAGTCGAACGGGGGCGGCGGAGGAGACGAGGACAAGTCGTCGGAGCTGACGGCGAAGAAGGTGAGGAACAAGTCAAAAATACTGCCATGTCATATTTTTAATACCTATTTAAATAAGTCAATCAAAAAACACATCCTCATCAGCATATTATAAACTGTAACTTGATGTCAACCTACAAAAAGGTCTAGGTGAATTCTTTTTTATGGTTTGTCGATCAAAATAGCACTTATGAAAGGTCAGGGTGTGGCATGAAGAATGGCTTATGATTCAGGGTGCGGAATGACACTTTAGCCAATTAAAAAATAATGCACAAAAAGATAATAGATAATGTAGTGAATATAATCAATTGATGAATTTGGATGTAAAAATTTTTTACATTGGAGAAAAATAAAGACAATATAACTAATGAAATTATTTCTCTTAATTAATTTATTGATAATGAATAAATTTTTTTAATAAAGACATTGTAGGGACAATGTAGCAAATATAATCAATTGATGAATTTGAATTTTGAATGTAAAGAATTTTTATATTTGAGAAAAATAAAGACAATAGACATTGTAGAGTACTAATTATGCCAACTTTGATTGGGATGTGGTTCGAACCTAAGACCTTTCTTATTGAAATAAATGAGTAAGTTAACGGTGAACTAATAGAAAAAATTAAAATTTGATCAATTTGAGCCATTCATTTGATTAAAAAATTTGACCGCCATTTTTCCTACCCATTATAGATCTAACTCTCTTGAGCTCTTATTAGTATAGTAGATAGTAGATAGATATATAACACATTGTTTAATGTTATTAATATTTCATTTAGACATGTTTTAAGGTTATATTATAGTATTGATTCTTACTTCTTTCTTTTATGAGTTTTTGTTTTAAGTTAAAAAAAAAAAAAAAATCTTAAATTATTTCCTTGCTTGTGTGTGTATATTTTCATTAGTATTTGTGTTTTGATGGGCCATGGCCCCTGCGTTATTTTATTGAGAAGATATTTGTCCAAGGGAGATTCATTTTTAATGAAGTTTTGACCTAAGAAAAATAAAAGTTTTGGCGGGCTAGTAAGGAGCTGAGGAAGGCAGGGTGGCCCAAGTGAGGGGTGGCGTTGATTGGATTGGTAGGACAAGGAGAAGAAGTTGCCACTGCCGCGAGGTTGGAACTGCCCATGGCTAGCCGGCGCTCAACTGCCGCTGGGGTCCACTGCCTCGTGCTAGGAGCGTTGTCGTTGTGGGGTCTGGAGTGCCCATGACCGGCTAGCGTTCGGTCGGCATAAGGGCTTGTCGGCCTCCTCCAAGATGGCGTGGCTAGTGGGGGTGGCGCAACATCTGCGCCCCACCGCCGATGGGGTGGTGGTGGTGAAGGCTCGCAGCATTAAGCATATGGCATGGGGTAAAAAGGCGGTGAAGGCATGAGAAGGTGACAATGTGTGTGAGTGAAGAAGGGAGAGAGAAGGGACACATGGATGGTGAGCAAGGAAGGCAAGCGAGTCCATACACTTGGCAGTCAATGAAGGGATCTTCTATGCTATAAATAGGCAATCCTACAACCCTCCCCTAGTTTAGTGGCTTTTGGTCTCTACCTTCTACAGGATAACCAGGGCTTGGTTTTTAGTGACAACAATATTATTCATTCTTCCAAAAAGGTTGAACCCCAATCTTAAGGGTACCCCACACTCCGACCCGAACAACAATATTATTCATAGCCATCTATTTGGGCGCGTTATAGTATATATTATTTGTTTATTCTTTGGACTTTCAATCCCTGTTATCTCGAGCATTGTATATATTGTGGATCCGATCATGACAAAACCATTAGGCAATTATTAGATTATGATGTGTTCAATTCAAATTTATTTTGGTAATAATGATTTAGAGTTTTTTGCACTTTTGGTCCCACGACTATAGTGGCACTAGCAGAATTGATCCACGACTTTTGAACCTTGCAATTTTAGTCCACGACTATTGATTTTTTTGCAAAAATGGTCCTTCCGGCCACTTTTCCGTCAAAATTTCACCGGAAATTTTTTTTTTATCCATTTTTAACAGGGCTAAAATTGATATTTTACTTATCTCAAAATATAAAGGAAATACATAAAACGGAAAGGTAAAAGTGATTGCATTTGAGAATCTCCCGCCGCTTCTCTCGCCGGAAATCTATACAACGAAGCTTTTCCGATGTCTTCGGATGATCCCGCAGGCGTGCTGGCTCCGCCTCCAATGCTGCTGCCGGATAACCCAACTAGCCCGGGGAACGCCACGGCCGCTCCGCCGCTTACTGACAGCCCTACCTGCTCCAGGAACTCCGCCGCCTGGGGCAGTAGTATGTAGCCCAGTAATATTGTATGTAGTCAAATGTCAATTTTTTTCTTTTATTTTTTAAGATAAGTAAAATGTCAATTTTAGCCTTGTTAAAAATGGATAAAAAAAATTTTCCGGTGGAATTTTGACGGAAAAGTGGCCGGAGGGACCATTTTTGCAAAAAAATCAATAGTCGTGGACTAAAATTGCAAGGTTCAAAAGTCGTGGATCAATTCTGCTAGTGCCACTATAGTCGTGGGACCAAAAGTGCAAAAAACTCTAATGATTTATGTCATGATAATTGATCGTTTAAACGTTAGAGTGACACTTCGTATAAAAGCAAATTAAATCTCCAATAAATAAAGAAAGTACTACTGACTCTGTTACAATGTAGTATTTGTTCATAATTACTTTCTCAACCTATTGAAGCACAAAGACTCAATACCGTCTCTACTGACGCTCAAACCCATCACAACCTTCAATATGAGAGAGCAATTTGGTACCACTAGACCACCAGGTTTAAAAAAAAAAAAAAAAAAAAAAAAAAAAAAAACTATACAACACACTATTTTTTTTTATTTATTTTTATATAACATAGGGAAGGGCCAACCCCAGAAGGCAAAACAAAGGTTAATCTCTCCTAGCACTAGGCAATATGGCCACATCACGCAAGATATGCACAACAATATCTACAGGAGGGCAAGCAGACAACAGAGAGAGAACCATCTCATTTCCACAATTTCCAGCCAGCCAGTCCAAGCAACCATAACTTGGTTTTGTTCTAGGATAACATGACAGCACTCCGATTCCAGTTCTTCCTCATCCACATTCGGCATACGTTGATAAGGTTAAACAGAGGGCCACCATTATTGGCACAAAAACTTGGGTCATTAATCCACTGAACTAAGTTGCGAATCATTATTGCATGGACCATACTATCAAATAATGTATATTTAATACACAAATAATATACTTTTAGTATATTAAAATGTACATTGTATTCAAGACAAGTACATTATTTGAGTACTTTTATTATATTAAAAATGTATTGTTTGTTATGGTCCGCACAATAATTTGCCTTACGTTGCAACACAGTAATTTAATCTAGAAGGAACTAAAGGACCTTCACTATGAGTGCTTGTTCTTCTTGGGGCAACACACGTGAGCAGCCGGATTCTCCCAGTCTCCCGCAGTAGCCTAGCATTTAATACCATTATTTGAGCTTTTCGTTTCCCATCCTTTAGATTTCCTGTTAAATTGTTGAAAATTTTTGGGTAGTATTCAATTCATAGTTACTCAAAGTTTTTTTTTTTTTTTTTTTTTTTTTTTTTTTTTTTTTTTCCTTATTATTGAAGAATGAAGAGTGCAGTTTAGTCCCGTCTTACAATAGATCAGAGATCATATTATCTGTACTAATAGTAAGTAGGGTGTACCATTATGAGTGCAAATGATGGTTTATGATAAGTTGAGATCACCTAAATTAAAATTTAAAAAAAACATATATAACTATTAACTACTAGTCTATCTTCCATATTTACAAATCATGTTTATTACTTTCTACTTACAATTTAATTTTTTATAATATTAAATTTAGAATTAATTAATGCATAAAAAATTTATATATTTTTAAACTATACTAAAAATACTAGAGAAAAGGGTCAAATAAACTCTTGAACTTTACTCAACAGGACAATTAGGCCTTTGAACTTTAAAAAAGTACAATTAAACACTCAAATTTGTCATTTTGGGACATCTAAACCCAATAACCGGTTATTTACCTGAAATAACAGGTCATTTAAAATTCAATTCCGACGATATTATATTCCGGCGAAAAAAAAATATTTCGGCGACGATAATTTTTATTTTTATTTTTAAATTTAAGCCTTCTACCGGTGGAGAAGGCAACCTCTGGTCGTCCTCTCCATTATTGGAGAAGACGACCGGAAATTGCTCCGGTAATTTTTTTATTTTTTTTAGTGGCGGTCAACAGTGATTTCCAACAGTCAACATCAATAATTTACCGGTAATCTGTTGATTATCGGTAAATTAGGCTTATTTGACTCAAAATGACAAGTTCAAGTGTTTAATTGCACTTTTTTTTAAAGTCAAAGGGCCTAATTGCCCTTTTGAATAAAGTTCAAGGGTTTATTTGACCCTTTTTCAAAATCAATGTTGCAAAAATCGCGCCTAGACGGCGGTCGACCGCCTAAAAATTTGGCGGAATCACCATTCTAGGCGGTTGGCCGCCTAGGCGGCCTAGGCGCCGAGTAGGTCTAAGCGGCCTAGGCGGGATTTAACTAATTTTAAAAAAAAAAATTAAAAAAATTTATAAAAAAAAAATCGGCGCCTAGCGATTTTTGCAACCTTGCTCAAAATACTATTAAACATTAAAAAAATTAAAAAAAAATACTAAAAAAAAAAAAAAAGAAAAAGAAGAAAACAACTGGTTTCAACAATGAATACTAGTTTTCAAAAAAACAATGAATACTAAACATGATCCATAAACATGATGAATATTTAAATATATAAATACTTTCAATCAACATTTTGCTAAAATATATAAATACTTTTGGTGTGGATTGTATCATTTGTACGCACATGAAAACTAAGGTCTAAAAAGTCTATTGATTGCCCAATTCACGATTTATCTTTACAATAATTCTAGAGGCGGAGTCTTGTAGTTTTAGGATTAGTCCGGTAAAGCTGGTGGGATCATAAATAAAATAATAATAATAAAAAAATTAAAGACAAAGGGTCAAATGAAATCATCAATGTTTAAAACAACAATGGCTAAAAGTTATTTGTAGAAGAACGTAGTTTAAGGGGATTGAATGGCTTCAAGTGATTACTTGTCTACGTTACGTTGTAGATAGAAATGAGGGATAACTGTAGAAGTGTATGCATATATATATATACAATCTTTTGCATAGCTTGTATTCGATCATATTTGTTTGTTATATATAGTAGTTAACACACACTACTCGTGATACCTGCGTAGCTACATTCCCCGGCCGGCGGTGACATTCCTCACAACGCGCCGCCGTCTAGGGAGCACAGTAATAAACGCAAATATATATAATTAAAGATTAAAGATGGGGGAAGGCAAGGAAAAGAAAGATAAGGGGGAAAAGGGGGACAAGGAAAAGAAAGATAAGAAGAAAAAGAAGGAGAAAAAAGACGGCGGTGGTTCATCATCTTCTTCTTCTTCGGGATCGGACTCGGAGGAAGAAGAAGAGAAGAAAGAAGAAGAACCCGAAGAGTGTGCGATTGTTGCTTTAATCCTTAGTATTATCGCTATGCTCCTGTCTTGTTGCGTGGGGGGCGGGGATGATTGACGGATATATATGATCAGATCACAATAATGGAGCTGAGGGTGAATGAATGAATGATGTATTGGATCAGATGATGATAGATCAGAGTTGTGTAATGGCAGATAAATCTCGATCTAGGCTGGTTGTGTTTTCAAACCTTAGACTTATTTTATTTTACCAATTTTGGATGATTATTGTTGTATTTTTATTTTCTTTGAATTCGATAGACTGATGTTCCAATGAGAATACATCTTCCCGTAATCCTGTGAATTTGTACAATTGTGTATTTATGTAGATGATTGTATGCATTTATGTTGGTTCGCAAATTTTCATGGAAGGAAGGGTTATTGCAAATGAAATATTTAATGAAGATGACATACATTGTAAAATATAAATGAAAGAGCAATTTTGATAAATATAAATGAAAAAAATTATTAATTGTTATAAATATTTTATATTGATGACCACTAAACTATGAGACTCTTCATTTGTTTTTCACTTAATCTCTTATTTATGTTGAAGAGTTGAAGGTTGTATGGATCACTACACGAACACGATTTGTTAACGGGTTAAACAGGTTGACACGATAGACACGTTTTGTTAACAAGTTTCATATCGTGTTGACACGATATGACACGAAATCCGTTTAAACCCGCTAAACCTATTTAATATATATATATATATATATATATATATATATATATATATATAATTAATTAATTAATTAAAATTTTAAGTAAAGTTATATATATTAAAAAAAAAATTTGAACCTACAATTCAATCCACCAAACAAATTAAAAAAGTATTAAATTCATAACTTTCATAAAATGATGAAATAACATCCAAGAATCATAATTTTAAAACTCCCAATTTGTAAATATGTAATATATTTATTACATATTATTTGTAATAAATATATTACAGCAAACACAGACATAATAATATATACAATACTGTTCGCAAATGCAAATTACAGCTTTAAAATACTATACACAAAGAAATTAAGCATATAAGATCGCAAGTATTACAAATTTACCATAAAGTGACGATTAAAGTATTAGATTATTTGTTAAGCTTCAACCTTCAAAGGGAGTATTTGGTGATCTAATGGAATAATGGTAGATTCATGAAGTCTTTGCCAATTTCACGCATTCTTAAGAATTAAAACCTAAAGTCATCAGAATTGTGAAACAATCTAAATTCCTTAATTCTCACGGGAATGTTTTTTTTTTTTTTTTTAAGAAAAAAAGATAACTAAATAAGAATTGAACATTTGAACTTTCCAAATTCAAAAGTTTTTACGGTTTTAGTTTTAAATTTCCTTTTATATTAATTATTAAATAAATAAAATAATATTATAAAAATGGTTCTTAACAGGTTATAAACAGGTTCGTGTAACGGGTTCGTGTTAACCCGATAATATTAATGGGTTAAACGAGTTCTTAATGGATTTAACAGATTGACTTTTAAGACACGAATCATAACGGGTCAACTCGTTAACGACTCGGAACACATTAAGGCTAAACACTAACCCGTTATTTTCATGTCCGGTTTTGTGTCGTGTTAACGGGTCGTGTCGATAATTAACAGGTCTAATGAAATGATATGGTTGTTGTGCCCTACATTTGGTGTTATTCTTCTTCTTCTTTCTCCCTTTACTTCGTTATACATACACACATATACATACATACGAATCTCCGTGCAATTGCCGTGCAATCATCACGCGAGAAGTAATGAGTTGATAGGTCGAATTACAACACGTTATCAGCACGAGTCTCTATCGTAATCTTCGGTGAGCGGTATGCCTGGATCTATTACAATACATGTTTTTATATTAGGCAAGCATATTCATAAGATTCGTATAATACATGGTTTATATTGCACATGTTCATATGATTCGTATATATGCTTGCAAATTCTTGAATATGAATTTTTGATTTTATTTTTATTTTTTGAATCGGAAGAAAGCATGTGATATATATGTTTGTGTAAATAAAAGTGATTTTTCATATATACCATGTATGTACACCATGTTGATAATATATGTTGCACATAAGAACATTCATATCAAAGTAATCAAACTGCATAGATGTTGTTGTTAAATTTACATAAATATTTTTGTTATATATATTGCTGCAATATGAGCATGGTATTCGAAAGGTTGCAATGCTTCAAAATGTTTCATGTTTGAAAATGGAAAATTATGTTTTCCTTGCATGCATTCGAAAGGATATTTTGTTTTTTGCCGAAAGGTTGAATACACGAAATGTCATTTTTATGGTCTCTTGTGGTTTCGAAAGGTTAATTTGTTCTTTCAGACTTTACATTTCGACTTCATCTCTGAAAGTTTGATTTGCATCTAGAAGATGTCAAATTCCTTATTTTTGATATGAACATGTGATATTATGAATGTATATGAGAACATATGATATATGTTTTGTAGATTACGTCTTCCATTGCCAAATGCGAATTTATTGAGCTCACTTATGAATGAAGCAATTATTTAGCTTGAGCTCGAAATATATTTGGCATCTAAAGAATTGAGCCAAGTTTTTTGTTGCTATTTGCTCAGTCACATAGCACCGATGCCTAGAAGGCACAAGCTCTCATTTTCATACGTCACCACTTGAACCACAACCTTAAAAATGAGTATCTGATTTAAAAAGAACCCCTTGAGTTAATGGAAGTCCCTGAAGGACTATTCCGACCAAAAGTCATCAAATGTTCTTCCACAGACACATTTTGACTAGTTTAATCCCTTGTTTAATTTTGAGATTATAATGCAAGTCAATGATTAACTATAATTCAGCTATGCACAAAATAAGTCTCGAAAGTGAAACTCTAAACAAGAAGTTTCAGAGAAATATTTAATTGGAGAGACATTGCCAACTTTTCATGCGAGTAATTTGTACTCCAGCAGTAGTACAAGACAACAAATTATGAGAAACATCCTAAGCTGATTTTAGCACTCCTTGTAGCTAAGAAACATAACTAGTTGTTGATGAAGAATCAAAATGCATGTCTGGTTGGTTTTTGCACAGGTGCCTGAAGCACATAATGTTACCCAGTTGAGCAACTTTATAAGGGGTTGCAGTTGAAATTATAATCGGTGTGGTATGAGTTTCAAGCTCAGAATAAGAAACAAAGTGATCAAGATATTCAAAGACGACCAAACTCATCAAGGCAAAATCCTAGCCAGAAGCAGGTTTGCTAACAATGTGGGTCTGAAGGGAATTGATCCCTACGGCACACCAAAGCATTTGGTCGTCGAAGAATGCGCCTCATCTTGATGATTCTAGGTAATTTGCCTGAAGCAAATACTGCGATAAATGATGATAATGAAATGATGAGGTATTGATGAAGAAATGATTGGTATCATGATAATGTTTCGAACAATGCATGAAAATATATTCATAGCCGAAAAAGTTAGTTCATGCTTGAAGTATAGAGCATCCGAGTAGTTAGCTCATGCTTGAAGCATCCGAAAAGTTAGCTCATGCTTGAAGCATCCGAGAAGTTAGTTTATGCCTGAAGCACCCAAAAAGTTAATTCATGGCCACAATATTTATTGCGTGACCGAGAAATATATATACTCCAAAAGTGTCTTTGAGCGCAAAGTTATTTTTGGATGCAAATTATTATGAATGCATAGTGATTTTACATTGCTTATTTTCCTTTCTATTTTTACTACTCGAATTGACTATTCAAAAAGTTTACTTCTCTAAGCTTACCCTTGTAATCTTACTTCTCATTTTACTTTCTGGAACTTTATTTTCCGGAGAAAGTTTACTTCTCGGAGGTACTTCTCTTAGTTTGCATGCTTATTTATATATTAAAATTTTTCTCATGCATGCAACATGACTCTTCTATGCAATTGACTTGTTTCTAATTCAAAATTGAATTATTATTTGTTCCATAAATCTTATGTCAATCCCAGAAGGATTGCTATTATCAACAAATTATGATAATTCTCTTTTGACTAAATTTAAAATGTCAACATGACAAATCCCTCTTCGAATATGACTTAGTGTCATTTTGTGTTATTTTATAAGAATGATCCTTGACTTATGTCATACATGGTATTATTGATTTAGATGTTATTAGTTTGAAAGATAGAAGCAAATGTTATCATATCAGTTTGACCGAAGCAAACGAGGGAATGAATTATTTCATATCAGTTTGCCCGAAGCAAATGAGGAAGTGAATTATATCATGTGAATTTTCACGAAGTAATTCTCAAACCAGTGAGTGAACTAATGGAAAGTTGAGGATAAGGATTTTTGGGAGATCTTGAAGATCTATTTTATTTGACAAACTTCACAGCTTCCCTATGGTTGTTGTGTACCCTTATAATATCATTTGATATGTATGCTTTCATATCTGATTATATATGTTAGAGTATTCTATATGTTACTCTTAGATGATTGCATATATGTTTTGGGTACTTCATATGTTGCGATGCACTTTTAAAGTCTTTAAAGACCCAAATGATTTTATAATATAGCATGAGCTAGTGCGTTGCCTTTGGCAATTATATATTTTCTTGTTGGGGACATCAGTTTTATATGATATTGTGGTTATCACAATTTGACATACTGCATATCATAATTATTCCCCCTAGAACCTAATACGTGGTGTAAAATCAAACATTTCCCATCTGCGTTTAATTCACAATGTGTAGTCTTTTTCTTATATCACCATCATAGCGTACCTTTGTGGGCATTTATATGTTGATTATAAACCTCCATCTGTTATTTAAATCATTAGATCCCATAATAAGGGATCAATGTATAATTAGGTACGCTGACTGCACATTTTATGACGATCATTTCACGGCATTAGGAGGAGATAAAATTTTAAATTTAAAAGAATGTCGAGAAATTCTGTGGATGATTGATGAAAAAGATCTTCAATATTTGAATCCACGTACTAGGTAGACTGAACGACACTACAAAAAAATGCAAAAATAGCGACGGATTTAGCGACGGACTCATTCCGTTGTTAATGTAGCGACGGAATAGCGACAACGTAGTGACGGAGTTTCATTTTTTTATTAAATGGACATTTAATGACGGATTAGCGACGGATTTGCGATGGATTTTACGACGGAATATTTCCGTCGTTAAATACGTAGCTAATTTTAGCGGTAAATTTCCGCGCAAAAATTAGAGACAAATTTGCGACGAATTTGCGACAGATTTTTTGCGGGTTAAGTCTATAATTTTATTTGCTACAGATTAGCGACGGATATTCAAATCCGTCGCTAGAATTTTAAGCGAGATTCATTTGTGTAGCGACGGAGTCTTAAATCCGTCGCTAGATTTAGAACTCCGCATTTTTTAGTGTTTTTTAGCGACGGATTTTCAATCCGTCGCTAGATTTAAAATGTTGGCTTTATTCGTATATATAGTGTAGCGACGGATTTAAAGATCCGTCGTTAAAATAGCTACGGATCTTAAAATCCGTCGCAAGATTACAAGGTGGTTACTTAAATGTTGGTCATAGATTTTCTTTTATAAATAAGAAATAGCGACGGATTATTGCATCCGTCGCTATGTACTACTCAAACACGGAACATCATTTTTTTAAAAAAATATAGCAACGGATTATTGTATCCGTCGCTAAGTAGTTAAACATACTCCGTATTAGATAGAAAATCTGCCTAGCCTGTAAACACTCTAACCCTTAACGCCACAGTGAACCCCCGCTTCTCCTCTACATAGAAAACCCGCCGACGATTATTGTATCCGTCGGCGGATTCTTCACCGCGAACCGCCGCTTCTCTTCCCAACGCCACCGCCGACAGCCGCTACCTCTCCTCCGACCGCCGCGGCATCTTCTCCGACCACCACTACCTGCTCCGCAACACCGCTGCTTGCTCCTACAGCGCGGCGCCGACAGCGCTACCTGCTGCATCTTCTCTACCTGCTCCGCCGGCCGCCGGCCGCCGCCTCACCTGCCTCCTTCTGGTATGTATGTTTATGGCTTCCCCATAAAATTTGTTTTTATAACACTCAATATATAATTTGTTTGCTCTGCATTCGATACATTCAATATATAATTTGTTAATGCCGCTGTTTGCTCCGCATTCGATACATTCAATATATAAGTTGTTTTTATGGCTTCCCCATATGCTGATTAGTATTCACCGGAAAATATAATATGAACAAAACTGTTTTCCCCCAAAACATTCAAAGTAAATTCAAAATTTTCCCCAAAAATTTACGTAATAGATGCAAAATGTTTTCCCCCAACTTGCTTTTTGTGCTTGGCAGTATGGTACAGTGTTTTCCACTTTCTGTTGGATAATTACTACTGCATAAATGCATGCAATAGTGTTTTCCACTTTCATTTGATCATCAATACAATTGGTGAATGATTATCACTAAAAGAAGAAGGAAAGCCTGTTGGAATCTTGTTCCTTTTCTGGTTTAATTTAGAATTAGCTTCCCACTACCACTTTCTTTGTTCTTGTTACTAAACATTTTTTTTGGGTGGCTTCTTGATTGATTACAGGTATATATGTTAGTTTTAAAGTTATTTAGAATTTATTATTAAACTAAAAGAAATATAACTACTTAAATTTGTATGATGAGATGTGTTTTTGTACTTTTGATTTAAGTACAGTGAAATAATAAAGAGATTATGATGTGTTTTTAAGCCCAAGTAGCACTAGCAGTAGTGCAACTTTATCACCTGGATAATTGAATATGCACAAAATATCTTATTTGGGTTCATCATTTACAAATTTTATTTTTGATAAATGAAGTTTGCATTAGATTGTCTTTGATGTTGAAAGGACTATTCTCTATTCATACAAAGCTGTAAAAGAAAAGGAAAATATCTACATTGAAAATGTATAATATTACTGTGAAGAGAAAATCAGAAAAAACAAGGAAGAAAATAGCAGTGTTGTACCTCATCAATTAGTAGTTGCATTATGTGAAGGCAATGTTAGTATGTTTGTTAACATTTTGAGCTTTCTTCTGATTTTATTTCATGTGTTTTTTTGTGTGCAGGATCTTAGTAACATTATTTTTTTAAATGCAATAAAAGGTAAGAAACCATTATATTCTAGCAAAGTTCCACGGGAAGATCTATACAATCCGATGCTTCTACTGTTGGAGCCTGGGATTCAGCAAATGCTGAATCTCTTATCTCTTATGAAATATACCGCATGTGTTTGCTACTTTAGTTTCTCCTCCATTTTCCCTTATTATAGAGTGATTCCCGATCTTCTTTCTCTAATTGAGTATTTGTTTGATCATGCTGTTGATCTTTGCTTGAGATGGCAATTATGATGTTTTAGCTTATTACTGGTTAGATTGGACTGGATCTTTCTAACCTGTAACCATTTTATTTTCATAGTTTTGCTTGAGGGAAAAAGTTAGGGCTGGTTAAGGAACATTATATTGCATCATATTGTTTCTGTGATGATTAGGGAATGTTTTGATTATATTTTGTATGCATAATATTGGTGTACATGTAATTTTGGTTCAATAAAGGGGGTTAAGAAGTGGGAATGATTTGTGTGCAACTATTTTGGTGCATTATGATTATGAATCAAATACATGACAGGACCATTATGGAGATAGAAAATTTTTAATGCATGTGCAGTTTGCATACTGTGTTCTGAGCTTTTAAGTTAGCAACCGTATGACTCTCAAGAACAATACTAGATATTTATGAGATAGCTAAGGACTATTGCATGATTCTAGATTTCTAGAACACATGGATATGTTGCCTATCAAATTAGAAATTTCTGTTTGTTGTGAGTTGCCCCGTTCATAATATTGTTCTAATGATTGCATATTTACCCAAGTATATTAAGTCTATGGTTTTTATATTTGTCAAGCATTATGCTACATCACTTAGTAACTCTCTTTTATATTTTTCTTTGCTTTTATGTAAAACTGTTCTTGTTCTTAGTTCTTTTCCTTTATGGATTATAGATGTGGCAATTTTTCTTGTTGTCAGTGTTTGAACTTTTTGGTTATGATGTTTGGAAACTGTTGTCTTTTTTTTTTTTTTTTTTTTTTTTCTTTTTTTTGGGTTTCTAAAGTATTAGTAATAAGTGTGCTCATTTCTTGTTTATTTCAACGTGCGAATAGAAATTGTTAATGACAAATTATGGTTTCATTTCCTCATTGACTTTCAAATTGTTTAGGCAAGAGATTGGGCCCAAAGCTTGGAAGAACTGATGATTCGGGGCCTCAGGGTAATGAATACGGAGTAATCTGAAGCTGTCTGATTGCTCCTGTTACACCAGAGGCTGGTTAATGATTTTGTTAAGATCCTCAGTCAATTGAACACATGATTAGATTATGTTTATTAATATATTTAGTATTGTTTCTAATGATATGTAACATTACACAATGATATACTTCATTTCTAATGATGTAACATTATACAATGTTATACTTTGTTTTGTTATTGAATTTGAATTTTATAATATAATATATTTTTTAATTAAATTATTGATGTATTATATTATACGTTTAATGCAGGTATGTCATATTAATTAGTGGTATATATATATTTTTAATTTTAAAAATTCAGGGATAAAAATTGTAATAAATTTGTAGTTTAAATATCTAATAACAATAAAGAATGGTAACAAAATAGCGATGGAAAAATCCATTGTTAAATTTAGCGACAGATATTTTCGTTGCTAAGTGGTAGCTAAATGGCATCCAATGCAAATAATAGAAACAAATTAGCGACGACATTTTTCGTCGATACATGTAGTAACGGACGATAGCGACGGAAAATTTTGACGTTATATTTAGCGACGGAAAAATCCGTCGCTATTTCCTCGCAAATTTCATCATTGAATCGTCGCCGGGAGAAAAAATAGTGACAGATTGTTTTTGTGTAGCAACGGAAATTTCCGTCGCTAAAATTAGCGACGGAAATAAATTGTGTCGCTAAGCTCTAGCGAGGAGGTTTTTTGTGACGGACGAATTCCGTCGCTAATCCATCGCTAAAGTGATTAGCGACGGATTATCCCCTATTTAGCGACGGAATTGGTCCATTGCTATTTTTACATTTTTTTGTAGTGGAGAAGTTTATAAGAAGTAAACTGAACTGGAAGTTCAGAAGATAATTAATCTGCCAATATATATACTGATAAAAAGAGTGACTAGGTCCGATATATCTTCCCCAACTTGGACCGTATGTATTTACCAATGCTCCTTGACGCCAGAAGCGTGGAGATATGTTGGTATAAAATACAAGTATCCGCGGAAAGCTAAATCTAGCAGAAAATTTTTGTCACTCTTGAAACCATTTAAAGAAGTATGTCCTGAAGACATTCGTCCAGAAGGTGAAAAAAACCCCAGTAAAATTATAGGTGCACCCAAAATCATAATATTGGAGATGTGGAACGATCATATAAAAATATCTTTGGGAAATGGCTAGAGTCTGGTTGAATTATAAATTGTCATTATATATATGAGAGAAATTTATGAAAAATGTTATAGTTGTCGACAACAGAATTGCCTTTACAAATTGCTCTTGTTATATGATATTCTGGATCCAGAGCTAGGCACCAGTAGTGCCCTGACTTTTTTTATGTATAAAAGAGCAATTAAGGCATATACAGCTCAGCTCGCTAAAACTGTATTCTCGTTATAACATGTTAACCCTGTAGGTTACAAATGAGTGTTTGTACAAAAGAGAAATACAAATAATTGGGTGGTATGATATAAAGCGAGACTAGTAGCTTAAGGGTTTACGCAGAGACCCTGAATGGATTTTGATCAAATATTCTCTCCCACAACATATGACATTACGTTTCGCTAATTAACATCATTGGCAGTGAATTATAAATTTAGATATGCAGTTGATGAACGTCATGACCACAAACTTATGGGTCATAGACGCTAATATTTATTTGTAAATCACTGATGGATTGAACACTTCTAAAATAAGGAAAGTGAAAATCGCAACGCGTATCATTAAACTACCAAGTCTTTGTATGACTTGAATATTATTGACGGAGTGTTTTCCTCCCGAAGGAGGAATATGCAAATAATATGTACCATTATGTGTTCGTTAACGAATTGCTAATGGAGTTATTGATTTATCATCTCAGTCGATATTGATGGTTTAAATATTATTAAAACACATAGAGAGCTTAGGGGGTGTATTCAATCATGACTTTCATAGAGTTTTAAAGACTTTTATGAACTTTAAAAGTTTGGAGGTATTCAATTCAAACTTTTAGAGAGTCTTTAAAAGTCAGGCGGTATTCAATCATGATTTTTAAAGAGTCTTTAAAAGTCGTGTGGTATTCGATTAAGACTTTTATGGTCCGTTTGGTTCACGGAATAGGCTGGGAATGGCATAGCATTCCCAGTAACAGACCTATTCTTCTGTTTGGTAACAATGTGTATTACTAGGAATAATGTTCCTAGTAATAGCCTATTACCTCAGATGAGGTAATAGCTATTACCAGGGCCCCCTTGGTATTAACTTATTCCTGAGTCCTCAGGAATAATTTTTTTTTTTTTTCAATTTTAACCTTATCTTCCTCGCCGTTCTCTCCCTAAGTATCATTCTACCCTTCCCCGATTCCTTCATCATCATCGATTCCTTCATCATCAACATCAAGCAATTTTTCCACCCACATCAAATTAAAGCATCATCAACATCAAGCAAATCTTTCTGCCACATCAAATTAAAACATCAAAGGTAAATTTTCAGAATTTTATTTTTTACCAATTAAATATTTAATTATATATATATATATATATATATATATATATATATATATATATATATATACACACACACACACACACACACACACACACACTGCTGCGGCGCGGAGGGTTCCGCAGTCGCAGCAGTTTTGTTTAATGTTTTTTTTAAAATTAGTTTAGTTTATTATATCATTAATGTAATTATCACAAAATTTATATAGAATGACAAAAGACTCTAGGTCGAAAGTGAGGAATTCCGTTAGTAGTCATCGACTCAAAGAGTCAGCTTAATTAGTTTGATTCTATAATGATAGACTTGGTGGGAGTACCAGATAATGATATGTTCATCTAATAATTTACCCATCTAATATCAATCAAAGTTTATTTAGTTAAGATTAAGGTTAATAATAATAATAATAATAATAGTTTTTGTACAAGGGCATTTATGTCTTTTAAACATATATTCTATTCCTATTCCTTAACCAACCAAACATTGGAATACAGTTCCCAATGTCTATTCCTTTAGCGAACCAAACAACATAATACAATTCATATTCTATTCCTTACCTATTCTATTCCCTATGGAATAGCATTCCTATTCCCTCCAAATTCATTCCGTGAACCAAACGGCCCGTTAAAGAGTCTTTAAAAGTCATGTGGTATTCAAAAAGTTATGAACTTTTGTGGACTTTTTAATTTTAAGACTTTTGTAGACTTTTCTTTCTCAAATATAAATAGTTGAAATACAGCCATCAACCCCAAGATTTCAAAATTTTCTTTCTAACAACTTTGAATATTTTCTCTCTCTATTTAAACTCTATTTTTTCCCTATTTAAACTTTATAAACCTATCTAAATTTAATAAAATTATTTTTTTTCTTCATTATCCTATATTTTCCTCATACATAAACTCTACCGATTTTTCTCTCTCTCATAAACTTTACAATCTTCCTCTTAAATTCAAAATAATATTATTTTTACTTGATTATTGCTTGTTTATATTGATTTTTATTTTTTCTATGATTTTTTTTTTTTTATCCCTAACTTTCTCTATTTCTCCCTAAATACATGAACAAAGCAAATTTTTCATCGTCAAATTTTAGTATATGTTTCATAAGATTCATATAAATACTTATATATTTTGATTTTTATTCTTTTTATGTTTATATACTATGGATAAAAATAATAATGTTGAGAATGTTGATGTGGGTGAAGAACTATATAATAAGAAGAATTTTATGATATATTAAAAATGTTTTGTAAGAAAATTATAAATGATAAAAATCATTGGAAGTTTATTAATCAAAATCATTGAAAGTTTGTAAGGATGTATTCAATTTAGAGTTTCAATGACTTTTGTAGACATTTTAAAATAAAAAGTTGATAAAAGTCTATGAATGTTTTTTATATAGACTTTTATAGAGTCTTATAACGTTTTAAAAAGTTTTAAATGACTCTATGAAAGTCAATCAAAGTTTATTAAAATCTTTCATTTTAAAAGTCTTTAAAACTCTACAAAAGTCATGATTGAATACACCCCCCTTAGTGATATTAGCTCATGTCGAAAGACGGAGTTTTGAAATAAAAGACTTGAAAATCCAAGTATTGTCTCGACCTAAAAATCGAGCTTCTCCTTTAAGAAGTTTTATACACCAGTTAGCCTACTTGAAAACTGTCTTGAAGATGTTTTATATGGATAAGTATCATTTACTTATCACACTAACAGTTGTCCAATAATCTCTTGTAGTAGATAAAGGACCGTTTAGACTCGAAGATGATAATGAGGATATTTTGGGACTAGAAGTCCATTGCTTCGTTGTTATTAGAGCACTATTATAGAACTAGAAGTTCCATAGTCGCATCAGGCCTGATATTGAATTTGCGATGAAATTGCTAGCAACGTTTAGTGCTCCATCTACAATGAAATTTTGGAATTGTGTTTAACATATCCTCCAACATTTTCGAGGTACAAAGATTTTGACGTTTATGTGAGAAACCAATATGTGGTTTTGATGGGATACTTAGGTACTGGCTCTTTTATTTTATCCATATGATGCCAAGTCCCAAACTGATTATGCTATGTTTTACCCCTAATGTCCCTGATGAGGACAAATAAAGATTGTGTTGCCCAAGCAAGTAATAGGTTTGTTAAGGGGAACCTTACAAAACATATTGCACCTAAATCCTTCTATACACATGAACTCCAGAAGAGTGGTAAAATTCTTGTTGAGAAAGTTCGCCCTAGTGAATAATCTTGCAGATATGTTCACTAAGTCTCTGCCTACATCCACTTTTGAGTAATATGTTTATAAAATTGGGATGCGTTGGCTTAGAAGATTGTTATCTTCAGGGGGCGAAAACCCCTAGCTGTGCTATAATGGACGATCTAAAGGACTTTTGAAATCCTGAAGATTATGCTCTGAAAGCATATGGTTGTACTCTTTTTCCCTTAGCAAAGTTTTTTCCCACAGGGTTTTCTTAGGCTAAGGTTTTTAATGAAGCAATCGATGTAGGTTCACTTGAGTGAATAGTCCTGAAACTCCTTGAAATCTTGAAGATTATGCTCTGAAGGCATATGGTTGCACTCTTTTTCCCTTAGCTAAATTTTTTCCCACTAGGTTTTTTTAGGCTAAGGTTTTTAATGAAGGCAACCGGTGCAACACAATGGTTTAATATATTTCGTGCACTCTTTTCCTCGTCTAGTTTTTTCCCATTGGGTTTTCTAGCGAGGTTTTTAACGAGGCATGAGTATAGTTATTTAATGGCCAAGGGGGAGTGTTATAAATATTTTATATTGATGGTCATTAAACCATGTTCATTTGCCTTGCACTTAATCTCTTATTTATGTTGAAGAGTTGATGATCTCTTATTTATGTTGAAGAGTTGAAAGGTTGTATGGATCACTATATATATGGTTGAAAGCTTAATGAAATGACATGGTTGTTGTGCCCTACATTTGGTGTTCTTCTTATTATTCTTTCTCCCTTTACTTCGTTATACATACACGCATATACATACATACGAACCTCCGGGCAGTTACCATGCAATCATCACGCGAGAACTAGCGAGTTGGTAGGCCGAATTACAACATTAATAAAGTTTCTAATTATATAATATTAGGGACTATTTCAAAAAAATATAATATGAGGGACTAAAATGTGGTACGTTATGAAATGTCAAAAATATGGTATATTATGAACAATTTAAGAACTAAATTTGTTCAAATCTAATAAAAACTATAAAAACTAATAAGTGTGAATGAAGGTTATACCCTTCATTTATTTCCGTTTTTTCCATTATGTTTTCTTTATACATTATGCTATAAGAGTTGTATTATACATTATTTTGGACAAATATACGCATACCATTATAACTTCCGTTATCTTTTCCACTATTGTTACCATGCACATGTATCCACCATATATTTTCTAATTAACCTTCTTCAATTCAATAATAATAATAATATATATACACATAAGACATTATATACTGGAATTATATATGTTAGTTATTTTCTATAATATAAATATCTAAAATCTAAATAAATCTAAAATTTTAATATAAAATATTAATATTGGGCACTTATTTTTTGCGCATCGCGCATAGGAAATACTAGTCATTTGATAAGGATCAAAATTTTAGAAGTAAAATAGTTTAGGGCTAGAAATGCTATTTTTCTTAAAATTTATACTTAATATTAAATTATTACGGAGTATATAACTATATATTACATTGTATACTTAATCTATTTTTATATTTACAATATAACCCCAAGTATATATACCAATTACAACCCCTAACCCTCCCCAATCCCCCATTTTGATTTCTGAGTCGGTGAGTCCCGACTCCTGCGGGCTGCGGCAACAAGTCAACACTCAACAACTTCGAGCGACGGCCGACGGGTGATATACTAATAGGTATGTTTACTGTTTCCAGTCTAGCAGTGGTGTGCCGGTGCCGACGGTGATCCGGCGACTGCTGCTTCGACTTTTTTGGAATCTGCTTCTTTGTGCTTTTTAAAAAAAAAAAAATTAATTTCTATGTTATTCTTGAACTAAGATCGAGCTTCTCCTTAAAGAAGTTTTATACACCAGTTAGCCTACTTGAAGATGTTTTATATGGATAAGTATCATTTATTTACACTAACAGTTGTCCAATAATCTCTTGTAGTAGATAATGGACCGTTTAGAATCGAAGATGATAATGATGATATTTTGGGACTAGAAGTCCATTACTTCGTTGTTATTGGAGCACTATTATAGAACTAGAAGTTCCATAGTCGCATCAGGCCTGATATTGAATTTGCGATGAAATTGCTAGCAACGTTTAGTGCTCCCTCTACAATGAAATTTTGGAATTGTATTTAACATATCCTCCAACATTTTCGAGGTACAAAATTTTGACGTTTATGTGAGAAACCAATATGTGCTTTTGATGGGCTACTTAGGTACTGGCTCTTTTATTTTATCCCTATGATGCCAAGTCCCAAACTGGTTATGCTATGTTTTACCCCCAATGTCCATGATGAGGACGAATAAAGATTGTGTTGCCCAAACAAGTAATAGGTTTGTTAAGGGGAACCTTACAAAACATATTGCACCTAAGTCCTTCTACACACATGAACTCCAGAAGAGTGGTAAAATTATTGTTGAGAAAGTTCGCCCTAGTGAATAATCTTGCAGATATGTTCACTAAGTCTCTGCCTACATCCACTTTTGAGTAATATGTTTATAAAATTGGGATGCGTTGGTGATATGAATCTAGTCCAAGATTCAAATAAGATGAGTATTGTCCCAAGAATTGCTCTCAATGTAAAGATAGAGATGGATCAAAATACCTTAAACCTCACGAGAAACCCTTTGTCTCGAATCCTCAAAGACTTGGAAGAATCCCATTGTAGCTTCAAGTATCTCGATGATGCAATCTTCAATCAACTAGAGTCGGATCTAGTTTCCTTCGATTCAAGAACGAGTCCACGAACCTAAATCTAATGTTGAAGAAAGTAAGATTGATTCGAGTCCACGAATCAATTTGCTAGTCGAGTCCACGGCTAGCCACTAATTGAGTCCACAATTAGCTATAAGGTTTCTTACACAAGTGTAAAGAAAAACTTAAGAATTTTATTGAATTAAAGTCTCCTCAAAACTGATATGGATGTGCCCTATTTATAGGTATAGGGCAGCATTGTAATCTAAATACAATGGGAAAAAGAGTCCTAAACCTAATCTAGAAAACAAGTAAATAGAGTTTTATTTAGAAAAGGATTTAAGGAATCCTTTCTAAATACAACTAGTGTTTTCTCTTTTATGCCAAACAATTTAAATTAATGATGACCAAAAATAATAGGGCTGATTTGGGTCTAATTTAATCACCAAAATCAGCACTTAAACAATTATAAAAAGCCTTGAGTTCTTCGCCATCATTTGCAATTGGGCTTGAATTGGATTTCCACCATTTTTGAACATAACCAATAAAGAGTTGTCTTAATTGTTTGGACTTAGACCTTGTGATTGGCCTAACTGGTACTCTTAATGGATCTTCAGTAGTTTGGGTTGCATTAGTTGGCTTAGAAGATTGTTATCTTCAGGGGGAGCGACAACCCCTAGTTGTGCTATAATGGACGATCTAGAGGACTTTTGAAATCCTGAAGATTATGCTCTGAAAGCATATGATTGTATTCTTTTTCCCTTAGCAAAGTTTTTTTCCCACAGGGTTTTCTTAGGCTAAGGTTTTTAATGAGGCAATCAATGTAGGTGCACTTGAGTGGATAGTCCTGAAACTCCTTGAAATCTTGAAGATTATGCTCTGAAGGCATATGGTTGCACTCTTTTTCCCTTAGCTAAGTTTTTTCCCACTAGGTTTTTTTAGGCTAAGGTTTTTAATGAGGCAACCGGTGCAACACAATGGTTTAATATATTTCGTGCACTCTTTTCCTCGTCTAGTTTTTTCCCATTGGGTTTTCTAGCGAGGTTTTTAACGAGGCATGAGTATAGTTATTTAATGGCCAAGGGAGAGTGTTATAAATATTGTATATTGATGGCCATTAAACCATGTTCATTTGTCTTTCACTTAATCTCTTATTTATGTTGAAGAGTTGAAAGGTTGTATGGATCACTATATATATGGTTGAAAGTTTAATGAAATGACATGGTTGTTGTGCCCATGGGCGGACCTACAATGGGGGCAGTGGGGACTGGTGCCCCCATTCACCTCACCCCCATCCCATATATAACCCTTGTATGTATATGTGTATGTATATATAGTACATAATTTGTATAAGTAATAGAAAACAGTCAAATTTCACAAAATAGTAGTTAGCTCAGATGGTAGAGCATACGCCTTTGCCTAAGGAAAGCCTATTTGAATAATAGTGACTTCTTCTATATTTTATTTTTATTTTTATTTTTACTTTTTAATATTAATAGTGTGATGAGTAATTTATAATGTGTTTTCCATTCGAACTATTTTATCTAATTAATTATGTTTTATATTTTGTTTTAAATATTTGAATAATAGTGACTTCTTCTCTATTTTATTTTTATCATTCGAACTATTTTATCTAATTAATTATGTTTTAAATATTTTTTATTGTGATGTATTTTTAAGTTTTCATCTTTATTTATGACTAGGTCTGTAAGTGTTTTATTTTTTTATTTTTCAAAATATCTCGTTAGTAAAATTCTCGCCCCGGGAGAAGATTTCTGGATCCGCCACTGGTTGTGCCCTACATTTGGTGTTCTTCTTATTCTTCTTTCTCCCTTTACTTCGTTATACATACACGCATATACATACACACGAACTTCCGGGCACTTACCGTGTAATCATCACGCGAGAACTAGCGAGTTGATAGGTCGAATTATAACATTAATAAAATTTCTAATTATATAATACTAGGGACTATTTAAAAAAATATAACATGAGTGACTAAAATGTGGTACATTATTTTCAAAAAAAAATGTGGTACATTATGAAATGTCAAAAGAATGTGGTATGTTATAAACAATTTAAAAACTAAATTTGTTCAAATCATTTGATAAGGATCAAAATTTTTAAAGTAAAATAGTTTAGGGCTAGAAATGCTACTTTTCTTAAAATTTATACCTAATATTAAGTTATTACGGAGTATATAACTATATATTACATTGTATACTTAATCTATTTTTATATTTACAATATATCCCCAAATATATGTACCAATTACAACCCCTAACCCTCCCCAATCCCCCATTTTGATTTCTGAGTCGGTGAGTCCCGACTCCTGCGGGCTGCGGCAACAAGTTAACACTCAACAACTTCGAGCGACGGCCGACGGGTGATATACTAATAGGTATGTTTACTGTTTCCAGTCTAGCAGTGGTGTGCCGGCGCCGGCGGCGATCCGGCGACTGCTGCCTCGGCTTTTTTGGAGTCTGCTTCTTTGTCCTTTTTTTTTTTTTTTTTTTTTTTTTTTTTTTTTTTTAAATATTAATTTTTATGTTATTCTTGAACCAAGGTACAATCTTGAATCTGATTCTTGAGTCTGCTGCGTAAAGAACTAATAGAGTCTGCTGTGTAAAGAACTGGCAGCTGTTATAAAGAGTCTGCTGTGTAAACATTGCTAATTTGCTGTTATAAACATTGATAATTTGCTATAATATTCATAATTTATTGTTATTAAGTGTCATATGTTACCTTGCTGTTATAATTTATAAGCATTGCTAATTTGCTTTAATATTCATTATTGTTTTATCAAGTGGTAGTAACACTAATTTAGTATGCCTGTTAAGTTCTTACTTTTTAATGGTTTATTAAGTGTTGTTACCATTATACCAAAATGGTCATCAACTATAGTGGTTTTCTCAATTCCATCCTAAACGACCGAATGTAGTACCAAACTTTTGTGTTTTTGCTCAATGTAGTCATTCTCATTCGTTTCTTATTCTGGTGTTAAATAGAGGGACAATTTGGTAATTGCAATATTGCCTCTCATGAGGAGAAATCCCTCTTTGTTTTATAACCAGAGAGAGCTACGAAATACCTCTATCTAGGGTTCGTTCAATGGCTAAAGGAGAAAATGGTATTAGGGATTTTGCAGCTCTCTCTGGTCGTAAAAGAAAGAGGGATTTCGTAGGTCTATAATGAGAGACAAATATTGCAATTACCACCAAATTGTCCCTCTATTTAACACCAATTGTATGGAATAACAAACGGAGAACTACATTGAGTAAAAACAAAAAAGTCTGGGCCTACATTGGGTCACCAAAGTCGTTTAGGACTAAATTGAGAAAAATCAATATAGTCGAGGACTATTTTGGGTATTAACACTTATAATATTTAATGAAGTGTTTTAATTCTATTATTATGTTTGTATTGTTGTGATATACCTATGTAGTTATGTATTAGGTGTATTTTAATTTTTTTTTTACCAATACTTATTAAAGATTTTTAAAAGGCTTAACATTAGGCCTACATATTAAACATGCTTTTAAAAAGGCTTCAGTTTGTGACATTATGGTGTTCATAAAGCATCAGAAATAATGCAGGCTGGGGAAGCCACAGTTTGTGTGCGTTTACTGGATTCTAAGCAAATATGCAATTGTATTGATATTTAACTATTGGTTTTGGACTTTGGTATAGAATTAGCAAAAACTAAGACAAGATGAGTGGAGCTGTGGCAGGGGAGAGAGGCTCAACAACCACTAAAACTCCAGCTGATTTTCTAAAATCTATTCGTGGACGTCCCGTGGTCGTCAAATTGAACTCAGGTGTTGATTATCGAGGTTGGTCACTTGTGCTCTCTACTTGTGTAACTTCGATTTACTTAGGTATTTTTATTATTTCTGACTATTTATTTGAACAGAAACATTGTAGTGAGTTTGTTACTTTTATGCTTGTCATGAAGAAGACATTAAGACCAAAGAATTACTTGGAAATAAGAATTTACTATTGTTAAAACAGCTTATTAAAAATGACCCAAAAGACTTACAAGCCTAAGAAAGGCCAAAGTGAGACTCGGGTTTCCTCCATGGTCCATTTTTTATCATCTACACTCTGACTACTTGTTTCAAAAGAAAAAAAGATAACATTATATCACTCATATTAGGAGATAATAGCTCCAATCTGTTAGAGATGTTGCCATGATATTGCTCCTAGTCCTAGTACTACCTATCTAAATAAAGGTAGCCAAATATAAGTTTTGCATTGAAAGCACTGTTGTATTATGTGCACTTAACATGTCCTAATGCACCTTCATTACATTTTTGAGCCTCGGGATTTCTGTATTTGAGTAAGAGAAAAAACAACGTAACTTCCACAATACTCAATGAGAAATTACCTATTCTTTGTGATGGAGAAATATGTGGACACAATATTTCTGTTGAGTATGACAGGAAGAGTTGTTCTCTTTTCGCTAAAATTTCCTAATCATTGATATGAAAGAGTGCAACTGTTGTTTACAACCAAAAGTCTGTCGTGAAGGGTTTGTTTGTTTTGCTCGAGTGATAAGGCCATTTAATTTGCACTGTACGTATTTGCTTGTGTTATTGGACTAGTACGTGAAGATACATTATATTCATACATTGCTTTTGCCATTCTGTATTTTGCAGGCATTTTAGCATGTTTAGATGGATACATGAATATTGCAATGGAGCAAACAGAAGAGTATGTTAATGGACAACTGAAGAACAAGTACGGGGATGCCTTCATACGAGGAAACAATGGTGATTAGTGATTACAAATTAAATGGAAACACTACCCTTTAATTCATTCTTTTTCTTTTGAATTTAATTTAGTTGTAAATTAAAGTTGGCATTTTTCCTTGATGCAGTACTCTACATCAGCACATCGAAGAGGACCTTGGCGGAGGGGGCTTAGTACTCGGCTGGCTTACATGTTTTTTTATCGTGTTACATTTGCCAGCTCTTTGTCAAGAATTTAAAGCTGGATTAGACCAATGTTTTCAAATTCAGTAAAGTAAATATGAATTGTGTTTTGTAGAGTTTGAAGTTTGTTAATGTTGGATGGAACACTACCCCTTTTGGTAGCTTCTGTAGCTTACATGACTGGATTAATATATTCAAATGCACGTCTGTATTTGAGTTTTAGTTATATGAAGGCACGTTCGTGATATTTGCATTGGAGTGTTTTCATTGATGAAATTTATACTAAGAGTCCGCTTGGAAACTCGAAAAATGATTTCTGGAAAATGTTTTTTGAAAGATATTTTTCTTTTCCGTATTTGGTTGTATTTTAAAAAATTGTTTTGGTGTATTTGATTTATTTTTTAAAAAATAAATAAAATTGTATAATTAAATATTTTAAATATTTTATTTAGATATATATAAATCAGCTATATAAATATAATACTCCGTATCAATCTACAAAGGAAAGCAAAATGCAGAAAATGAAGACAATAAAAAATCCTAGTGGATGGATTACATATTCATATCAATAAAGACTGTATGTGTAGTTTATGATGTTGTTCTTGGTGATGGAAAATATGCTTTGGATGAGAGTAACGAATGAATTAATTAATTTGATGAATAATGTTATGACATAATAAAAAATTAATATATATATATATATATATATATATATATATATATATATATATATATATATACAAGAGCTGGTTTTCGGCAGAAATCATAAGTATGATTTTTGTGGTAGAAACCATGTCTTAGCGTGTCGGCGCGTACGCATATACACAAACACACACATATATTGCAATTACATTGAAATTATTTAAATTCAAAATTTTCAAATCTTGTGTAGTATTCAATAACACAATGTTTTATACTCTGTAATATTTTTTAGTAAAACATTGTGTTATTGAAAGGATATATATAAATTAAGGTGACTCAATGGTTCAGCATACATGGCCAAATATTGGTGTGCACAAGGGATCTGTCTATTTTGAATATTATCCAATTGGTAGAAAAGGGTGACATGAAAAGGTCATTTGGATGGCATTACAAATCAGGAGGAGATTTCTGTCCCAATTGCATACCAGTCCTTCTTCTACATGTAATGTTGCCTTTAATTTGTAGAATTGTAGCTGAATCATCAGTGCAGTGGATAAAACCATCAATATATACAAGTAGCTGATAGAATCTGGAGTGATGAATATATATGTTCATGTTGATATACACAGAATATTGAGAATAGGCTTCAGATCTGATGTTTAATTTACATAACTATTGCTAGCAGAATCCCTCTTTCTGAGAATACAAGGATTAAGCTGTTAATGTTAATATGTAATTTGCAAAACAAGGAATTTAGATTTTGTAAGAATTAAAAAAAAAAAGAAAAAGAAAAGAACAGATGATGAGATGAACAAGAAGAAAAGAAAAAAACTGCTTAAGAAGGAGTAGTAGTTTGCGTATTGAAGATGTTCCCACATCGACAGAAGAACAAAAGGGGGAGAGGAGTGGTGGGTTATAAAAATGGGCCGAGTGCAATTGGCTTCCATACTTACCTGGACGGGGTCAATGGGCGATCAACAAGGCCCATGGCCTAGGTTGATGACTTCCATTGCACTTTGGAAGGGTGTTAACCTAAGGTCTACCTTATAGGTGGAGCCTATGTCATAATTTGTGGCAGAGGGGGCCTGCGTTCGCGCGGCCCCTACCCAATTTCATTACCAAAGTTTGGGCTTCTGTAAATCATCTTCTTCGTAGCATAAATTCAATGCTGAATTTGGGCTTCTGTAATTGGCCCTCTTATGTTTAATACCCATTTTGACCAATTGCGGTGAATACTGCGTTGACTAATTACAGTGAATCCATAGGGGGTTAATGTGATTAAATTTGGTCATATAGGTGCAGCAATTTCATTCAGAGAGTGACAATGTGTGTAAATATGTAAATTGTGAGTGAATATTAAGTATTGTGTATTTTGAATCCGGTGGACCCTGATCCAGGGTATAACTACTGTTCTATCTTTTTTTTTTTTTTTTTTTTTTTTTTTTTTTTTTTTGTTTTAAGGAGATATCCTACATATACACACTATTTGTATCAACTGAGGTTCGAATCTTACACCTCCCACTAAGGGAGCCATCCGATACCAGTGGACTACAAATCACTTGGTAACTACTGTTCTATCTAAAGCTCTAATATAATTTGTGTCGATGAGCATATTTTGAGTAGGTGCAGACTCCAAAAATTACATATGTTGTGCGTGTGTGGCTTTAAGTAAAGTAACAAGGAATAACAAAAAAAAGGGAGAATGAAAATGATTCTTTATAATTATTTAGAAGACAAGTCCAATTGAGTCGAATGAATAATTGAGTTGATAACTACAAAGTTTGAAGTTAAATCACAAATCGGTATAATTTTTAAGTTTTGTGATTATCGTTCTAGTTTTTGGTTAAATTGAAAGATATTTATCATTATAGGGTGGTAAAGAATGTTGCAGATTTAAAATTTAGATATAAAGATATATGTTAACTTCAAATAGGGCAATTTTTTTAATTTTTTTTTCTATTTTTGACATGTTCCGAACCTATAAAATGATAGGATTGGACTTGCTTGGTTGACACTTTTTCTACTCACCCATATATGGTCATACAAATTACAACTTACAACACTCATATTACGCTTGGTTAAGAAGAGTAAGTTTTGTGTGAGACTGTCTCACATAAGGTGTGTAACACTTTTAGTTAAAATATAATTTTATTTTTTATATTTTAACTAAAAAGTATGTGTCTTACTGTGAGAAACTAGTATGCCATTCGTGCGGTGCACAAATTAAATATTTGAAATATTTAAATTATATTATGTTATTAAAAATTATTAAATGTTATTAAATTTCATATATAATAAGAAAGTATAAGGTTTATTGTTTATAAAATTTTGTTATTTAATAATTATGTTGATTTGATACGATAAAACTATGAACATAAATATTTGCAATTAAAATATATAACATATGGGAGGCCATATATTCTAACATATAACATAATATGAATAATTAAATTCTATCATGTATTTATTTACATTTAAACTTTTAAAGATTAGTCAAATAATAATTTAATCACATATTATTACAAAATAATTATTTTTTAAAATCTAAACTAAATGTAAAATAACAATCTTTATGCTATTAAAAAAACAAAATTTTAACAAAATATTACTGCAATATATGTTAAGACCACCTAACAGTCTAGCACCCATCTCCGATTCCTCTCTGCCACGCTCACTCATTGTAAGAGATGAAAATTCAATTCGACCTTAGCGGAAAAAATCGATCACCACCCCTTTGGGGCAAATTCAGAGAATTTTTTCAGGAAACGAGAATGGAGATGGAGAAAATTTTCTCATCATCGTTGAGGACGGGGACGGGAACGGGGAGACATCCCCACCCCGACCCTGAACTCAATCCTCACCCCATCGTCAATCCTCGGTATGTGTGTGTGTGTGTACTGTGAGTGAGATTAGGTGTGACGAAAGCTTTAGGTGGAAAATATGGTTTATTGTTAGCCATTGATCTTGTCAAAATCAACGTCCAGGCTGAAAACATATTAAAAAATCAGTGACAATTTGGTTATTTTGTGTATTGTTCAAAGTTAATGTGCATATTTTCTATGCTTAAGGTGCGTATTTTTATAATTTAAGGTGCGTATATTTCTGTGCTTAAGGTGTGTCACACGTCTAGTTTAAGGTGCATCAATTTAAAACTTAAGGTGCTTACGTTTTAAGGTTATGGTACGTCACTTTCTAGTCAGTTTAAAACTTACGGTGCTTAAGTTTTAAAGGTTAAGTTGCATAGTATTATTGTTTAAATAGCATATGTTTAAAGTTGAAGGTGCGTCACTTTTCTAGTTTAAGGGGCATCAGTTGTGCATAGTTTTATAGCTTAAGATGCGTAATTTTATAACTTAAGTTGCGTAGTTTTATATCTTAAAGATGCATTAGTTTGAAACAATGCAGAATGAAGTGCGTTTTTTATTTTAAAATAATTTTTATTAATTTGAGTTCGATGATATAGATTTGATCAAGAAGCTCACTTCATTTTTCATTTGGGAGCTTCTTTCCACATGATCTATTCCCTAAATATATAAAATATTTAAATATAAAAATTTAAACTAGTCAAAATCAATACTAAATAATTTCACTCTCAAAACCTAGTTCATTCTCGTCGCCGGTCTCCTCTGTGCCTCTGCCATTTGCGCAACTTCCTCTGCCGGTCTCCTCTCGCCGTTGCCGCCCGCCATCTCTAGCCTCGCCGTTGGCCGTCCACGGCGTCCGCCCATCTCTGCTACGTCGAATCTTCGTCGCCACTCGCCGTCCTGGGCCATCTCTGCTCCGCCTATCTCTTCTTCGTCTCCACAAGTAATGACTATCCCCTTATCAATTTCATTCATATATGCTCTTTAGTTTCTTTAATTTCACATTTTCACAATTCTTTTTGGTTCATTATGTGCTTGATTTTGTGGTTGTGAGAGTGTTATCCTTTGCTGAAATCATTATTTTGCTGGGGAAAATTTTTATTGGTTAATACTGGCTCTTTAGAATGCATAACCAGTTTGAGCAATAGTAAATGGATTCTTGGTTCCCATCAGAGAAGATTTGAGTGGGTAAAGCTTTGACAAATTTTGGAATTAAAAATTTAGTAGATAGATGGAAGAAGAATTTATTATTATTATTATTTTATCTGTTTAATATATAAAAAATCTTTTCTTTGCCTCACCAACTTCAACCTGATTTTGGTTAATTGTGCTACATAGTACATACTCTGCCATTCAGTTTCTTTGGTTATCAATTGTTTCTACTGTAATCTAATTTCATTTTATAAAAAAAGGGGAAAAATTCCCGTGGGGATGGGGTTGGGGATGGCAGGAGATTTCAAATCCCCGTCGGGAAACGGGTTGGCAAATTCCTCTAGTGTTTCAAATGCAATATCTTATATTTGAATGATCTGTGTGCAGATATACTTAACAATTAATTGCGTTTTTGGGATGTCCAAAAAACAACAACATACTGGAGAGCACTGAGCTAGGGGTTATCTAGGGCTTTTTCCGATTGCCAAAGCCGAAAATGGCGTCAGGAATGGCAGCAATATGCAGGGCACGAGTATCTGGTCTTACGTCCTCTCTCAAGGTGCTAACTTCTCTTCATTTCTCCCCTTATTTTCGGCTTTCATTCAGAGCGTTCTCCACCACATCTCCGGCTGTTGCCAACGAGCCTTTCCCTCGCCCTCAATATCAGGGCCATCCAGATTACAAGTATTCCAACTCAGGACATAATAATAATCAAATGGTAAAGGGCCCTAGTCCTCAAAATCAAGGCTTTGCTCAGCATCCGAATTCTGGGAATGTGAACCAATTTATTAATCATAACCAAGGTTACCCTAATCCGGGTTCTCACCGAGGAGGATATGTGAGTTCTCCGCAAGAGGGTTATCGGAATCAGGGATATGCTAATCAGGGTTATACCCAAGGAGGATATCAGGATCAGGGATATGCTCATCAGAGTTCTCCCCGAGGAGAATATCAGAATATGGGATATTCTAATCAGAGTTTTCCTCAAGGAGGCTATCAATATCAGGGAACTACAAATAGTCTGTCCCAGAACCAAGGGAATTTACTGAATGATCAATCCTCTGGTGATAATATCTTGTCTACTGCTGATTTACTGCCCTTGTGCCAACAAGGTAAGGTGAAGGATGCTATTGAATTTATGGAAAAGGGGGTTGTTGCAGACATGCAATGTTTCCATTTGCTTTTTGGGTCATGTGGGAAGTCGAGGAAACTTGAGGATGCAAAAATGGTGCATGATTACTTTTTGAGATCAAAATGTAGGAGTGATCTTGAGTTGAATAATAAGGTCATTGACATGTATTCAAACTGTTGGAGCATGATGGATGTGCGGAGAGTTTTTGATCACATGCCTGAGAGGAATATAGATACTTGGCATTTGATGATCAATGGATATGCATTGAATGGATTGGGTGATGATGGGTTGTCATTGTTTGAACAAATGAGGACGCAGGGGATACAGCCCAATGGTCAAACTTTTCTGGCTGTTTTTGAGGCATGTGCTAGTGCTGATGCAATAGATGAGGCATTCATACATTTTGCGTCCATGAAGACTGATTATGGAATTGCACCTCAGATTGAATATTATTTGGGGCTGTTAGGTGTTCTTGCAAAATGTGGGCATCTTAGAGAGGCTGAGGAATTCATTGAAAAACTTCCTTTTGAGCCCACAGTTGCTGTCTGGGAGGCACTGATGAATTTTGCTCGCATTCATGGAGATATTGACCTTGAAGACCGTGCTGAGCAATTATGGAGGGCTAGTCAGGTACCTCTTGAGGATAATGTGCCTAGTAAGATTACTCCACCTCCTCCAAAGAAGCAGCCAGTCAATATGCTAGAGGGAAAAAGTAGGCTAGCTGAGTTTCGTAGTCCTACTCTATACAAGGATGAAGAGAAGATGAGGGCTGCAATGAAAGAGCAGGCCTATGTGCCTGATACCAGATATGTTCTTCATGATATTGATCAAGAGGCGAAGGAGCAGGCCTTGCTATATCATAGCGAGCGCTTAGCCATTGCATATGGTCTCATTAGTACCCCAGCTAGAACACCTTTGCGTATAATCAAGAACTTACGTGTCTGTGGTGATTGCCATAATGCCATCAAGATCATGTCCAGAATTGTTGGGAGAGAGTTGATTGTTAGGGATAACAAGCGTTTCCATCATTTCAAGGATGGAAAATGCTCTTGTGGAGACTATTGGTAGTTACAACAACTGGAACTCGTGATTAGTAGAAACACCTTCAAGGGCTCAATGCCCAACAGGAACCATTACTGTTGAAAGCATCACGATCATGTCAAATGTTAGTTGTTAGGAAGGGATTTATATTTTAGAAGTTGGGGCATGTCTTATACTAGTATGCTATGTAATATTTTTTTCTATTCACTTTCAGTAATGGCAACTTGCATCTAGTACTCAAAATGTTGTTATGAAGGGATTTATATTTTAGAAATAATGCAGGCTGGGGAAGCCACAGTTTTGTGTGCCTTTACTGGATTCTAAGCGAATATGCGATTGTATTGGTATTTTAAATATTGGTTTAGGTACAGAATTAGCAAAATCTAAGACAAGATGATTGGAGCTGCAGCAGGGGATAGAGGCTCAACAACCACTAAAACACCAGCTGATTTTCTAAAATCTATTCGTGGACGTCCTGTGGTCGTCAAATTGAACTCAGGTGTTGATTATCGAGGTTGGTCACTTCTCCTCTCTACTTGGTGTATCTTCGATTTACTTAGGTATTTTTATTATTTCTGACTATTTATTTGAAGAGACACTTTGTGAGTTTGTTACTTTTATGCTTGTCATGAAGAAGACATTAAGACCAAAGAATATAATTACTTGGAAATAAGAATTTACTACTGTTAAAACAACATATTAAAAATGACCCAAAAGACTTACAAGCCTAAGAAAGGCCAAAGTGTGACTTGGGTTTCCTCCATGGTCCATTTTTTATCATTTACGCTCTGACTACTTGTTTCAAAAGAAAAAAAGATAGCACTAGCTCATATCAGACATATTAGGAGATCAGGGTAAAATGGGAACTGAAACTTATGGACATATGATTTAGTACAGTTCCAATCTCTTAGAGATGTTGCCATGATATTGCTCCTAGTACTACCTATCTGAAAAAGGTAGTCAAATATCAGTTTGGCATTCTATGTAGGAAAGCACTATTGTATGTGCACTTAACATGTGCTAATGCACCTTAGCTTCATCACATTATTTACATTCATTTTTGAGCCTCGCGATTTCTGTAAGTGTAGAAATGATACACATAATTAATTGGCTAATTATTTGTCAATTTATAGTTTAGATTGGTTATATTAATTATAAGATTTTATTATGGTGGTCTACTTTCTTATGCTGCATCAGATGATTTGAGATTTGGGAAAATATCAAAGTGTATGTTAGTTGTGATTATGAAGTCTTCAGACAAGATTTTGAAATAAGTAGTGAAGTCTTCTGGCAATTTTTGAAATGAGTGATACTCATTATTCGAAATATTGCAGCTAAAAATGGGGTTTGTTGCATCAACGATTCTTTGCTATAAAAAGGCGTGGATGACACATTTCGAAGTGGATTATTTTGCTAAATTGTTCTATTCATTACAAGCTAATTACTACTCCGTATATTATTTCTCAAGGTGGATTGCAGAATGAATTGCTCGAAAAAGTTGTACTAATCCTTACATGATTTATTACTCCATCATTTTCTAATTTTAGGTTTATTCGAAAAGCATACAAAGGTTGATAGGCGAATGAAATTATGGTGTTGAAGACGGGTCTATGATTATTGAAGCTTGAAGTGAAACATTGGCTTGCATGTACCAACTCAAGGAAAATGATGAAGATTGAGTTGTTGTGAAAGATTAGACCATAGTGTGTATAGATAAATCTGTTCAATAGTGTTTGTAATCTTGGTGATCATTTAGTAGGATTGGACTTGGGTTGAGTTGCCCTGTAGACGTAGGAGAAGTGGACTTGGGTTGAGTTGCCCTGTAGACGTAGGAGAAGTTTTTCGAACTGCATAAACATCTTTTTGGTTCCTTTATTTTTTGTTTTTTTTTTTTTTGTTTTTTCTGCATTTATTTTTGTTTTTGTTTATCATTCCTTTAATTATCTATTTGACATAGAACCTAACTAAGTTAATTAATTGAATTAAAATTAAGTAGGAACCAGATAAGTAATTCCTGCATTCAAGATTCACTAATTTACATAAACTACAACTTTTTAAAAAGAATTCAGAATTCAAAATAGGTAAAGAGTAATGATACAGAGTCTTAATATTTTTTTCTATCCAATTCATCTCTCATGACCAAGGTTGAAAAAATCGCTAGGTGCCTGGGGACCGCCTAGAGTGATTAATCGGCGTCTAGGTGGCCGATCGCCTAGCGCCTAATCGAGGCGGGCGCCTAGGTGCGATTTTTGCAACACTGCCTCATGACATAGTAGCACCTAATTGTACTACACCAAATTTGTGATTTAGCAGCAATGAATATGTTTAAGATACCATATGAGAACAAAAATTTTATTATTGAACAATCCAATTTACAAAGTTGAAGAATAAATGTATTTATAAGAATACAAAGATTGAACAATCCAATTTACAAAGTTGAAGAAGAAATGTATTTATAAGAATACAAAGACTCCTAGTGCCTGAGGAAGTATAAAATTAAAGGTAGGTAGCTTCACAATAACACAGGAGGGGGAGAATGAATTTTATTTAGTGGTTTTAGAGTTGTAAAAATAGTGAAGGAAACCACTCGAAAGCTCGAGAAAGAGGAAAAAGATTAGAGATGAAGTTGAAATGAGGAAGAAAGTATTTTTCATGGAATAATAGAGAAAAGCAAGAAGAAGGACCATACTGAAGACGATGAGTGGAACCGAACCGGCGAGAAACATATTGTAAGTTGCTAAAATGGTGTACATTCCACCAAGGAATGCATATACGACTGCTATTGTGGCAACGAAAGTCATGAAAGTGTTGAGTATGAAAAGCCTGATTAAAATTGGTTTCCTCCTAATAGAACCCAACAGGGCTATTGCCACCATGAACATGTAAATTAATATCGCCAAAATAGAACATATGAAAGCCACAGTATCAGATATAACAAAATAGGAAAAACCCTTATTTCCTATCAGTATTGGGTACCCATTTTTGGAGTCGTATCCACCTGGAACTGTAAAACCAGCTGCAAAGCTTATGGTTAATATCAATGTAGCCACCAAAGTCATTGTTTTACTCACTCGTAGCATATCATTAATCTCTTTGTCTACATTATCAGTATCTTCTTCCCTTGTTTCCTGATTTTGTATGAGGTCAGCACGAGGTCCAATTCTCCAACCACTCCGCTGAGGTAATCCGCCCTGTTGTACGTATAAAAATACCAAAATTATTATGAAAAACTACAATCTGATGATGGTTTGGTTTAGCCGGCGTGCGGTAAATTAAATGAGGAAAAACTGTATAATATGCCAATTATCAATATATGTCACTCCTGAATTATTAGTAATGTAAATGTTGCTCCTCACCTTTCCTCCTGTACGGTACGGAGGGGGTACGGGAGGGACAATATATGTACCATTTTAAAAATTGAGGGACAACATTTATACCAATAATAATTCAGGAGTGACATTGATAATTGACATATTATAAAGGGACATCAATTACAATTTTCTCTTAAAAATAACTTCAGTGAAGTCTCGCTAACGGGACCCCATATGGAGAGAGTAAAATAAAAGTAATGCTAGTGTACTTACAGAGATATGCTTAAAAACTGAATAGACTTCGCGTTGGGAGGCCACGTCAAGTAGAGTTTGATGGTGTTTATTGAAGACCAAATGCTTCCGCTTAAGTCGGGAGACTATAGAATAATGATTATAAATGCTCAAGCTAGAAATGCCAAACAGGTGCTGCGGTGTGTTACCATCTTTGTCTTTTTGATCAACAAGGTTGTCGATTTGGGGATACTTCAATATATATTTTATCATATTTTCTCTACCACTCAGTATTGCTTCGTGAAGGACATTTTGGGATTTGCAGTTGATCATCACCCAACAATCTGGTAAGCTATTTGATATGCATTTCATCGTTTTAATGTTTCCATGTCTTGCTGCTATGTGAAATATTGTCGTCCAATCATCTTCTTTGCCTGCACGAATGTATGCTGCAGAACTTTTCTTCTCAAGGATCTTTTGGACAGTTTGATCATCACCGTGTTTTACAGCATAGTGTAGTGGCGTCCAACCCAAACTGTCACTCATCTCACACAAATAAGTCTCCTTATCCAGTAATAGTTGTATGCATCCTGAGATAAATAGTGACATCGTATTTTACTTTTGCATAAATTCAATCTAGTGATTATTATGGATCAAGTATATGGTATATTAGGAGTATATACTAAAAGGAGTGGTATAGTTCAGATTAACATGTTAAAAAGAGATAATATTCTAAATGGTCATTCAATTAAACTATGCCATAATTCTCATCAATATAGTCAACAACTATCAATTATGATGAGTTAATACCCAAAATGGACATCGACTATAATGATTTTACTTAATTTCGTCCTAAACCGCTTTAGTAACCTAATGTAATTCCAGACTTTTGTGTTTTTACTCAATTTAGTCCTACGTTTGTTATTCTGTCCATTCGGTGTTAAATAGAGGGACAATTCAGTAATTTTAATATTGACATCTCTTTACTCCCAGACCTGAAAAGTGCGAAATCACTATTTCTTTTACGAATTATTCCCAAACCTACGAATATAAAATTTGATTCGCAGGTCTGAGAGTAATTCGTAAAAGAAAGAGGATTTCGCACTTCGCTGGGCTGAGAGTAAAGAAATGCCAATATTGAGATTACTGAATTGTTCCTTTATTTAACACCAATTTGACGGAATAATAAACGAAAGACTAAACTGAGTGAAAACATAAAAGTTTTGGACTATATTATGTCAACAAAATCGTTTAGGACAAAATTGAGAAAGATCACTATAATCGAGGACCATTATGAGTATTAATTAACTCTATCAATTATCCAAAATAGTCTCAAAACTATACAAAAATTTACTCAATTTTTTTTTTGAATGCTACTGGCATTATTACATTGTAGTATCTGTTCATATACTTTCTCAACCTACTAAAACACAAAGAACCAATAACGCCTCCACTAAGGCTCAAACTCACAACCTTCCAAATGAAAGTTCAACCCGGGTACCATTAGACCACATAATCCTGGTTACTCAATTTAGTATACGAGAAGAAATTAATATAATTTCAGTAATTTTTGTATAATCAATAGACCATTTTAGATAAATTAATAATTAAAACCAAATAAAAAAAGTATAACATAGTCAAAGACGATTTTGAGAACTAATTAACTCGCTTAAACCACTTTCATTTTTTTTTTTTTTTTTTTTTTTTTTTTTTTTTTACAATTGTTATACTGTGAACCATTGAAATAAAGTTTATTTTTAGTATGCTAAATGTTCATTTTTAAAAGGTTTATTTTTTAGTATATTATAAAAAAAAATTAGTACATTAAAAATGAGTCTTTAATATACTAAAAATGAATATTTATTATTGGTCTATACTACAATATAGATCCTAGTACAGTATAATTTGCCATTTTTATTTTTTATTTTTTTATTTTTTATTTTTTATTTTTAACCTGTGCATTTGATTACCCGAGGCAAGTCGCGTTTTAGTATGTTTATAAACAATTACAAATTCTTCAAAAAAAAAAACTATTTTTGAATATGAATTTAAATTCATAAATTAAATTAAAATCTTCGTACTATAATGTTATATTTTAGAGCCAGTTCTGACCTCTCAGTTGTTGTACAGTACTGTGGATCATGGTTGTCAAATGAAACTGTAGTAGAATTAAAATAACATTATAGTGTTGTTATTATCAAACTAGTGTGTCTGGAAAATGAAACAAAAAAACATAGCCATTCAACAACGTATATTGTCAAATGAAACTGTAGTATAATTAAAATTATGCTTTAGTATTGTTATAATGAAACTAGTGTGTATGAAAAATGAAACTAAAGTTCAAGTCATTTAATAACATATACTGGCAAATGAACCTAGAGTATAATTAAAATACTCTGTACTACTTTAATATTTACTATAATTAAACTAGTGTGTGTGGAAAATGAAACTACAAAATAGAGTTCATGCAATAATGTATATTGTCAAATAAAACTGTAGTTGAATTAAAATGATACTTTGTTATTGTTATAATGCAACTAGTGTGTATAGAAAATGAAATTGAAAAACAAAGTAATATTGTCAAATGAAACTGAAGTGTAATTAAAATGATACATACCTCATGGACCACAATGCTACCATACATGCATCATGGTCCACAGTAAAATTTGCCTATGACCTCTGGCTATGGCCATCCAATCATTATTGCGTGGACCATAGCCTAAAAACACAGAAAGTACATTATTCTAACTCATAAAATATATTATTCTAATTCATAAAGTACATTATTCTAGCTTATAAAATAGATTATTCAAACACATAAAGTACATTATTCTAACTCATAAAATAAATTATCTTATCCTAGAAATTTCATTATTCTAACACGTAAAGTACATTATACATTATTATAACTCATAAAATACATTATTCTAACACATAATGTACATTATTCTAACTCATAAAATAAATTATCTTATCTTAGAAATTTCATTACTCTAATACATAAAGGACATTACTTTAACACATAAAATACATTATTCTAACTCATAAAATACATTATCTTATCTCAAAATTTTCATTATTTTAATATAGGTGTGAAACAAGAAAATTTTTAACATCAAAATGACTTCATTTTGGACCGTGATCCACACAAAAATTTGCCATGCCGTTACACAAAGCCCCCAAACTTTTGGGGCCTTTTAAAAAAATTATTATATATATATATATATATATATATATATATATATATATATATATATATTCATTATTTTATCTATCACATATTACTTTCCAGGTTTATTATTTACTAATCAAATCATTCCTTTTTCATTATTTAGTTTTTGTAAGATTTCCTTATAATTTTAAATTTTGGTTTGTTTTGCATTTTATCATTCTTTTAATATAATTTCCAAAGATATAAAGTTTATATACTAATACTAAACTTAATATTATAAAAAAAAATTAAAATTTACATAAGTTTAGATAGGGATGCACTCAGGTGCGAATAAGTGCTCATGAGGGAAATGCGAACGAATCAGCGCGCGACACGTGTCCAGATCTAATAACTTAAAAAAAAATGCGGTGGCATTTTCGTAAATAATTGAACATCGAAGTGCAAGTAAAATAACTTACAAGTGCACCTACTTTCACCTATAAGTGCATGTAATTTTGCCTTGTTACATTCACTTTCCGCAAACATTCATGCACCTGGGTGTGCTTATAACTATATGTGCAACTATTTATAACTATAGGTGCAACTACTTATAACTATAGGTGCACCTACTTTCACCTATAAGTGCATGTAATTTTGCCTTGTTAACATTCATTGATCTGAGTTCAGCGGGTAGTAATACCCCTGAAAATCACTCGCAAACATTCATACACCTAGGTGCAACTACTTATAACTATGTGTGCAACTACTTAGAACTATATGTGCAACTACTTAGAACTATAGGTGCAACTAAGTATTGATGCTCAGTGTAAATTTTTACTTGCACCTATAATACATTTTACATGCACTTGTAATACATTTTACTTGCACTTCGATGTTCAATTATTACGAAAATGCCACCGCATTTTTTTTTAAAATCAGTGTTTCTCATCCATTAGATCTGGACACGTGGACGAACAGAATTCATTCATATTTTGCGCCTGGGCGAAGCATTCGCACCTAAGTGTGAAACCCCATTAATTAAAACTAAACATATAAAATAAGACAGATAGAGTATTTTTCATATACCTTTTAATTATGTTTCTAAACTTTTGATGAATTTGTTTTAATTATGATTAGGGGTGTATTTAATCTAGAATTTTATGACATTTAAAAATGTGAAGATATAAGATTTATAATTTTAAGAAATCTTTAAAAGTTGAGTGATATATTTGCCCACATAAGACAATTTTTTTTTGCTCCAAACGGCCCCATATATATACCCCGACCCAACAGGATAGTGAAGGAGGGGTAAATCATAACAATTTATATCGTAGACCAGGGTCCACAATGGTCCAATGCACGTAATTTGACTTCATAATGTACATAATTCATGTTCATAATATACAGAATTTATGTTCATAACACACACACACACACACACACACACACACACACACACACATATATATATATATATATATATATATATATATATATATATATATATATATATATACATAAACATGATGTAATGAACACACATAAACACTTAAGATAATACATATAATTTGATTTCATAATGTATAGAATTGATGTTCATAATGCACATAATTCATGTTCATTATATCATATTTATGTGTATGTGTATTATGAACATAAACTATGTGCATTATGAACATGAATTTTGTACATTATGAAATCAAATTATGTATATTTGATCGGGTCCACAATGCACTGTAGACCCTGGTCCACGATATAACAATTGGAAAATCATAGCAACTCAATAGCTCATTATGTGAGAAGACCAAAGGACCAGTTCTTGATACCATGCACAAGGAGCCTAACACATTAGGTTTAACTCCACACTGCGACTGTCAAGGCTCAATCTTGTGTCGTTACCCACAATCTACCACTAAGAAATCAACTGAGTTGCCCATGCGGGCAAGTCGGGTGATATTTCATTAAAAAATTGGGAGTATGAGTAGTATTTTTCTTCAAAAAATTATGGACATTTATATATTTAACATTAAGGCCAAGTAGCTAGCTTATAGCTCAATGGCATCTTTGTAGCTTTTCCAAATGGGATGACACTAGTTCAAATCCTAGTGGGAGTGTTGGCAAAGTATAGCACTAAAAAAATCTATCACATATAGGACTCGTGTATAGTTTTTCTCTCGATAAAATATAAATAGTTGAAATTCTTATTTGAAACTTTTAAACTCTATATACTTTTTCTTCTATTTAAACTCTATAGATATTCAGTTTAAATTGTACAAATTGTTTCTTCTTCATTATCTTACTTTTAAAACCTTTATTATTGTTCTTCTAAACTCTAAGAACTTTTTTCTTCATTATCGTTTAAATCTTCCCAACTCAGGACACGAATAGGGAAAACTCTTCAATCGAGTTAGCTACTAATGACACAGTTCAATATTCTTTTCTTGTTTATAAGTGTTATATTACAATTTATCTTGTAATATTATATCATGTTAGGAACATGTGTAATTAGATTTTAATGATACCAAACTCACTAGGAATTTAAACTCATCTTTTTATCTCTTTATTTTGTATCTTTCGTGTTGAACGAAAGTTGCTTTTGCTCAAAGAATGATTCGTGCTCAGCTGAGTGTATACACGAATCAGAGCATCCCTCAATCAATCATGAGAGGTTAAAGAGAAGAGAAGATCAAGAGAAGGCCGAGAGATCCTCCAAGACTGAAACTTGGAAGGGTCTATCTCTCGTGTAATTGACAAATGATAAAGAAAGATCATTTGAATTGAGAAGACAACGAATGATAAGGACAATCCTTCGTTACCAGATCCCGAGATTACGAGTCAAGGTCTAACTCGATTGGACAAGTTTCACATGTTTTCAGAAGCATAATTGTCCAAGTCTCAAAGCTGGGAAAATCAACCTAGACAAATGGTGTTCTAGGAATGATATTTCAAATATCGAGGAGTATTTAATGATTAGTACCTTTTGTTTTCGTTACGGGACAAAAATGTTGGTTACTTTTTGAAGCCAACGGCTATATAGTACAAGCCGCATTTAAGACTCCTTACCCAGCAGTCAATACACACTAGTTAATAGGTTTGAAATTTTCATCTCCCTCTAACATATGGATTTTTCACCCCTATAAATACCCCTCTTCATCACTTAGTTTGTACTATGAGTGATAGTGCAAACCCTTTCACGGGTTGTGAAATAAGAGTGGAGTAGACTTAGTTAATAGCTGAACCACTATAAAAATCTCTCTATCTCTCTCTCGTTACTTATCTTCATTTAACCGCCTTGCATTGCATACATATTCATCTCAGTTAAACAATTTCTAACGAAACTACGAAAGTGTGCAAAGAATATTAAAAAGAACATATAATTCCCGTTGTGCATTAATCTTTCAAGTAAAGTTTCAAAATTCGCATAGTCTATTCACCCCCTCTAAACTCTCATTCTTCGGCATCAGGACCATCATATCGTTTAGTGAAAAGATGGATTATCCTTAAATTTATAATACATTGATTTTTGTGCAACCAAGTTAAAATAATTTTTCAATTACAATACATAAATTTATATAAGATCTATACATACTATTATATATGATATATTATACAAGATTTTAAAGAAAATTATAGTATAGCCTATCAATGATAATTATACTAACAAAACGAATGTTTTAATCCGTATTTGAAATTAATTGTCTTTAAAGTTATAATATAATATGTTTTTGTGCTAATACATTTTTATGATAAATGGCGCACGCAGCACCCCAGTGTTACCTACTCGTGGCTTGAGGCAAGGAGATCCTCTGTCCCCTTATCTCTTCATTATCTGTGCGGAGGGTCTTTCTCTGTTATTGCAGCAAGCACAAAATGATGGTTCTATACATGGTTGCAGGGTGGCAAGGGGAGCCCCCCATCTCTCACTTGTTTTTTGCAAATGATAGTCTGTTATTTTTTAATGCCAATGCACAAAGAGGCTGGTAAAATAAAGGATTGTTTATCTGTATATGAAAAATGTATGGGCAGGTGGTTAATTATCACAAGTCAAGTGTATGCTATAGCAGAAATACAGGTGTAATGGATAGAATGGAGGTGGCTCAAATTCTGGGGGTGGTACAGGCACCTAACTTTGGAAAATATTTGGGGTTCCCATCATTTGTGGGGAGAAATAAAAAGGCGGTTTTCTCGTATATTGAGGATAAGATTAGGCAGAGAATTGGATTATGGAGTAAAAATTTTTTTATCACAGGCAGGCAAGGAGATTTTATTGAAAAGTGTAGCACAATCTATGCCTACATTTTCAATGAGTGTCTTTCTGTTGCCTATATCTGTCAGCACAGCTATTGAGCAAACCATGAACCGCTACTGGTGGGGATTGGGTACTGACCATGGAATACACTGGAAGGGTTGAGACAAATTATGTATCCCAAAGAAACATAGAGGCCTGGGTTTCAAGGAGCTGCGTGCCTTTAACCTAGCTATGTTAGGTAAACAGGCATGGTGAATGCTTACTAAGTCTGAATCACTGGTAGCCCGAGTTTATAAAGCAAGGTATTATCCCAAAGATTTATTTTTTGATGCACATATAGGAAATAACCCCAGTTTCTGTTGGCGTAGTATAATGACAGCTAAAGGTTTAATCTGTAGTGGTGTGAGACGCAAGATTGGAAATGGAGAGACTACGCTGATATGGGATCATCCGAGGATACAGGATGACCAGGAACTTATGATACAGACAGAGATGCCTATGCAACTGGTAGGTGCCAAGGTGGTAGGTTTGATTGATCAAGAAACTGGTTCATGGGATCATTCCATATTAACTGATTTATTCTAACCTATCGATGTCACAAATATTATGAAAATACCTATCTCCCCTGATTATGATGATACTTGGTATTGGCACGAAGACCAGAAAGGAATATATTCACTAAAAAGTGGTTATAGACGTATTGTTGGAAATTATGAAGATAGGGATGAGGCTTTCAATAAATGGCTTACTCTATGGAAACTCAAAATCCCCCCAAGTGGAAGACATTCCTTTGGAGAGCTATTAGTGATATTCTCCCCACCACTACAAATTTGCTTATAAAGAGAGTGGACGTGGAACCAAATTGTGTTATGTGCGGAATATCTCAAGAAAACACTATGCATGCTTTGGTGATGTGTGATTATGCAAAGGCCATTTGGGGATTATCCAACCTTCCAATACCCAATAGTGTGACAAATATTTTTCATGTTTGGTTTGGAGATCTTCTAAATGTTCTTGACTCTAATGGAATATTATATGCAACAGCGATTCTATACCACATATGGTGAGCACGAAATAGAGCGGTGTGGGATGCCTACCTTCCACGCCCGAGGAGTTTGATTGCGGCAGCTACCGCAATCGTGCAAGCATGGCAGCGAACCCGCCACACCACCGTCGCGAGGACGCCGGCCGACCATCCTGCCGCCCCAGCCGATGCACTGTCGGTACTGCATGGACAGTCCGTCACCATAGCAGCCGCGTTAGCCGCCCCTCAGTCGAGGATTTGCCGCTTCTATGCTGGTTACCTCCACGAGACGGGCAAGGCAACGGCAGGTGCAGTCCTCCTCGATGCAAACGGGGGATATGTTGCAGCATTATATTCAGTACACCCCTTCAGGATTGTTTCTCACTGCTCATGGCCAAGGCAATTGCATGCAAGGAAGTTTTGTCATGGTTAAAGAATTGGGGAGAGGAGTCTGTAAAGCTTTATACGGATTGCCTCACTCTACAACATTATCTCACTTCGCCACCATCTATGCTCCGTTCGTACGTTGGCTATGCTATCAATAGCTGTCGGGCAGCTGCAACTTCGTTTGGTTTTTGTTTGTTTAATTTTGTTCCTAGATCGAACAATTATTTAGCACATACCTTAGCATCTACAGCTTTCCAACATCATACTACTATGTATTGAGATTTAATCCCTCCTGATATTATTGCGACTTATTTCTAATGAAATTACCACTTATCTTTAAAAAAAAAAAGAGGTTATAATAAAGCACGCTTTCAAAAAAAAAAAAAAAAAAGGTTACAATAAAGCATTAATAGATGATGTTACCTGCTTTACCCACATGACGTCTGAAAATTTGCATCAGCATTTCCCAGAATGACGATGCGCTACCTATCATGTGTACAAACTCTTATTTTTAATTATCGAAATGTGCATACAAAATTTCACATGTAAATCTAAATATGCTTATGTAAAGTCATAATTTATGTCAATATGCAAAATTTTGGGTACAAAATTTAGGTAAAAAATATTATTTTTTAGGAGAAAAGATATTATTATTTTAAATATAAATATATTTCAATGTGTGAATATTATCGAGTGAATCACTAAAAAAAAGGCATAGTCTCTTTATAATAGTCTATATGACTATACATGCATTTAAATGTGGCAAATGTTAGAGATATATTACAAACTTCGACTTATGGTTGAGCACTCAAACAATAAGCGACTATAAAGTAGAAAGTTATAGAGGTGCATGAGAGTGAGCCTCTATGTTATATAATTCAAACTCATTATATAAGAGTCTTATATAGTACGTGGTGCAAATCCACTTTTCAAACCAATGTTAGACAAGTGCTTCTTCCAAGTCTTTTCACCTTCATTTTCAAACTCAAATGGGTCTACTTTGAGAATTAATTTCTCGTTCACCCATTATTCATTTTGAGCATACAATATATCGATCAATCGTTATACCCTGCACCACGGCGCGCGCAGCACTGTGCGCCCCGCGCCTCCCAAAACGACATCGTTTTGGGAGGCGCGGATGTGTATTTGTTTATACAATTATGTGTATTTTTTTTTATACAGTTATGTGTGTTTGTTTATACAATTATGTGTATTTATTTATACAATTATGTGTATTTTTTATACAGTTATGTAAAACGACGTTGTTTTGCATCAGGGCGCACAATGCAATGCGCGCCCTGGTGCATGATATAAATTGCCAATATGGATCTCTTCGCCACACTACGAAGAGCTCGAATCCACTTAAACCCGACCGAAATCGAAAGTGGACCACACATATATTTGTACCACAAAATAGCCACTTAAAATGTTATTTTATGCTATTTTTTCCAACAGCAAATCAATCATTATATCCTGGACCAAATCCATCTTAGCTTGTTGATTTTATAACTTTGTAGTTAATAGATTATATATATGCAGTTAACATATTATGTATCTACGGTACTAACCTTGTTTTTAATTTTCTTGGAAAAATGATGACAATAAAGGAATTATTTGTATTAACTTATGAAATAACATTGTTTTGGATTAAGATACATGATATAATGATTGTTTACAATTTAATCCAGACCGTGAACCGAACTAAGCAACATAGATTTACTATGCATAGTAACCTGAATTACAATCAGGTCCATAGTTGTATGGACCATATTTTATATACTGTAAAATAATATACATGCAATACAAAAATAATGTATTTTTAGTATATTAAAAATGTACATTATATTCAGGGAATATACATTATTTGTGTACTGAGTGTACATTATATTATATAATGTACATTCAGTACACAAATTATGAACATTTAGTATATTAAAAAATATACTTTTTGATATGGTCCACACAGCACTCTGTGGACCATGATTCACACAATAATTTGCCCCTGAATTAGCCCAACCAATCATAGTTTATGATGGGATATATCAACCTTCAAGTTAATACTCAATTTAGTCATTGACTATAATGATTTTTCTCAATTTAGTTCTAAATGAATTTTTGTGATTAATTAGATCCTCGACTTCGATGGTTTTATCCTATTGGGTCCTCGGCTACTAGAATCAAGGACTAAATCAATAAAAAATTAAACTACTATAGTCGATGACTAAATTAGGTAAAAACCACTATAGTCGATGACTAAATTAGGTAAAACCACTATATTCGAAGACTAGCCAAACTATTATAATCGAGAACTGAATTGAGTATTAATAGATGTGAATTACCAAGCTATCTTAACATAGGGCTCAATTGGGTAAAACAAACATAATTAAACACAAAAAGTCGTTTAGGACTAAATAAAAAAAATCACTATATTTGAGGACTAAATTTATTAGGACTCTACTAGTAGTATTAGACTAGATCTTTATTATATTAGTAGTATTAGACTAGATCTCTATTTCATGTCTTTATATACTCTGTATCCGCTGCTCTTGATCAATTCACATAAAATATATTCTCATCTGGTATCAGCTAGGTTTTCCCATGGAAAACTTCGGTGTTAATAACGGCTCTGTTCTTGGTTCCTCTGAACGGACCGTTACCGAGATTTCTTCGGTGCTTGCGAATGGTAGCCTTTCATCGGCTCACCACCTCGTTTCCTTAAAGTTGACCTCCCAGAACTATCTGTTCTGGTGGACTCAGATGCTTCTGTTTCTTGAAGGCCAAGGGTTTCTAGGGTTTGTTGATGGTACTATGCCCTTTCTGACAGAGTCACCGGCGCTGGCATCGACTGCGGACAGCGTTCTGGCGGTGGCTTCCGATCTCCCGGCGCGGGAGCTCGCATGGCGTCGGCAAGACAAAGCCATCCTCTCCATGCTCATCTCTTCCTTGTCCGAGGAGACCCTTCGTTTCGCCGTCGGCAAGGGTACTTCTCGGCAACTTTGGCAGGTGATCGAACAAACCCTAGGATCGTCCACTCGCTCTCCAGCTACGTGGCGAACTACAAGGGCTCCGCCAAGGTGACTCCTCCCTATCTGATTACCTTGGTCACGCTCAAATGTTGATTGATGAACTGGCTCTCGCCGGTCGTCACGTTGAGTTGGATGATCAGAATCTGTACGTGTTTTGTGGTTTGTGCCCGGAGTTACGACCGTTGGTGGCAACCCTAACCCGTGGTGCTCCCGTTCCCCTCCCGGAGGTTGCAGATTTTCTTGTTTCGTAGGAGTGGAACTGCTCGGATGACGGCGCGGTTCTCGACGCACTGGCGGCCTTGGCTGTAAGCCATGGGGGTCATGGTGGCCGCGGTGGCAGTCTACAAAACCGAGGTGGTGGCGGCCGCGGCAGGGGGCGCGGTGGTCGTGGTCGGGGGGCGGTCCAACTCAGGCCCTCAGTGTCAGATTTGCAACAAGTAAGGGCATATAGCTACGGCGTGTTGGCGTCGTTTCACTCCTGATCCAGATCCTCAGGCGAATGTTGTCGTTTCTGGTGTTGATGGTCCTACGGACGACTCTCATCAGTGGTTCCCCGACACTGGTGCCACAAATCATGCTACCCCTGATCCCACCTTATTGACGTCCTCTACCACATATGATGGTCCGGAGACACTTCAGGTCGGCAATGGTACAAGTTTGCCTATTGTTACTGTTGGTTCTTCTTCGTTAGCCACTAATTCTAGGTCGTTTCGTATGTCTGATGTTTTGCATGTTCCGGGTTTATCTTCTTCGTTATTATCTTTTCAGCGTTTTGCTAAAGAAAATAATGTTTTTTTTTTTTTTTTTTAGTTTCACCCTTCGTGTTTCTTTGTGAAAGACATTCAAACCAGGAACACTCTTTTTAAGGGGCATGCGTCCGGGGTTTATATGTCTGGTCTGCCTCGCGTCCGGCTCCCGCTGCTTTCGTTGCTGCACGGTCCTCTTTCGTTTGGCATATGCGGCTTGGGCATCCACACTCTCGGGTCCTGCGTCAAGTTTTAGCATCTTCTAGTCTTAGTTCGTTTAATTCCAGTGATCTGCCCAACATTTGTTCCTCTTGTCAATTACGCAAGTCGTCTCATTTTCCTTTATCGCGTGTTGAATGTACTAGTTCGCATCCTTTAGAATTAATATATTAAGATATTTGGGGCCCTACGCCGATACTTTCTGCAAATGGCTTTAAATATTTTGTATTATTTGTGGATGATTACATTCGTTACGTGTGGTATTATCCTATGCGAGCTAAGTCTGATTTATATGCGATATTTGATAAGTTTCGGTCACTTGTTGAACGTTCCTTCTCTCGTAAAATTTTGTCTTTTCAGTCTGATTTAGGGGGAGAATACAAAAAGCGTGGTTCGACTCTCGCGTTATTGGGTATTCGTCACAGGCAGTCCTGTGCGTATACTCATGAACAAAATGGCAGAGTAGAACGCAAGCATCGTCATGTTGTCAAAACAGGACTGGCGTTAATAGCCCAATCCTCTGTTCCGTCTCGTTTCTGGGATTATGCATTCGAAACTGCTGTGTATCTTATCAATAAATTGCACACTCGTGTCTTGTCTGATAAGTCTCCTCACTATTTCTTGCATCGGTCTCCGCCCTCTTACTCATACTTACGGGTTTTTGGGTGTCTGTGTTTTTCTAATCTGCGGTCCTATAATCGCAACAAACTGCAGTTTCGGTCGTCTCCTTGTGTCTTTCTAGGATATCCTCCATCTTTTTGTGGCTATCGTTGTTTAGACACTAACACTAACAAGGTTTTTATCTGTCGCCATGTGCGATTCGATGAGACTGTCTTTCCTTTTGTTGCTTCTGTTGATTCACAAGTACCCGCACCACGCCCGGAGCCATGGGGTGTTGCGCCGATTGTGCCTCCTGGTGAGCCGAGTGCAGTCTCGGCCTTTGATCCTCCTGCAGTGCCCGTAACCAGACCCGAGCCACACCGCCAGCAGCCCGTCTCTACCGAGCCGTCCGTGACCGAGTCCGAGCGGACAGTCACGGACCAGCCGCCTGCTCGGCCAAGGGGCCGACCCCGTGGTTGATCCTGTCCCGCGCCCGATCCTGTTCGGTCTCATATGACGAATACGCGGAGCTCGGGGCCGCATAACCATGTTGCTCTATCTACTGACGTCACTACTGAGCGTACATGTTTTACTCAAGCGGTCAAATTTCCCGAATGGCGGGATGCAATGGATTTGGAATTTAATGCCTTGGTGCACAACAATTCATGGCGGCTTGTTCCTTTTAAATCAGGTATAAATGTAGTTGGGTGTAAATGGGTGTTTAGAACCAAGAGGAAAGTTGATGGTTCGATTGAGCGTTACAAGACTCATTTGGTTGCCAAGGGATTCAATCAGGTTGCTGGTGAGGATTTCTTTGAGACCTTTAGTCCCGTGGTTAAACCGACTACGGTACGTCTTCTTTTATCCCTAGCTATTTCTCGTGGATGGGCTATTCGACAGTTGGACATACACAATGCTTTCCTAAATGGCAATCTCGCTGAGACGGTTTATATGTGCCAGCCCCCTGGCTATGAAGACAAAATGCTGACTGGGCACGTTTGTCTCCTTCAACGTTCTTTATATGGGCTTAAGCAAGCTCCCCGTGCTTGGTTCACTCGTTTGCATGATTTTCTGGTTTCTGTTGGTTTCTCACCTTCAAAGACGGATGTCTCTTTATTTATATATTCACATGGCAATACTCGTCTATATTTTCTAGTTTATGTGGATGATATTTTGGTTATGGGTTCTGATTCGGCTCATGTGACTGCTCTTATTGACAAGTTGGCTCTTGAGTTTAAAGTTCGTGACATGAGTGTGCCCTCGTTTTTTCTGGGTATTGAGACCGTTCCGTTGTCTAATGGCATGCTTCTGTCTCAACAATGGTACATGAAGGATATTCTAAAACGAGCAGGTATGGTTGATTGCAAGCCCGTGGCCACTCCGGTTTCAACCATGAAGGCCGAGACTGATGCCGTGGTACCATACGCTGATCCCACTAAGTATCGCAGCTTTGCATGTGCTATGCAATATCTTACGGTAACTCGGCCTGATCTTTCCTATGCAGTCAATCGTTTGTGTCAGCACATGCACTCTCCCTCTACTGCGGATTGGCCGGCTCTCAAGAGGGTGTTACGGTATGTAAATGAGACACTACATCTTGGTCTTAAGATTGCTTATTCTCCTTCTTTGGATATTCATGTATATTCTGATTCGGATTGGGCTGGCAATCCTGATGATCGCAAATCTACTAGTGGTTTTGTTGTGTTTTTGGGGACCAATCTTGTCTCATGGGTTTGTCGAAAACAGCGTACTGTGGCTCGTTCATCAACTAAGGCTGAATACAAAGGACTGGCTGATGTCTCTGCAGAGGTTACTTGACTCGTCTCTCTGATGAAGGAAATCGGGTTTGCGCCACCTTCTTTGCCAAAACTCTGGTGTGACAATCTGGGAGCTACTTATCTGTGTGCTAATTCGGTGTTTCATGCTCGCACCAAGCACATTCAGATCGACTACCACTTTGTTCGTGATAAAGTCGCAAAGAAGGAATTACATGTCAATTTTATTTCTACCAAATATCAGATAGCGGATATTTTTACTAAGTCTCTTTCGTCTGTGCGTTTTAATTTACTCCGTTGCAAGCTCAATGTTATAGCTGACCAACCTTGTGCGTGAGGGGGAGTATTAGGACTCTACTAGTAGTATTAGACTAGATCTCTATTTCATGTCTTTATATACTCTGTATCCGCTGCTCTTGATCAATTCACAGAAAATATATTCTCATCAAATTGAGTATTAAATCATGAACCTTTGATAGTGAGTATGTAAGGTGTACATAAGCCTCTAGTACATTGCACGCTACAATGTACTAAAGTTTATTGGTTAAACTAACTCTTTCCTCTTTGTTTATTTTTTTTTTAAAATTATTTTATAATTCTTAATTTTGATTTTTTTTTTGATTTTTTTTTGATTTTTTTTTTGTTTCATAGTAATTTTAATGTAGTTTCTAAATATATAAATTTTATATACTAATATTCAAAGTAATATTATGAAAAATTGATGTGTAAATAACTTCAGTCAAGCCTTATCAATTGAACCAACATATAAAATGAGATAGTGGAGGTATTTTTCTAATACCTTTCAATTAATTTTCAAAACTCAAATGGATTGGTTTTAATTGTAATAATGAGGTGTATTCAATCTACACATTTACAAATTTAGAAGTTTCATGGCATTAGATTTAAACTTTTACAAAGTATTTAAAAGTGGTTGATATTCGATCAAGATTTTTAAATTTTTTTTTAAATATATGGTATTTAATTCAAACTTTTAAATATTCTTTCAAAGTTTATTGGTATTATAAAAGTGACCAACTTTTATAAACTATTTCACAATAGTGTAAACTCTTCCCCTCTATTCTATAAATTATTTTTGATATTTGATTCAAAATTTTAAAAAGTCTTTAAATGTCAAATGATATTTAATTCAAACTTTTAAATATTCTTCAAAAGTTCATTGGTATTCAAAAAGTGACCAACTTTTATGATTGAATTGTGTAAACTCATTCCCTAATTAAATTCTACAATTTAGTTTTTCATTTTAATTTGAATCTTCCCTACATAGGATATTGATTGGGATAGCGCTTTTCTTCTAGTAAGCTGCCCTAAACAAAATTTAGTTTTTTTTTTTTTTTTTTTTTTTTTTTTTTTTTTTTTTTTTTTTTTTTTTTGAATTTCTTTAGGGTAGTGTATTACCATTTTTCTTTTAATATTATATTTTATAGTGAACAATTGAGTTTATTTTTTAAATTTATAATGCAACAAAATTTATTTATTTTTTTCAATCACAATACATAAAATTATATAAGATCTACAAAAATATATGATATATCACAAAAGAGTTTTTAATTTAAATAAAATTATTATATTACCTATCAAGGATAATTATACTAACAAAACGAATGTTTTAGTCTTTAATTTAAATAAAATTATTATATTACCTATCAAGGATAATTATACTAACAAAACGAATGTTTTAGTCTGTATTTTTTTTTGAAAATTTTTAGTCTGTATTTGAAATTGATATAGTCTTTAAATTTATAATATAATATACTATGCAATCAAATTTAATTACTTTTCAATTATATTGTTATATATAAATATATAAATATATAAATATATAAATATATATATATATATATATATATATATATATATATATATATATATATATATTTATGTGGTCTAATGGTATCCGAGTTGGACTTCCATTTGGAAGATTATGAGTATGGAAGATTATGAGTTCAAGCCTGGAGGCGTTAATGGTTCTTTTTGTTTCAGTAGGTTGAGAAAGTATATGAACAGATACTACAATGTAATAGAGCCAGTAACTAATATTAATATAAGTTCATTAAAATTCCCCAAACCGAACAAAAAGGGTTTTGCAAACTCTTTTTTCTAAACACATTATATATATATATATATATATATATATATATATTTATATATATATCATATCTTTTTTTTGTATTCTTTAATCATCATTTTATTAAATTATTATATAATTAATTTAATTGTAGATTATATTTTAATTAAATTTATATGAATGGTAAATCGTATGTGTGTGTGTGTATCAACATATGTGAATAGAAGCTTATTATTATAGATATTTTATTTATTTTAAAATTAGAGTATAAATTATATCAAATTTTTTAACATTATTAGTAAACAAAATATAATTTTTTCTCTTTTTTTTTTTAAAATTAAATAAAATAATTAAAATTTTTTACTTTAAGGAATTGTGAAATATAATTTTAACTAAAAATTTTAATTATTAATATTTTAATATCAAAAATAAATTTTTGTATATCCCGTGTACAAAATGTTAGTATATATACGTAAATAAAAAAAAAAAAACGGTCGGATTATAATAAAGCATTAACAGATGATGTTACCTGGTAAAGCCACATGACTTTGGAAAAGATGCTTCAAGATTTCCCATTCGCTACCTATCATGTGCAAAAAAAAAAAAAAAAAAAAAAAAAAAAAAAACTTTTATTGAAATTCATGCATTTATGAGTATGACATAATATTTTTTTTAAATGATGCGAGATGCATACAAAATTTTAAATGTATATATATATATATATATATATATATATATATATATATATATATATATATATTTGGGTGCATCATATATATATATATATTTGGGTGCATCATCCGCCCTCAAAAGAGAGCACTATTTATATATGTTTATGTAAAGTCATGATTTATATGAATATGCAAAATTTTGGTTTAATTTATAATAGAGTCTATACGATTATATATGCATTTAGATGTACCTGTTGAAACACAAAGAACCAATAACACCTCCACTGAGGCTCAAACTTACAACCTTCTAAATGAAATTCCAATCGGAATACCATTAGACCACATAATCTTGGTATACAAGGAGTTGTCTAATTCTCTTGATTTTATAAATTTGTAGTAAATATATTATATACTTATAGCTAACATATGGCATCAATATTTTTTCCTTACACAAAAAAAAAGAAAAAAATGAAATAAAACCGCGTCACTATATGAATTATGAATTGTATATTTTAGACTCTTAGGTGGACCCTAGACTTAATCCAAGCCATGAACCGAACTAAGCAACATAGATTTACTATGTATAGTAGTATAACTTGAATCAGTCCAACAGATCATACTATATGACTGGGTGAATGGGTCCATTTGCCATCTATAGTGACTATATATATATATATATATATATATATATATATATATATATATATATATATATAACTATGTAAGATGTACATAAGCCTTTAGTATTTGTACATACCTGATGATAATATTGCGGCATGAAGAGCATTTCGACCGAGTGGTCCAACATAAGAAAGATTTTGACATGTCTCGAGTATCTCCTCCAAACAATTAAGAAAATGTGACTCAGCAGCCAAGTAAATGGGCGTCTCACCAAATTCATTGGTAGGATACAAAAATCCATTATCCTCTTCAATTAGTAACTTCACCACCTCCAAATGCCCCATTCTCACTGCCTTGTGCAAAGCCATGTCCTTGACATCATCCGTCATATGTATCATCTCTATCACTCCAACACCGGATTCAAGATCCTCATTGTACTCCTTGATGGCTTTAATGAGGGCAGAGACTATGTCGGCGTCGCCTTTCTCCGCTGCACAATGCAACACAGTTTCATTTTTGTTGTTCCGAGCAAATAACATAGACGACGAGGCGACAACAATAGCCTTTTGTTGTTCTAGGATTTGCTCTACAAAATGTTTGTTGCCGTGGAGCACCGCAACATGCAGCACAGTATTTCCATTTGGCGCAACTTGACAGTCCTCAGCTCCTTCCACCCTCAGGGCCTTACGGTAATCTTCAAGTGTACCTGCCGCTGCTGCTCTGTATAAAGCCGGCTTCATATGAGGAATGCGCATAGCAGCTGGTTCCATTTGTAAGATTGTTACAATGAAAGTTCTAATTCATTTGGTTGATGGATGGGTAATTAAATAGTGATGATGATTTTCAACTGATGACATAAAGATGTAAACAATTCATGAATTAATAATATGGGAACAATCCATGATCAGAATACTATCGTTTGTAAATAATTTTTAGTATGACTGTATGAGAGCGAGTATATATTATAATATAAGTTGGGAATACTTAGGTTGATGATAATGTATTTTCAAAAAAAAAAAAAGGTTGATGATAATGTAATTTAAATTTGTTTGAATTCTTAAATTCAACATTTTGTATTTTTAAAATTGGATATTTGGTCATTGACTTCTTTTTTATTTTAACGAAATATTTGTAAAATTAATGTTATTTTAATTTTTAATTACTTGAATTATTGCATTATAATTTAATTATATTCACTTTTTAAAATTATCTTCTAAAATATGTGATATGCCATCATATTCTATTTTTAAAGAGCTGTGGAAAAGGACTACACAACGAGTCATTTTTAATCTCTCCCGTCATATTCACGACTAAAATATAGCAAATAAATGCCTTGTTAGCTAACTTACCCAACTACTAAACACCAATATAATATTCATCAATCAAATATGGGGTAACTTCCCGTAGCCCTCCCTACTTTCTTGCCTAGACTTCTTCTTCCTTGACTATTGAATAATAACTATATAATGAAATATATATTATTCCATCATAAGCTCCCATGCCCCCTCTTTCTTAGACGTAAGTATATGTCAGCTAAAGGAAGTAAAAAACTAGCACACGTGAAATAAAATCGCATATAACAACACTCGGAGTGTGACATGTGTAGTCTAGATCGACTATATGTTTATGCACGGGGCGCTAAAGTTATGACCTTCTCCGCTCATCAGAGCATTAATGGTAGATCATGATCAGAGTCATAGCTAAGTGCGCATAGCGCTAAGAGTTTATGGTTGTTATTCACTGCATGTTGAATAACATATGATTAGTGGGGCCCGCCATTAGTATTGGTTTATAATTATATCTAAAATTCTAAAATAGAAGATAGGTTTGAAAATCCCTATCTTCCTTTCCTGTGATCAACCACATACTTATTCATTGTGACTAAGTAGGAGGTAACATAGAGCTTATGATGTGTTAAAGTACCTATGAAGTTCATGTACATAGCGTTTTGTTTAATTTAATCCTTATACTTTTATTTTGTTCAATTTAGTCACTGCAATAAAGTGCAATTAAGGATAATAGTTAACGATGTTAATATTATCGTTCACTTAGGTTATGTGGCGCTGATGATATATATTTATATTCCTACTCATATATTACTTTATAAATATTTAAAATTTATTATTTTTACCACCTATATATTAAATTAGTATGACCAAAATAAATAATTACAACCATGTTCGTATTGAGATTTGGACAATTGTCTTCAGTTTTACTACATTTTAAAGTATAGGGACTAAATTGAACAGAATAAAGGTACAAGCACTAAATTGAACAAAACACTATAGTACATGGACTTCATAAGTACTTTGACCGCTTATGATGTATTTTAGAAAGTAACACGGAGCTTACCATATAATTTAATTAGGTGACAACACAAGACTTGCCTTGCAATACAATTGGTAGCACAGAGAGCTTATCATATCATATTATGTAAGTGACAGCATGAAGATTGCCAATTATGGAATTGTTCGAACCAATTGGCGGTTGGGCAAATTAAATAATTGATAAAAAAAAATAACATAAAAGAAATAATAGTAATAAGAGAAAATTACACTTTTGGTCCCGTGACTATTGGAATTTTGTTAATTTCAGTACTCGAATTTAAAAATTAACAATTGGTTCGCGTACTAAAATTAACAAGACTCCAATAGTTATAGTACTGAATGTGTAATTTTCTTAGTAATAATATCAGTAGCAACAGTACAATACTTATCTTCAAATTTGTGGAGAATGTATATATGGTTGAGTCCTTCAAAATTACTAAAGTGGCTTGAGCTCAATTAGTGCTTCAATTCGTTGAGTGTAAATGGGTCCATAATCCTCCATTAATACTTGCTAATTCATCATGATCTTCACAACTGAAGTCATGCTTTCAATCTGTCCTTTATCATATTGTTTTCTTTTTCTTGTTCGCGTTGATGTTGGTGTTCTCCCAAATGTCATTAATTGCATGAACCTGACAGCACCAGGTAGAAATAGTTAGCCTTAGCCAAACTATTCATTTATGGATCGGACATGCTTCTTCATCTGTAACCAATGTCAAACCAACATATTATAACCAAGAGCCTTTATTGGAAAACGAATTCCATTTCATCCTGGGTGGCATCATGCACCTGGAAAATTATTGTGTGCACCACGGTCATCAAAATGAACTTAGGTGTTGATTATCGAGGTTGGTCACTTGTGCTCTCTACTTGGTGTATCTTCGAGGTACTTAGGTATCTTTATTATTTATGGCTATTTATTTGAAGAGAAACATTTTTGTGAGTTTGTTACTTCTATGCTTGTCAGACATTAAGACCAAAGAATTACTTGGAAATAAGAATTTATTACTGTTAAAAACAACATATTAAAAATGACTCAAAAGACTTACAAGCCTAAAAAAGGCCAAAGTGAGACTCAGGTTTCCTCCCTGGTCCATTTTTTATCATCTGTACTTTGACTACTTGTTTCAAAATAAAAAAAGATAACACTCATATCAGACACATTAGGAGATCAGGATAAAATGAAAACTGAAATTTATGGACATATGATTTAGTACAGTTTCAATCTGTTAGAGATGTTGCCATAATATTGCTCCTAGTCCTAGTACTACCTATCTAAAAAAAAAAGTAGCCAAATATCAGTTTTGCATTCCATGTAGGAAAGCACTATTGTATGTGCACTTAACATGTGCTAATGCACCTTCATCAAATTATTTCCATTCATTTTTGAGTCTCGCGGTTTCAGTATTTGAGTAAGAGAAAAAACAACATAACTACCAAAATACTGAATGAGAAATTACCTATTCTTTGTGATGGAGAAATATGTGGACACAATATAATATTTCTGTTGAGTATGAAAGGAAGAGTTGTCCTCTGATCATTTTGTTAAAATTTCCTAATCATTGATATGAAAGAGTGCAACTGTTGTTTACATGCAAAAGTCTATCATGAAGGGTTTGTTTTGCTGGAGTGATAAGGCTGTTTGCACTGTACGTATTTGCTTGTGTTATTGGACTAGTACGTGAAGATACATTATATTCATACGTTGCTTTTGGCATTATGTATTTTGCAGGCATTTTAGCGTGTATAGATGGATACATGAATATTGCAATGGAGCAAACAGAAGAGTATGTTGAGGGGGCTTAGTACTCGATGGGCTGGCTTACATGTTTTTTATGGTGTTACATCTCATCTGCCAGCTCTTTGTCAAGAATTTCAATCTGGATTAGGCCAATTAATGTTTTCAAATTCAGTAAATATGAATTGTGTTTTTATGGTGTTACATCTGCCAGCTCTGTAGCTTACCCAAGAGCTGCACTGATGATACCCACAACCACAACAGTGATGCTAGCAGCAGAGGCGGATCTGAAATTTTTTTTGAGTGAGGGTAAAGTTCAAATGAATTCAAAAAAGTCTATAAAAAATAATATTAAAATTTGATATAAAGTAAATATATTAAGGGTAAAAAAAGTTTGAATAAAGCCGCTTCAAAAAATGGCAAAACGGATGACAAAATATTTGGCGCATCATATCCTCATGCAATGCAGGTGGCAACAGTGCTGTATGGTCTCCACCGCTGATTAATATCATTAAGTGGAATGTGGATGCTAAGGAGGTTTTAGCTTCGCTCAAAGATTGTGGAGGCAATAATTTTATTTTGAGTCAATTCATTTTTTGGTTCTAGACTTATAATGACTTGGATAATTTTAGTTCTTCATAACAAATTTTGCCACTTTATGGCCACTCTTATTATAATAGTGCCACTTTTGATCCTCCGTCTAATTTTCTGTTTGTTGACCCTCTAAATAAAATGAGGGGCATTTCTGTCATTCCATATTATATCCTTCTCACCGACGCCTGGCCTCTCATCCACAAACGTCTACAATCCTATTCCATTCTTCCAATGATAATCGCAACATAATCGTTCTCCTGTACAATGATCCGATATGAACCTCTCCATCTAGGCGAAGGATCGATCGAATCTGCGCTCTGATTGTGTCCAGCGACGGTATCTCCCTCGCGAATCTCCCAACAAAAGTCAACCTCTCCTCTGTCTCCACCAAATTCGCCCATTTCGATTCTGAAATTCTCACAATAGGCCGATAATCCTTTAAGATTTCATTCAGATTACCAGTTCTGGCTAACCTATCTGCTTGAACCTGCTTGTCATGAACCAAAGCATCTGCTGGGAGCAATACGACAACCAAGCATCTGCTGGGAGCAATACCTGCTTGTCATGAACCAAGCATCCGGTTTGGTCCACTAATTTCTCAAAAAAATACTTCTTTAACTCTTAATTTTAGTTTTTTATGTATTTAGATGGTTTAAACAATCTTTTGAACAATTTTACAACTATTTTTGTAAATAGTTTCTAAGAAATAACTATGAAAACCTTATGTTTTAGTACTAAATTTTAAAAATTTTTAATTTAAAATTTTTTTTAATTAAAAAAAATAAAAAAAATTAAAATAAAAAATAAAAAATCGGCGCTTAGGCGCCCCCTTGGCGCCTAGGGGGCGCCTAACGTGTTTTGCAACATTGACGACAGCGTATAAATACCTATGTTAATTTTTCATATTGTTATTTCTTTGTTATCTCCTTCCAGATATTTCTTCCGGAAAATCAGGAGTTTGTTGAATTGGATGACTAGAATATAGGGATAGAATTGCAGTACTGGAATTATCTTTTGGGAATGAATATGAATTATCGCTTTTACTTCATCTCTTCTCTCTAATTTCTCTTCCCTTATTTTTCCTGCAAATTTCCCCTTTCTTCTGCAATCTTCTTTTTCTCTATCTCTTCTTCTGTGTTTCTTGTTCAAATCTCAGGGTTGTGGCATTTGGTATCAGAGCTCCCTTTTCTGGGCAAGGATGGTAACCAACGAAGATAGATTCTGCGCACTAAAGGAAAAACAAGCTGAGTTTGAGGCAAGATTATTGGAAGCCAATGCGCTCGAGCAAAACAGTAAGATAGCAGCTGGGCAGCAAAGCCTAGAAGACTCCTTCCAGGAGCTCAAAGCTCACATGGTGGGCTGGAAGGATGAGATCATGGAATTGCTAAGACTGAACAGACCTCCTCCACCCCCTATGGATCAACCTTCAGTCCATGGACAGTCTCAGCCTCAGCAACCTAGCCCTGGTGAAGGAAGTGTTGATCCAGGAAGAAGACATAGCAAGGAGCCTGTAGTGGAAGATCAGGTTGAGGTGGAAGAAGTCTCTGATGGAGATGCAGGCCAAGATGAGAACCATTTCGATCCAAATTTGAATTCTAGGGATGCAGGCAGGCTTTGGATGACCAGAAGGGTTCGTTTTGGTGCAAGGCAAGGACAAAACAACCAAGGAGGAGATCAAATGATGAGGTATAAACATGCATTCCCTACCTTTCATTATGAGAACCCCAGGTTGTGGATAATAAGATGTGAAAGGTTTTTTATGCTTTCAAGAATTCCTAGAGATGAAGTAATGAACATTTTGTATGTGAACTTGGCTGGGAAAGTTGGGGTGTGATTTGAGAGCTACATTAATTGGTTGAGGGCAGGATTTCAGTGGCAAAACTTTGCAGATTCAGTATGTAGGAGGTTTGGTGCAAATGGTATGAATGTAATGGAGGAATTTTCTGCTTTTAAACAACTTGAGTGTGTAGATGATTTTACAGACAGATTTGAAGAACTCAAAAGCTTGTTACTGCAAACTTACCCCTATTTAACTGATGGATACTTCTTGGATAACTACATAGCCAGATTGGGACAACAACTTAGGTGTTTTGTAAGATCTGCAAGGCCTAGGTCCCTTGAGGATGTTATTTGGCTTGCAAGGCAATATGAAAAGGGGCTTAGTTCAAATGAATCTAAAAAACCCTTATATATTACCCAGAAATCCATAAAGAATAGCAAAAATCCAGCTATTATACCAACCCTTATAACCCCAAACCTCCAGAACCATACATGTCTCAAAATACCCCTAATCCACCCACATCTTCAGCCTCAAACACCTTGAACTCTACTGCTAAGCTCCCTGAAATTAGCAGACTCAAAAATCAGTTAAGAGAGCAGAACAAGTGCTTTAAGTGCTTTGAGTCTTGGAACACTGGTCATAAGTGTAGAGGTCCTACCTTTAATATTATTGAAGAAGTTGTGCCCCGGGATCTTGAAGAGGATGTCAGTAGGGATCATCAATGAGAAGAAGAAGTTGAAGTAACCTTGTGTACTATTATTAGTGGTGAAGGTATGAATGTCATTAAAATGGTAGGAACAACTAACAGGGAGCATATTACCATTTTGGTGGATACTGGCAGCACCCACAGCTTCTTGGACCCCACCATACTAAGTCAAATAACGAGGGAGTTTGGAAGGGCAAACCCATTGAGTGTCACAGTGGCAAATGGCCAAAAATTAACTTGTGATGCAATGTGTAAGGATTTTCAGTGGGAGGTTCAAAATGAGAGGTTTACCAAAGACTTTAGGTTGCTGAGGTTAGAGGGGTGTGACATGGTCTTAAGCATGGATTGGATAGACCAATTTTCCCCAATTCAAATACACACCAGACCACTAAGCATATCCTTCCTTAGAGATGGCAGGGAAGTGCTCCTAAGAGGCAAGACCAAAGAAGCCAGGATGAGGGAGGTCACTAAGAAAAAGATAAAGAAAAAATCAGATTAAATGCAACAATAAGGCAGTCCCAAATTTTGATCCTTGTATCCTTGGGGACAAGGATCAAGTGAAGCGGAGGGGAATGTCATGAACCAAGCATCTGCTGGGAGCAATACGACAGCGTATAAATACCTATGTTAATTTTTCTTATTGTTATTTCTTTGTTATCTCCTTCCGGAAAATCCGGAGTTTGTTGAATTGGATGGCTAGAATATAGGGATAGAATTGCAGTACTGGAATTATCTTTTGGGAATGAATATGAATTATTGCTTTTACTTCATCTCTTCTCTCTAATTTCTCTTCCCTTATTTCTCCTGCAAATTCCCCCTTTCTTCTGCAATCTTCTTTTTCTCTATCCCTACTTCTGTGTTTCTTGTTCAAATCTCAGGGTTGTGGCACTGCTTCGGATTCCCCAATCTGGCATACACACGAGAATCGGCTTCCTCTCGCCTCTGGAATACGACTTCTGGAAATCACATGCAATCTGTTAGTAAATCACCTAATTGATGATCAGTCTGAGCTTCTGGATGAATCCTCACGATTTCTGCCAAATTTTCGTTTTCCGGCAACGTAACCGTCCGTCGCACCTCCCAGATGTTTCTTTACTATTGAGTTTTGGGGGAAATTGCGAAACAGAAGCAAAATGAAGAGCTCAAATCTCTAGACTGCAACAATTAGCCATCGACATCAAATCTCTAGATCGTATTCCTGGATATATAGTTCGGTAATGAATTGATGCTAGCATAGTGTAAAGAAATTGGAGGTTTTTGTGCTACTAGATGAACTCTCATCAGAGTGAGAGACTCAAGTTTTGGCTGTTTGGTTAGTTTTTAGAAGCAATGTGCCATTTCAGAGACTCAAATTTTGGCTGTTTGGGTTCTGTAGCTCCAATTTCATTTCTTCTTTTATAGAAAATAAGGATTTTGAGTATATTATAGGTGGCACCGGTTGTAGTAATTTCTTGTTCTTCTTTTCTTGGAAGGACCACTCTAGTGCAGTTACCAATAGTTTCCTGTAACAATACATGGCATAGTGCAGCTGCCGGGTACTGTATTTCATCATCTTTGTTGGAAATCTTCTCCATCAAGAATTCTTCTTTGTGGTGCAGATTTTCCTCGTGCTCTGCCATTTCCAGTTCGGAGCTCCGATTGTTCGGATATTAACAGTCAAACCATAACACCATTCATTGACTAGTTCGGAGCTCCGATTGGGGCGGTAGGAAAAGAAAAGAAATGTTGAGAAGAAGAACACGTTGGAATGACAGAAGTGTCCCTCATTTAGACAGTCAACAAACGGAAAATTAGACGAAGGACTAAAAGTGGCATCATTACAATAAGAGTGGCTATAAAGTGGCAAATTTTTTTATGAAGGACTAAAATTGTCCAAGCCTATAAGTCTAGGACCAAAAAAGGAATTGACTCTTTTATTTTAGAGTTGGATTGTTTAAATTTTTGTGTTATTAGTTTCAATTCTGTTTCGATGAATCTTTCGTAAGTAGGTTTAATTTAGCAATGTCAAGTGATTGCTAGTGACATCGGTAACGTGTCTGTTTGTCACGTAATTAGGAGGTCAACGAATTATGTGACTCATTTCTTAGCACGGGTAACTGGTTCTTCGTCTGTCTTTGAATTCTGGGAGTCTTCTCCACCTACTTGTATTTCACATCTTCTTGGTTAATGGAGTTTCTCTCTTTGGTTTTCAAAAAAAAAAAAAAAAACAAAAAAAAAAACAAAATGTGATATAAAAGGTAAATATATTAAGGGTAAAAAAAAAAGATAGAATAAAACTCCTTCAAAAATGCTAGAATAAAGTCCCAAAGATGTATATGATAATATATTAAAATTTGATATGAATAAAGTCCCAAATTTGGCTATAACCTTAGGGGGTGTTTGGTTCAAGTTATATAATGGTACGAAAAGTAAAAAGTTGATTTTTGAAGTGTTAACTTTGTTGACCTAATTTAGTTATGTAAAACTATTCTGACAGTAGAATATAGATTCAGCAAATTTTGGTGTATTACAACAATCGTTGTGCCATGGAACAGTTATTTTTTTTCTTAATTAACAGCGCGAATTTTCTTATTCATTTTCACATTTCGCGGTTTCACTTCCTCTTCGCGCAAGTTTCTTCAACATTCATAAATTATGAATGTGTAGGCATGAATTTATGAATGTGCAGTTATGAAGTTATGAATTTTCTTTTATGTGATTATGAATTTTCTGTTATGAAATTATGAATTTTCTGGTATGAGATTATGAATTTTCTGGTATGAGATTATGAATTTTATGTTATGAGATTATGAATTTACAGTAAATTCATAATCTCATAACATAAAATTCATAATTTATTAAATGTTTTTTTATTTTATGCGATTATGAATTTTCTGTTATGAAATTATGAATTTTATGTTATGAGATTATAAATTTACAGAAAATTTATAATTACATAACTGTAAATTCATAATCTTATAACAGAAAATTCATAATTTAATAAATGTTTTTCTTTTATGCGATTATGAATTTTCTGTTATGAGATTATGAATTTACAGTACATTCATAATCTCATCACAGAAAATTCATAATCTGAATAGACGCGCGCCGTTAACAACACATTAACTAAATTTTTTTATTCCGTAAAAACGACACTGTTTGGATCCGTGTTCACCATTCATGGTGAACACGTTTCCAGGGCATAATTTGTGATATTACAACACACATTCTAACAACACAAAGAGTCAATATCGTCCCACTGAAGCTCGAACTCATGACCTCCTATATGAGAGAATCACTTCGTCCATTAGACCACAAGGTGATTGGCGCGTGCCAAACACTCTAATTTGGTTCACAGAATGTTAAATTACTATTAGATTCCTGTGTTTGGTGTAAAACTAAGGTATGTAAATAAGACAACAGTAATAAGACAATTTGATTAAAATGCCAAAAGCCCAAAACTAGTAATAAGACAAGGGAATGTGAGATTACCTAAGAAATTAGATGACATCTCGCATTCTCTTCCAATAGTTAAAAACTTAATGTGGAGGTTATGTGATATTCCCGGGAAAAATTACATAATTTGAACCAAACTTGAGAATCACATATTCCCAAACAAATATAACTTTAGTTATCTTATATAACTTGAACCAAACACCTCCTAAGGTTATAGCCAAATTTGAAAAGACTAATTTACACAATTGTAGAAACCCATCTACCAATTGTAACCCAATCTAGTATATTAAACAAGAACTTAGAACACACAAGATTTTTCTTATCTTGTGTACCACCTATAAAGAGTCTTTAACCTAATAAAGAATAACAATAAATTGTTGTTTGAGACTTACAATAAGGGAAATAAAATAAAAAAGAATCTACAATACCCAAAAATTCCTCAAACTCTATGATCTGATGTTGAATTTTTGCTCTCTTATACTTTGTTGATCTTCTCCATTCAAATCGACCTTTTCTTTATTCTCAATCTTTGTTGAAATGAGATATTAAATATTTTTTGATAAAGGAAACTCGAGATCTTGAATCTTTCTTGATAAATGAAACTTATTTCCTTTTTGCGTTACATTTCATTGTAAAACAATCATTTCCTATTATTTACAAGAAAAATAAGGTCCTAATTTATTCCCTGTGCTTACCAAATTATACAAAGATTTCATTTTTAGGTAGTATATGTTCTATACTTTCTCAAACATTTTCAATCCAAAAAATCTAAGCCGCTACCACCATTAAAGTTTGAACATATGACCATCCATTTGGAAGGATAATCGTGATGCCATCACAGTACATGGTAGTTGACAACCAAGATTTCATTATTTGAAGAAAGAAATTAATTTGTTTTCCAAATCTTCATGTTTTGCCAAAATATATCTCCAACATAAAATTGGTACTAATTAACAAACTTCCTTGGCAAAACATATCACTTTATCAAGACTATCATTTCACTTGATTGAGCTATCACTTGAGACTTGATTACAACTTTCATTGAGCAACCTTCACTTGATCACAGCAGCAAATATTCCTCTTGAGCACAACAAAAATACTTTTATTGGAGCAATAAATTTTAAAAAATAATAATTTAAAGCTAAAATTAAAGGTCCAACTCTCTCGCTAAAAGCATTCTCAAACTCCAATCATTATTGTGTGGACCATGATCCACACAACTTGTGTGGACCATATTTTGTCTATTATAAAATAATGTACATTCAGTAAAAAAATAATGTATATTGTATACAGGGGATATACATTATTTTTGTTCTGAGTGTACATTATATTATATAATGTACATTTAGTACAAAAATAATGTACATTTAGTATATTAAAAATGTACTTTTTGTTATGGTCCACATAACATTGTGTGGACCATGGTCCATACAATAATTTGCCCTCAAACTCCCCTAAAGACATGTTTGGGGTAAAGGATCTATAAACACTACATATATTGTTAAAGCTCTGCTAAAAGACATGTTTAGATTTTTAGAAGGAATCTTTTCTTTTCTTATGCTTTGTCCTTAGACTAGTTTGGAATTATTGTTTCCATTTTTTTTTTTAGATGCAATTCTTTTTCAATTTCAAGTGTAAGTGTAAAAAATGTTATACATTAAAATCCATTTTAGTTGACATAAATTAGTTGTCAAAATTATTGATTGTTAGGTTCTGGACCTAGTCCTAGGGCTGTGCATCTGTCGGATACGGACGAATCGGATTTCTCATCCGTCCATCTGACTGGATTTCGGATTTCTATCCCCCCCCCCCAATCCGTAAATTTTAAAGGACAGACCCTATTGGATTTCATAGATTCGGATTTCGGTTATCCGTTGTCGGATTTCGGATTGTAATCGGATATTAATAAATTAATATAAAATAATTCTAAATAAATAAGTAATACAACTATAACAAAACATACAAAATAGTTTAAGCACTTAAGTAGTCACTGAGTCACTCCATAGCAATAAATTAAAGGCATACCATAGCAAAACATACAACTTAGGGCTGTGCAAAACCGAACATATCCGACAAATCTGCCCGACCCGAGATCCGAACCAAGGCACCCGAACCCGAGCCGAATCCGACAACACACATCCGATCCGCTAAGCGAAACGACGCCGGATAATGTGCTTCGAATAGGGTAGGCAAAAAATGCATCCGACCCGCCCGAACTATCCGAAGTTTCCTAGGGTTTGCTAAGCTATGCTATGGTACGATGTCGTATAAGCCTATTATATATGTACGCCTTTGCATATTGCGCAGTCGTTCACTCCACTCTCTGAGGCCCTAATTCTCTCAATCTCTCATTATCTCTGACTTCTCTCTACTCCGATTCTCTCTGTGACTCATACTCTCATAGTCCCAGTCTCTTAGAGTCCTCTCTTCTTATCTAATTTCTATAGTCCGAGTCTCCGAGACTTTCACTCTCTTAGAGACAGTGACTCACTTACTCGTTGAGTCGTTGAGACCTGTGGGCTGTCCTGCTGTGTCTGATTCTCCGGTGGCCGTTGGAGGCTTAGAGTGGTGGAAGCCCTTCTCTATGGTGATTACTGGTTAGAGACCCTTGTTCTCCGGGGAGTATTTGGGGAAAACAAGTAAATCGCTAACCCTAGTTTTTATATTTATGATTATTCACTGCATGTTGATCTATTTGTGTTATATGATGATACATTTTGGTGGAAGCCGTTTTAATCTCAAGCCCTAGTTTTATATTTGTGATTTATGTGTTATATTATGATCTATTTTGATGAAAGCTGTTTTAAACCCAAACCCTAGTTCTATATTTCTGATTTATGTGTTATATTCTGATGTATTTTGGTGGAAGTTGTTTTAAACCCAAACCCTAGTTTTATATTTATGATTTATGTGTTATATTCTGATACATTATGGTTGAATCTGTTTTAATCGCATAGGGGTATGCAAATCCCACCCAACCTGCTATATATGTTATGATATGTTGATATATTCTGATTATCTGCTAGTCTGTGATAATGGTGGAACTGTGGAAGCAGTGTGATTTTGTGATGTCCCTGTAAAAGTTAAAGGCTTAACTGTGAAATTATCAAGGTTGAAACTTGAAATTTCCATTTATTGGTGGAAGCCCTTAACTGAAATCCAGATAATGATGAACTGGATATGTGTTCCTGAATTTGGATTTCTTTGTAATGTAAAAATATGATATGTTTATCAGTTTATAGATGTATTACCCTTAAATGTTCTTAACTGTTTGTACAAATGTAAATATGAAGTCTTGATAGATGATGACACAAACAAGTGTCTGAATCTTGATTTCTTTCAATTGTTTGTATGCTTGATTTGTTAATCTGTTATTCTGTTTGAGAAACAATTGTTTGAAATCTGAATGTTGTTGATGCCCATCTTTTTAGATGGATAGCATCAGTCAACCTATTTCTAGACCACAACCTTCAACTCAGGAGGGACAACCCCAAGGCACTGAGATACCTCAGCAGCCTCAGGTGACTCCTGTTGTTCCACAGAAAAAGAGAAAAGAGGTTGAGTCCAGATCCAGGGTGTGGGAGCACTTTGTAAAGATACATGATAAAGAGAACAATCTGATTGAGGGGAGGTTCCTATATTGTTCTAAGGTATATTGTTGTCAGCCAAAAAAACATGGCACTTCCTCTTTAAGAAATCATATGGTGGTCTGTCTTAAAAATCCTCACTCGAAGGATACAAGGCAGTTACTTCTGACTTTCAATGCTGTCTCATCCTCTGCACCAGAGGGTTCTAAATGGGTAATGAGGGAATTAGGCACATGGGTGTTTAATCATGAAGCAATTATGAGGGCTTTATGTGAGATGATTATAATAGATGAGTTGCCCTTTAGGTTTGTTGATGAGATAGGGTTTAGGAGATTTCTTCTGGTTGCCTGCCCTAGATTCCAAATCCCTTCTAGGTGGACAGTTTCAAGGGATATTTTCCAAAGATACCTAGATGAGAGATTAGTCCTTAAACAAATTTTTAAGGATTGCTCCCAAAGAGTCAGCTTAACCACTGACACATGGACCTCTGTATAGAGGATAAAATACATGTGTATTACTACACATTTCATTGATGATAAGTGGAAACTCAACAAAAAAATCATAGCCTTTGTCCCTGTTTCATCTCATAGGAGAGAGTATATAGCCAAGGCCTTGGAGACTTTTCTGGTTGAGTGGGGTATTAAGAATGTCTTTACTGTCACAGTTGACAATGCCTCTTCCAATGATACTGCCATGGGGTTTTTAAAGAGTAAGTTGATGTCTTGGGGTACCACTTCTGTAAGGTCTAAGTACATACACATGAGGTGTATTGCCCACATTCTGAATCTAGTGGTACAAGATGGGTTGAAGTTTGCTGATAGTTCAGTTAAGAGGGTTAGGGAAGCAGTAAGATGGGTTAGGAACTCCCCTGCAAGGCTAAACAAGTTTAGAGAACTTGCTGAACTTATTGGGGTGGAAACCAAATCAGCTTTGCAGCTGGATGTTCATACAAGATGGAATAACACATATATGATGCTGAATACTGCAATCCAGTACCAGGTAGTCTTTGATGCCTATTTGGGGAATGATTCATCTTTTTCTGCTAACCTTGGTACCTCTGTGCTAACTTTTATGGATTGGTTTGATGTGAAAAGCTTGGTAACTCTGCTGAAAACTTTCTATGACATGACTGTGAGAATTTCTGGTTCTCTTTATGTGACATCTAACACTTTCTTTAGTGAGATCTCTGATCTTAGTTGCATGTTAGATGGCATGACTGATGGATTCTGAAATGAGAAGGTAAATTCCAATCTTGTTAATTTTTAACAAATCTGTATGTGTTTGTTTATTAATATGTTAACTAATTAATTCTTTGCTTTGTTACAGGAAATGGGCACCCAAATGAAAAATAAGTTTCTGAAATATTGGGGGGACCCTGAAAAAATGAACCATGTGATCTTCTTTGGCACTATTCTGGACCCTAGAGATAAAGTTGAGTACATGCATGCCCAGTTAAATCAACTCTATGGTGATGATAAAAGCAAAGCCTGTTTTGAGAAGATCCAATCTGCACTTCTTGAACTATACAATGATTTGCAGCCACTTGCTCTGTGGATGTAAACACTGAACCAGCTGCTGTTGCCCAACCTTCTCAACCAGCAGTGACTGTGCAGCCTAGTGCTACAACTGTTGGTAGGCCACAGGGTAAGTTGAAAAGTCAATTGAAAAGGCAAAGGATGGAGAGTGGTGGAAGCCTTAAACAGACTGACCTGCAAATATATTTGAGTGAGGTTATTGTGGAAGATAAGGTTGATTTTGATATCCTAAAATGGTGGAAGGTAAACTCTGATAGATTGCCCATTATTTCTAAAATAACAAGGGATATTCTTGCAGTTCCAATATCCACTGTGGCTTCTGAAAGTGCTTTTTCAACAAGTGGTAGAGTGTTGGATCCATTTAGGAGTTCCTTAACTCCAAAGATTGTGGAAGCTTTCATTTATACACAGGATTGGTTGAGATTACCAAATCAACCAATACAAATTGAAGAAAATATTGATGATTGTGAAAGACTTGAAAAAGGTAATTAAGTACTTAAATACTTTCATTATTTAAAATTTTATTGATGATATTTAATATGTGTTTTTTTCTTGCGGAGTTGCGTACTGGAGTTAGGAGTGCTGGAACTTCCCTACCAACCATTGCAGTAATGTTCATTCATTCTGCTCTCAGTTTTATATTTAGATGTTATTCTGTTTTCTTATATGATTAGATTATCATTCTGTTATGAGTTATGATTTATGGCTTATTGGCTTATGAATTCAATTATCTAAGTGCATTTTAGTGCCTTAGCCCCTTCCACAGTTCCACTTGATTGAACATCAGGTTATAGCTTTACAGCCTATAGGTATAACAATACCAAATCAGTTTATGCAGTTTGCCTTGATTCATTTATGAATCCTGTTTGCAGTTGCATGTTTTGCTAATCTGATATGGTAATCTGGTATTATGATTCTATCTTACTCTTTTGCCTATTAATTTTCTTTGTGCTATGATGATGCTTCCACCTTTGTCTGAATCAAAGGACTTTGGGATGGTATGTTGCTCAAGTTTTGGATTTTGTTCCAAAACTTTCGAAGCAATTTCTCCCAATCTTAATGATTTGAAAAAACAGCAATCTGAGCCTAATTTGGATTTGTCAGCAAAAAATGTTAAAGTGTTAAACTGTGATTCTTTTCACTTTTCAGTTTTCAGTTTTTAATGTTATTTAAGTTTGCACCTTAAGCAGGAGGAGGAGGAGTGTTGAGTTGATGGCTTGCTGAGTGCCTGACTTGCTGTTGCTGCATTTAGTTTTTTAATGATGCCTTAACAACTGATTTAAACATCTGTATATCAATTTTTGTAGTATGTTCATGCAATCAGCTGTTGTAACTGTTAAGTTGTAAAGTTTATATAACTTGTTACTTGTTAGGGCTAACTTTTATGTTGTGATTTTGAAGTTGTAAGTTGTTAACTACTAGTACTTACTAGTTACTACTTAGAAGTTAACAAGTTACAACTTACCTTAAACAAGTTTTTGTTGTTTTACTTATTTATTACGTAATTACTAATTAGTTAATTTGTAGTTTTTTTTATAAATTTGTTATTCAAATCCGATGTAGTCCGAAATCCGAAATGAACCGTCCGGAATCCGACTTTGACATATCCGACATGTTTAACCTTAAAAAACAAACGGATAGGGGATTACTTTGTGTAATCCGAAAACCGAACAGATGACTAGTACCAAAATCCGATCCGCCCGAACCCGTCCGCGAACAGCCCTAATACAACTATACAAGTTTCAAACTAAGTTAATAATTACATATTTTCAATGATTATACAAAAAAACAAGCTTAAGACTTAAGTGTTTAACAAAATAGTTTAAGCACTTAAGCTGTTAAGCAGTCACTAAGTCACTCCAAACTCCAGAGTCTAGTCAGCAGTCAGTACCTTCAGGCTCTTCACTCTTCAGCAGTCAGCAAAATCAGAATATCAACAGTCAGCACAATCAACACTAATCTAGTAATCTACTCTTCTTCCTGTTAGTATTCAAACTTAAAACAATATTGGTCTTTAGAGTTTAGACTACAAAGCAACAGACTATTAGACTAACAATACTAGGCATTAGGCTCACTGGCTCAGAATGCATTTTTCCATATCAAGTAAGAATGTGGGCAAATTGCTCAGAATGTGTTATATTAGCACATTGGCAACACACCAACTCCATTCCATTTATTCAGACAAAAGTGGAAGCTTCATCACAGCCAGAAAATAAAACAAATGCATTCAAACTGAACAGACAACAAGGAAGAGTTATATCATGATTCCAAAGAAATGGCCAAATTGGGCTCAACTCATCGAATGACAGCAACATTTCAATAATAGAAAGTTGCCAAGACAGGCTAAACACCACTTGCATTGTAAAAGGCAACAACATAATAGAATATCATATAGATTAAAGAAATGAACACATTGTAAACAAATATTAAACACGTTACAGTTATTGTTCTCAACATTACACTAATATTGCATTACTGTTAGACTAACAATATTAGTCTTTAGAGTTTAGACATAAGACATGTAAACAGAAAACAACAAAGCAACATACTAACAATACTAGGCATTAGGCTCAGAATGCATTTTTCTATATCAAGCTTTCCACAGAACACCAATCCAAAAAGGAAGGACCACTCCCCAAGTCAGCAGAATAAGAAGGGTCATTTCTTTCATATGCATCAAACACTACCTGATATTGAACTGCAGTGTTAAGCATAATGTAGGTGCTGTTCCACCTTGTAGGGACATCAAGATGTAAAGATGATTTAGCTTCCACACCAAATAGTTCAGCAATCTCTCTAAACTTTGTCAGCCTAGCAGGTGAGTTCCTAACCCATCTCATTGCATCCCTCACCCTCTTGACTGACTCATCTGCAAACTTCAACCCATCTTGAACCACTAAATTGAGGATATGGGCTATGCACCTCATGTGCATGTACTGAACCTTAACAGAAGAAGAACCCCAAGATAACAGTTTACTCTTAAAAAATCCCAAAGCTATGTCATTAGAAGAAGCATTGTCCACTGTTACAGTGAACACATTCGTAATTACCCACTCTAATAAATAACTCTCTAGGGCTTTTGCAATGTACTCCCCCTTATGAGAAGAAACTGGGACAAAGGATATAATTTTTTTTATGAAGCTTCTACTGGTTATCTAAAAAATGTGCAGTAATGCACATATAATTGATTCTTTGGACAAAAGTTCATGTATCAGTGGTTAGACTAACCCTTTGAGTGCCCACCCTTAACAACTTCTTAAGGTTTACCCTATCATCAAGGAAAATTTGGTAGATGTCCCTAGAAATGGTCCACCTAGAAGGGATAAGAAAACTATGACAAGCAACCAGAATAAACCTCTTGAACCCCTGACCCTCTACAAACCTAAAAGGGAGCTCATCTATGATTATCATCTCACAAAGGGCCCTCCTAATGGCATCTTGATTAAATACCCATGTACCCAAAACACCCTCAGGAGCCTCTGTTCCACCCTGAGAAGTGGACAGAGTGTTGAATGTGAGTATAGACTGTCTTGTATCCTTTGAATGAGGATTCTTAAGACAACTCACCATATGATTTCTTAATGATGATGTGCCATTTTTTTAGTTTCACAGACATAATGTTTTGCACAGTAAAGGCCTTTGCCTTTAATCACTTTATTATCAGAATCTCTGATCTTTTCAAAGTGATCCCACACTTTAGATCTAGATTCTAATTCCTTCCTCTTCTTATTAGCATGAACATTTAGAGTGACCATAGGCTGTTGAGCATTTGTCTCAATGCCTGGGGTTTGTACTCCTTGTTCATCCACTGTTGAAGATGGAAGAGGTCCAGTTCCACTTCCACTTATATTTTGATTGCTCTCCATCTATAAGGATGAGCACCTGGGGATCAACATAACTTACTAACTTAGGATTCAGTGATTCACACAAGCACACATGATTCACACATAAGGACATACACTGATACACATTCCATAATCAGGATTCATGAACTCATCATTTTATGAAAATGCCCACAAATTAGGGCTTAACACTTCCACAGTCAACCACCAAGGGATCAACAATTCAACATCCAACAACTAACATAACCAATTAACCATACAGGCATACTCAGTATTGACATACATAATTACATATAACACATTAACAAAATCATTCCATAATCAGGAGTCATGAATCATGATTCATGAACTCATCATTTTATGGAAATTCCCACAAATTAGGGCTTAACACTTCCACAGTCAACCATCACGGCATCAACAATTCAACATCCAACAACTAACAAGTCTAACATAACCAATTAACTATACAGCCATACTCAGTACTTCCACAATGACACAATGGCACAATAAGGGTTTAACAACTAACATAATCATGATTCAACAGGGACATCAGACATACATATAAGTGATATAACACATTCATTCCAATTTCCAACAGTCAACCATCAACATTCAACATGGACATCATAATATAAATTACAATTTCAATAGGCTTCCACCACCACCATACATTTTGAAATTACACCTTTAAGGGTCCTTTAACCATAAACTTACAAACACATATCACAATTAGCAAAAATTCATCACGCATGTAGAAATCCCCAAAAATTAGGGTTCACTTACAAATTAGGGTTCATGCAACATAATAGAACTGGAACAGAACAGACAAACATGCAACGGGAAAATAAGAAAAAAAATGACAGAGTTACATTTTACTTGTTTCTCAAAGGTTCCCTATGAGATTTGGGGCTTCAAGGCGTCAAACATCCATCCGCCTCCGGCTTCTAGCGTCTTTCCGTCTTTGCAGTTTGCATAGAGACTTCCACAAGATTCCCGTCGAAGACTCGAAGGGGAGTTCGGGATGGACGAGTTTTGCACAGAGACGTCACTGTCTCAAACTTCAAAGAATCAGAGATTCAGAGGAGAACAGAAGGAGATCAGATGAGAAGGAGACTGGAGAGATGCAAAGAATGAGAGATTAGAGAAGTTCTCAGGTCTTAGAGAGTGGAGACGGGAGAACGAAAGGAGAAATCGAGAAAAAGCTCTGAGGAGTGGAGAGAAATCAGAGAATGGAAATGGCAAAGTGGCAAGCCCTAGGTCTAAGCAAGCTTTTATACTAAGCCTATAGTTCGGATATCAGACGGGTTCGGGTGGGATAAATCCTAATCCTACCCGTCCGTCTTTTATAGACCACCATGGCCTTGCGGGTTCGGATAATATCTGAAGGTCTCAGATATCCTCACCGTTCAGTGATTCGCTGTTCGGGTCGGGCGGATATTTCGGATACGTTGGGTTTTGCACACTTCTACCTAGTCCAATGTCTGTGTCAGCGGGTTGAGTCTAGATCAGTGCCAGACAGGTCAGAAGAGGTGAGGCTAATTCAAGATTTCAATTTGGTCAAGACCCTATTTGCATGGTATTTTAAATCAGGAGATGCAGCTTAATTTGAGGAATTAAGGGATGTACTTTTTCAGACCAAAGAGGTTTCAAATTACCTCTTTAAAATGCTACTTTGTAAAGCATTAAGGTTGAACACTTGAGCATCACTTTATAGAGTTCATTCATCATATTCTATCCTAGTTATCCTATCAATATATACAAGTAAAGAAGGTTTCCCAACTGGTTCATGTTGCGGAGAAGATAGCCTGCACGTCAAGATCATGGTGGTTCTAGAGCAGTTGTAGTTTATACTTTAGAGTGTAATGTACTTTCCTATTGTACTGCTGTTTATCATCTAGTGGATTTGGGTTGACGTGAGTGGCCCAGCAGACGTAGGAGTGAGGCTTCGAATTGCGTGAACATTTCTTGGTGCCTAGTTCCATTTAATGCTTTTTAATTACTTATTTCTTTATTTTGTCTGGAGTAAATCCTGGAGCTAGTCTAGTTTAATAAGTAATTTAAAATTGGAGTAGGAACCATAAGGTTATTTCTTGCATTCAAGATCCAGGAGCTTTTTCAATTGGTATTAGAGCACGGGGACTTAAGTTATTACTCTAACCGATTTGGCTATCTCGTGTTTCTTGAACTCAAGACCTTGGTATATGTTCTTTATTCTATTTGCCTGGTTATTCTACTTTGGCTTATTGTGCATTGAGTCTTGTAGCATGGAACGACATAGAACACATCCCGAACTAATAGGTGACAACTATGCGTACTGGAAGGCCCGCACCAAAATGCACCTACGAGCTCAAGGGGAGAGGGTCTGAAGGGCTGTTCTTACTGGGTAGACTCATCCTACCAAAACTGGAGACACTATAGAAGATCCTCCGGTCCTTAAACCAGAGACGGAATAGTCGGATGCTGAGATAGATGACTACCACATGATACAACAATAAGGCATTACATACTATCTTTTTGTTAATGCATGAGAGTCAATTCACTATTGTTGCAGGCTGTGACCCCGCTAAGAAGGCATGGGAAGCCTTGGAAACTACCTATGAAGGAACCAATTCAGTCAAACAGTCCAAACTGCAAATGGTCCAATATGATTTTGAAAATCTAAAAATGAAAGATGATGAAACAATTGTTGATTTTCATGCCCGTGTTCAAGAACTTGCAAATCGTGCAATTGTCTTAGGCGAACCTTTCCCTTAATCTAAACTTGTCAGAAAGATATTGCGCTCACTCCCTTCGCGATTTAGAATGAAGGTCACGGCCATCCAAGAGCATGATGGTTGGGAAAAGAAAACGGTACAACAACTAATGGGAAGCTTACAGACCTACGAGATGGAAATTCTAGCTGGTCATGAAACTAAAGGGAAAACTGTAACCTTCACTACTGAAGACACAAAAGCTGGATCTGATCCATATGAGGTAAGTGATGATCTTGCAGTACTTTTTATCTAAAGGGTTTTCCAAATTGTTGTAACAGGTAAAACAACGGCAAAATGCAAGGAGTAACAACTCTCAAAATCAGAAAGGTTCAGGGACAAATGTTGCTCGAAACAACCAAAAAGCCAGTTCGTCCAACCTACGCCCAACTTCATCACGAAATTCTCAGTCCAAAGAAAAGCCTGGAGGAAAAGGAATTAAGTGCTATGAATGTGAATGGTTCAGCCATGTTCAAGCCGAGTGCCCAACGTACCTAAGGCGTAAAAAGTCAATGAACGTAGCTCTAACCTGGAGTGATGATGACGAACCTGAACCTGATCTAGGATCTGATCCAGAAGAGTTCTCTGGCAACTTTGTGGCATTCACGGCAATCACCAACACTACTGTAACACCCCACTTTTCTTAAACTTAATTACAGTTCTAACTTCTAAAACCAAAATCAAGATAAACTAAGCAGCGGATAAACAACTTAAATAATAAACTAGTGGGAATGTCACGCCACAACCACCTCTCCGCGGTGATTGCACAGGCTAAGGATGAAATTAAATCATTAAGTCAAACTAACGTTTAAATTACTTAATTTAAAAGTCATAAGGGGAAAAACACCCTGGTGTCTATCACCAAACAAAAACATCATAAGTCTACAATCCATCAAATGAACATCATAGTAATAATAAGAGTTTAGACTACTAGATCTACTAAGATAGTCTAACTCGATCATCTCTCAAGCGCTGGGCCCACCTGAAAGGGGTTTTGCAAAACAACACGTAGGCAAGTAGGAAAACACCCGTTAGCACGAAGCTAAGTATAACCACACTCAACCCTGTAAAGTACTATAGTATATACTTTGGAAAAACATTTGTTTACAAACTCAATCAAACAATCTCATCACTTAGACAACTTTAGATACATCACAGACTTTCTATATGCTCGCAACCTATAATATCAACAGGCATGCTTCAAATATAAATAAATCAACAACATAAATACTCCAACACATATTTCTCATAAAAAAACTCATCATAACGAACTCATGCTTACAAGCAATTGCATGCTATCAATCAATACGAAATTATCTTCATACTTTCAAGTTCTCATCATGCAAATTGGATATTTAAGGCATCAAAATGCAACAGAATCTCGGTTCATCATTCTCATTATGTAATCTAGTGTAATACTATACTCAAATGCAATCTCGTGCAATATTATGTTGGAAAAAAATAGCATTAAAATGGCATAAAATGACATATTAAGTGGCTATTTTGTGGTACAATTATCAGTGGGGTCCACTTCCGATTTGGGTCAGGTCAAAGTGGATTCGGGTTCTTCGTAATGAGACGAAGAGATTGATATATTGTACGCTCAAAACGGATAATGGGTGAATGAGATATTGATTCTCAAAGTAGACCCATTGAGTTGGAAAAACGTAAGGGAAAAGTGAGCTTTGTCCCACATTGATTTGGAAAGAGGATTTCACCCCCCTTTTATACAAGAGCTTTTTTAGAGCTTGTAGAATTGTATAGCATAGAGGCTCTCTCGTGCGGGGGGGGGGGGGGGGGAGGGGTGCAAATCAAATTCCAACTAGACGAGATTGAGAAAGGCTTGATTCAAACCCGAGCTCGTGTGCGCCGGCACCTGGGGGCACGAATGTCGTCCGGAAATTGGCTGGCATTGCGGGCTAAGTTATGCCAATTTCTGTACAGTTCGAACTCTCGTGTGACTTACACGAGAGTCAAACTCTCGTGTTGTGAGCACACACGAGAGTTCAGTCTCGTGTGCACTGAAGCACGAACTTTCGTGCATCCCGAAAGTAACTGAGCTGAAACAGCGCGGACCATTTGTTGGTTCTGGACTGTTACAGGATTAATCTTGTATTAATTCCACCTTTTCAATTTTTGAGTTAAATCTCAATAATGGTGGCTGTTTCAGGTGTTACAAATCGTGGATTAAATGCTAAACTAAATACTATTGATTCCTCACCTCTTATATAAGAAGGAGTGTAGCAGCAATGTTTCAACACAGACTGAAAACAACACACACAACACTGAACTTCTGTTTTCCCAGCTCCAAAATCTCTGCTCCTACTCCCTTCTTGTAGCTGTGTTCGTCCCATGCTCTTGTTCGCCGGGTTCGTTCGTTTGGGTGCTCAAACGTCGAACCGTTGTACGTTTTATCCTGGGAAACCTAGGCCACAACGCTCCTAGCACTTTTGGGAGGTGGCAAATAAGGTTTTAAGGAAAGACAGGCACTTTGCCTAACTCGTACTTTCTTTCTTCTTCTTTCTTGTTTTGGATTATGCTCTAAGCAAAAATCCGTTCTTTCTTGTTGCTTTGGAATTATAATCTAAGGATTATATTTTCTTTTTGGTTGATATATATTGGTATATCTTTTCGTAGATATACATGTATATATAACCGTTGGGTCCGTTTTATATATATTTGTGTGTATATATATATTTCGGATATATATCCAATAATATTTTATATATATTTCGTGTGTATATATATAAATATTATTTTACGGATATTAAATCGATTGTTGTTCATTATCTCCAACAATCTTAAAACCTTATTTATTTTGATAATGAACAAATCGGTGGAGTCCAAAAGTGTTGGATCCATGAATGTTGCCGGAGGTGCACATTCAAATGGTTGGAATGGCAACGATGTTGCACATTCCGTGATGCCAGTTGATGGCAGCAACGTTGGAAATAATATTTCCATAGGAGTTGCTAAATCACACGATGGTGCTCCGGAAAACTTTGGTTCACGATCCGGTAGACCTGTGGCTGGTGACACACAATTGGTACCTATTGTGTTGTCTAGTGGATCGGCTAAAAGCCATGAAGGATCCTATGATGGTGTAATGACTACATGGTCTGAGGACTATGGTAGTGTTACAAATGACTTCAACCGTAATCGAAGGAAACTCAAGCGAAAGCTTAGCTTTCAAGAAGATTACGAGAAGAAGGAAAAATGCCACTATGAAGCGAATCGTCATCCTGGTGAAAAGGTTGAGGACAATTTCGCCATGTTCAAAACATGTGGATGGTTGGACGAGTGAGGTCACAACCGAGGTACCCCCGATGTGCGCTATGGACCACCCGTTGTGGAGTGGACGATTGGAAAATGGAACAAGGCACACGGGTTGAAGGATTACTACGAAATAGGAATAATGGAAATTAGTTTCCAATGTATTTTCCTATTTATTTATTTTTGAATAAATGTTGTAGTATCCTTGTGATACATTTTATTGTTGAATAAAATGAATTGTTCCATTTGTGGGTGTTGAACTTTGTATATTTTAAAAATAATCTTGTGTGATATTTTAATATATAAAAGATTCAATATGGGTGCATAATGCATCATGGAGCATTATGTGGAAAATGCTAAAATGCCTTAACGGCTGGAACGAAATGTAACAAGGGTGTTACATGTTTGAAATCCCGTAAAAGGACTACGGTCCTGGTTCATGTAGAACGATGAGGATTTCAAGGATCAATTTGTCAAAAATTGGGATAGCTATATAATCGTGAGCGTCACAGCTCAATTGTTGAATATTTTAATTAATATTCTGAGAACGATTATATAAGTTTGATTCAACTAGTCGAAAATTTGGTTGATTTGTTCTTGTTAATTGTGTTATAATTAACTTGATCAAAAATTCCAAATTATACTAGTATATTTAATTTGAGACAAATTGTGTTTTGGTGAATAGTGCTTTTGTAGCACTAATGGAAAGTGCAATTTAATTTGGAATTTTGAAGTGCAAATTAAAACACTGCAATAGTGCTATTAAGCACTAGGTAGAGTGCTTAATTAGGCACTTTCGGCCACTTGGTGGCTGCACCTTTAGGTGTTGGAAACTTAAGCATTTGGTGCTTTGGTAAAAAATAATAAAGGTGCTAGATTATGATTGGTCTTAATGCTAATCTACTTAGCTTAAACCTTTCGTATGTGGCTAATTAAATTTAGCATTATAAAAAGTGCTATGTGATTAGCACGAAAGGAGGTTTGGTTAATTGTGTAATTAACTAATAATCCTAGTGCTAAGTAGCACTGGAATTATAAATTAAGCAACCGAATGTTGCTGTAAGTTTATAATTTAAATCTATAGAGATTGCTTTGGTATCGGTGCGTTGGTTTAAAAGCAATGATTCGTGCTTGGTATAGCATGTTTCGTGCTTCATTACTAAGCACTGATTCGTGCTTCAATTTTGGAAGCACTGGTTCGGGTTTGTGGCCTTTCGGTCAATCCCGAATGGATTCGTAAGTGCTGATCTGCTCACACCTACGAGACAAATGTGCTAATGTGTAGCACATGTTTATTCTTTATAAGAATAAAAGGATAACCAAATTAATTGTGGATTAATGCGGTTATGAATGATCGATGTGGTGAACGTGAAACACCTATTGGTGATTTCGGCGCAAGCGTTGTTATTGTACTCGAAAGTACGGTACGGTATTCACCTCAATCGAACGTTGTTACCGAACATAAATATCAAGGCGTTGATAAGTTCGTGTCTACCTCATAGTATGTGGGGTGAGACATTTCTTTGGACAAGTAAGTACCTTTTAAATAAGGTTGCCCACATGAAATTCTTACGAATCGTGGGTACGTAGGAAGTTTCCTACTAATGCCCGAAATGTGGGGGTGTCTTGCCAAAGGAGTGTATTGGTTCTTAGTACACGAGTCCAAGAGTTTGGATGTACACAAGAACACGAAAGATTGATTCAAGAAATTCATCGTTCTTGGAAGATGTATTTTTGTGGAGGATCAATAAAGGACCTAGCACGTTGAAAGGAACTTTCGGCGTAGCTATGATTGAAGGGTATGAAAGAGAACCCGAGCTCAAAGCTAGACGTAGCAAGAGAGCTAGGATTGAAAAATCCTTTGGTCCATATTTTCTAACGTACATGTTAGAGTGTGATGCGCACAATCTAACTTGTTTACTAGAAAAGAAATTGGATTTTCTGACATGGTTGTTAGAAAATGAGCCTCGAACATATGTAGAAGTGGTGACTTCTACAGATGGACCAACCCGAGAGAGGCTATCGAGAGTGAAGTAGATTCTATCTTAAAGAATCACACTTGGAACTGGTTGTTCTTCCTCCGGGTTGTAAAAACCTCAGGATCCTAAGTGGATCACTAGTCGGAAGATAAAACCAGTTGGTTATATCGAAGTAAAATGGCCGAGCTTGTAAGTTTAAATTACATGCAACGTGAGTGCCACAGTTACTTCAATATATATTCTCTTGTGATGAGAATGAAATCCATTAGGATGATACTTCCCAAGAGCTGTTTAGCGAGACTTGGAAGTTTATCGAAATGGATGTATCGCTTTCTTAATAGACATGGAACAACCCGAGGGTTTCGTGGTTCCGCGCTATGGAAAGAAAGTGTGTAACTGGTAAGATCATTGTTTGGTTTGAAGAAACAATTGCCTTAGTACTTGGCATGTAAGGTTTTATCATACAATGATGTGTCACGAGTTTAGTATAAACAAATGTGATAAATGTCTACGTAATGCGTACGATAGACGAGGTTATCACTATTTGTCTATACACGATAAACTCAACGTGGGTAGTAACGATCACATGATCAATTCTACCGAGAACATGTTAAATTTGAGATTTGACATACGATCAAAGGTGTGGGCTTGGCAGATTTAATCCTTGAGATTAAAATTGTGAGAAGACCGTATGGTCTCGTGTTAAGCCAATCTCATTGTGTTGATTAAATCCTTACAAAGGATGTTAATCAAGTGGCTTGGACACCGTTAGATACTAACGTACAACTAGCCAATAATCACGAGTATTGTACTTCTCATGGAGAATACATTCAGATTATTGGTAGTTTAATTGTATCCAATGGGTTGTACTAGGTCGGACATTGCCTTTGCGGTTAACGAACTCGGTAGACATACGAGTAACCCTAGTGTTACGCACTAGAAGGCAATAGTGAAAGTTATGAGATACTTATGTATGCTTATGACTTTGGACTGCACAACGTGGGATATCTAGCCGTACTTGGAAAGTATAGCACGGATATCAAAGGACGCTAAGTCCATCAAAAGCTACGTCTTTACGTAGGCCAGTGCAGTCGGTTGGACGGAAATTCTCGAAATGATTTTGTGATAGCTAAGATCCGACGGGATCAAAGCTGAGAGCCTTACACTCGTGTCGCGAGCGAGTAGGCCGAATGGCTATGCCATTATTTTGAGAATGTTCCTAGTGGTGAACTCGTACCTCCAATTTGTGTGCATTATGATAGTCAAGCCAAAAATTGGTTAAGTACAGAGTTAAATGTGGAATGGTAAGTCTAGACTTATAAGTCGTAGATATAATACCATTAAACAATTTCTCACAACGGGGGTTATCTCTATTGAATATGTGATGTCAAAAGATAACGTAGCGGCCGCTAACTCGCTAACCCGAGGGTAAGCAAATGGTTGTGGAGAAATTGGAACGAGGATTGGGTCTAAAACCCTTGGACTAAAAGTTCTATAGTGGATACCCAACCTAGCTAGCACCTAGGTTCAATGGGACAACTAAATTATGGAACGGAGCATGTCACTGTGGGGGTCTCGGACTCCCTACCACTCCTCGTTAGAACAGTGACTCCCGCGCAAGGTTAGCATGTTGATGCTTTAATGATTCGAATGTCGGTTGACATGTGTGAGTATGCGGGATACTCGGAAAAGAATCACCTATGTGAGAGAGAAGTGAGGGTCGCTTCAAAGGAGAATTGATGGGCACAATTCTTCACAAACTCTTGCAGAACCAGGACGGTGACCCACGACCAAAATGGGCACACTCATGAGAACAGAGCATGGTTGGGAGGTTCCTGTGTGAGATATGTCATCGTCTACACAAACGGCAGTCGGTTCAAAGACATCGCGTTCTACCGTACAGCCAGTAGAGTAAACATATCTTTACAAGGGAAGGTTCAAAGGGTATAGTGATCCCTACCTATCCTATGCAGGGATCGACCGTTTGAACACAGTTGTTTCCGATTTCAAAATACCCCGAAAATCAATTTTTCATTCATGTGGGGGATTGTTGGAAAAAATAGCATTAAAATGGCATAAAATGACATATTAAGTGGCTATTTTGTGGTACAATTATCAGTGGGGTCCACTTCCGATTTGGGTCGGGTCAAAGTGGATTCGGGTTCTTCGTAATGAGACGAAGAGATTGATATATTGTACGCTCAAAACGGATAATGGGTGAATGAGATATTGATTCTCAAAGTAGACCCATTGAGTTGGAAAAATGTAAGGGAAAAGTGAGCTTTGTCCCACATTGATTTGGAAAGAAGATTTCACCCCCCTTTTATACAAGAGCTTTTTTAGAGCTTGTAGAATTGTATGGCATAGAGGCTCTCTCGTGCGGGGGGGTGCAAATCAAATTCCAACTAGACGAAATTGAGAATGGCTTGATTCAAGCCCGAGCTCGTGTGCGCCAGCACCTGGGGGCACGAATGTCGTCTGGAAATTGGCTGGCCTTGCGGGCTAAGTTATGCCAATTTCTGTACAGTTTTCCAACACTATATGGCCACACCACGAGAGATCACCCGAGATCAAGTGATCTCTCGTGCACTGTCATGAGGTCACACGAGAGTTTGACTCTCGTGTTGTGAGCACACACGAGAGTTCAGTCTCGTGTGCACTGAAGCACGAACTTTCGTGCATCCCGAAAGTAACTGAGCTGAAACAGCGCGGACCATTTGTTGGTTCTGGACTGTTACAGGATTAATCTTGTATTAATTCCACCTTTTGAATTTTTGAGTTAAATCTCAATAATGGTGGCTGTTTCAGGTGTTACAAATCGTGGATTAAATGCTAAACTAAATACTATTGATTCCTCACCTCCTATATAAGAAGGAGTGTAGCAGCAGTGTTTCAACACAGACTGAAAACAACACACACAACACTGAAATTCTGTTTTCCCAGCTCCAAAATCTCTGCTCCTACTCCCTTCTTGTAGCTGTGTTCGTCCCATGCTCTTGTTCGCCGGGTTCGTTCGTTTGGGTGCTCAAACGTCGAACCGTTGTACGTTTTATCCTGGGAAACCTAGGCCACAACGCTCCTAGCACTTTTGGGAGGTGGCAAATAAGGTTTTAAGGAAAGACAGGCACTTTGCCTAACTCGTACTTTCTTTCTTCTTCTTTCTTGTTTTGGATTATGCTCTAAGCAAAAATCCGTTCTTTCTTGTTGCTTTGGAATTATAATCTAAGGATTATATTTTCTTTTTGGTTGATATATATTGGTATATCTTTTCGTAGATATACATGTATATATAACCGTTGGGTCCGTTTTATATATATTTGTGTGTATATATATATTTCGGATATATATCCAATAATATTTTATATATATTTCGTGTGTATATATATAAATATTATTTTACGGATATTAAATCGATTGTTGTTCATTATCTCCAACATATTATACTCAAATGCAATCTCGTGCAATATTATACTCAAATGCAATCTCGTGCAATACTATACGTATACTCATACACTGATTTGTAAAAATAGAATATTTTTCTGTGGAGGTCTCTTAGATTCGTAATGACTCGCTTTCTTTCTTTCTTTTCTTAGAGTCGCAATGACTCACTTTCTTTCAAATGGACGAGGTAGGAACTTCACCGTAGCGTGAACGAACCTATCCGGGCACGGCGTCTAGCCGGCCTATTACTCTGCTCGCCCACCGAACCACTTTTTTGGTTCTATGCTCAAACTCTGTGGAATCAGGTATCGAACTATCAGGGTACACACCCCCTGACCAGGATTCCAAGCCTGGCGGGCATTTTCCAACCTCGTAACGTGGGAATATGCCGCGTAACATATACTGGGACTGCAATGTCCATATCTTTCATCCGAGAGGACATAGTCCAAACGTGGTCCTCCAAAACCTCACTGATATATAGCTCATACATATATATATATATATATATATATATATATATATATATATATATATATATATATATATATCATGCACCAATTTTATGCATGCCACATCTCAACAACTTCTCAATGCATCAAGATAATGATATACCACATGCTCATGAATTTTTGAAAGTAATACTTAGGCTCACGTTGGCCACTTATGCACTTTTAAAACATGATATACTTGGAATGCAAATTACTGTACAACATGCTTCAAATATATATATATATATATATATATATATATATATATATATATATATATATATATATATATATATACATACATACATACATATATCACATTGAACTCTCAAGAACATACGCTCATGCTAGTTTGCAAAAAGACATGCTCTGTACATTTCTACCATCAAAATAGGATTCAAATTCCATTGATCATACAACACATTCAAGTCATGCTTTTCTAATAATTCTTATTCATGAAGTGTTCATGCTTTTCTATTCAATACACAAATAGCATCAGGGGAATAAAACAAAGCAATTTCCAAAGGCAGAAAACTCAAACAATTCTACTGTGAAGCAATTTCATCACTAAATCCATCATAACTTGCTCATTTCTATCCAAATTCAACGAAATCAAAGCCAAAACGTGCATCAAGACGGTCCCGAGGTACCGAGCCACAAGGGTCCGTGACACCTGGTCTGAAACGACATGTAGCTGAGCCACAAGGACCCTGCCACTGCACAGGAGTAACTCAGGTACCATGGGGCGGGGCTTAGCATGGCCCGCCCCCTCAGGCCGTAAGCTTGACGGCCCTAGGCAACGACCCTCTCCTAGGACCGTTCCCTAGGCCCGGTCGGCCACGACCCTAGCCAACGGTTCCCTTGTTGGGCCGTTGCTTCTACTGGTGCACACTGCTTGTGCACCAGATGAGTTCTTTTTCATCTGTTAGGCATTTTTGACAAATATAACACATCCAAAACATCAACAACACATCATAGGCAAGTAATAGATCACTTCATAGCTCAAACACATAAAAAAAAATCTAGCATTTCTACTCATTTCTACCTAAGAACAACGCTTCACAGACCCAAAACTTAAAGGTGTGAATCCATGGGGTTATACCTTTGTAGATTCCTCCTTTGAGCTGGGATTCCACCTTCTTCCCAAGCTAGCTACCCTCTTTTTCACTTCCTAACAACTCAAACAAACCACACAAAGCTTAAGGCTAGAACCTCAGAGATTAAAGCTAAGAGATTGAAGGAAGCTAGAAGGAAAATGGATGAATGGAGGAAGGGAAAACTTACTGTGTCTTCTTTTGATTCTCTTGTAAGGCTTTGGGGAAGACAAGGTTGGGAATCAAGAGGCAAATGTCTGATGTTTCTCTAATATATAGAGGCACAAAACCCTAGGAAGCTCAACAATGATTGGTGGATGGCAAAATGGTAATTTGCTTAGCCAAAAGATGAATCAGTGAATGTTTTTGGAGGAATGTGGTTCACCAAGCTTCATGAACCATAGTCTAGAATGATAGTTTTAAATAGTTTGGGGGTCAAAATAGATTTTTCCAAAGATGATTTCTAAACAAACATTTGGTTCAGAATCCTCCCGGTCTCACTCAGATAGGTTTCTCAGTTTAAAAGTTGGTACTCGAAGTACCCGAAAATTTAGGATTTTGGAATTAAAATAAGTTTCGGTGTTGAATTAATTTAAAATGTAACTCAAAATAATTTATTCAAACACCAATTTATCTCAAAAATTTTTAATGGAGTAAAAATGGCTAATTTGGAATTTCTTAAACTTGGATTTATGAAATTAAATTTTGGGTTGTCACAACTACTCCTGACCCAGAAGCTGACGAAAACTTAGAAGTTGGAGAATATGTGTCGGCTGAAGACCGCGATTTACCAACTCCCTCATTCGAGTTAGAATATAAAAAATTGTATGCAAAGTGGGAGATACTTGTAAAAGTGAATAGATATCTGTCTAGTCACGTTAGCAATTTAGAGAATGCTAGGAAAGTGTATCAAAATCAAATAACTGATAGGGACAACATCATCAAAGACAGTCGCAAACGTGAAGAAGAACTCAAACAAGAATTGGAGTTACTGAAATGTAGGATCAAGATGATGGACAATTCCTCCACATTAGACCAAATCTTGGAATCGATTCTGGTCGAAAACCTACTACAAAATATGGGTTGGGTTTTTCTGGAGGAAAAGACAAGGTTGTGACAGTATTTGTAAAAGCTTCTAGCTCTGATCTAGCGACTGGACCAGAATAAGATACTCTAGAAACCAGTATAGCACGAAACCATGTCAAGGCTGTACCAAGTGGAAGAACACCAAAGTTTAACTATTATAATCTCATTTGTCACTATTGCAGGATTCAGGGACACACGAAACTAGAGTGTTTCTACTTCTACAAAGACCAAAGGGTTGAGAAGTACACTCAAAAATTCATCACCCCGTTTGTTAAGAAAATCTGGGTGAAAAAGAGTGACTTTGTGTGTCATATCTCTTTTTCACTCTACAAGTACAAACAAAGAAGAAAGGTGGTACTTTGATAGTGGTTGCTCACGTCACATGACGAGAAATGCAACTTTCTTGAACAACGTAAAAGGGGCAGTAAAGGTGAGGTTACTTTTGGTGATGGTGTCAAAGGAAAAATCACAAGAGTTGGCACCCTACATGTTCCAGGTTTGCCCAAGCTAAAACAAGTTCTTCTCGTAGAAGGTCTTCGTGCAAACCTCATAAGTATAAGTCAGTTATGTGATTAAGAATGGGCAGTATGCTTCAAAAAAGACAGCTACAATGTTATGGACTATCAGAAACACTGTGTCATGGAAGGTAAGCGTTCTTCGGGCAATTATTATACTCTTACTAATGATGTTCTTTGTTGCAGGTCCAGCATTAAAGAATCCGAATTATGGCATAAAAAATTGGGTCATTTAAACTAGCGCTCCCATGACAAACTGATCAAGATTGATGGTGTGCGTGGTCTACCTAGCATAAAAGTTGAATCAGCAAGAGTTTGCAGTGCATGTCAAGCTGGGAAACAAACTAGGACATCTCATACTGCCCAAAATACGATTAACACTACACACTGTCTGGAGCTGATCCACATGGATCTCATTGGACCCATCAGAACAGAAAGCATTGGAGGTAAAAGGTACATTCTTGTTTGTGTAGATGATTTTTCACGGTTTTCTTGGGTCACCTTCCTTAGAGAAAAGTCAGAAACCCTTAGAGCATTCAAAGCTCTATGCCTCAAGCTACAAAAGGAGAAAAACGAGCCAATCATCCGGATCCGAAGTGACCATGGACGCGAATTTGATAATCAACTGTTCGATGACTGGTGTGACAGTTTGGGAATCACGCACGAATATTCAGCACCCAAAACACATCAACAAAACGGAGTAGTAAAGCAGAAAAATCATACTATTCAAGAGATGGCAAGAGTACTACTATAGACAGAGTCTATCTTGGACCTGGAACACACCAAACTCCGTATGAGATCTGGAAAGGTAAGAAACCGAATATTAATTATTTTCATATTTTTGGCTCACGGTGTTTCATCTTGAAGGATAGAAGTCCGACAACAAAGTTTGAACCAAAGAGTGACGAAGGAGATTTTCTTGGTTATTCACCAAATAGTCGTGCCTATCGAGTTTATAACAAAATCACAAAGTCCATAATGGAATCTATGAATGTTGTCATTGACGATCAACCAGATGATATAATCGACATACCTATCTCTGGATCTACGCCAGACCCTGAAATAAATAATCCAGAATCTCCTGGCACTTCTCCAGTCATACCTGACCCTGATCCAGTACTTTCTCCATCAACCACTAATCCAGAATCAGAGTCAGAACCAGAACCTAGAGCAGTAGATGTGTTTATTGGAATTCAGAAAGATCATCCAACTCAAAACATTATTGGTGATCCTTCCTCTGGAGTTCGAACTAGAGGGATAAAACGTAACTACCTTGAGCTTGCTGGATATGCGTGCTACACGTCAAAGATAGAACGCAAAACGGTAAAAGACGCTCTAACTGACGAACACTGGATCAAGGCCATGCAAGAAGAGCTGGGACAATTTGAGCGGAATAAGGTATGGAATTTAGTACCTAAACCTGATGGTGTAAATGTTGTAGGTACCAAGTGGATATTTCGTAACAAGACTGACTCAGCTGGAAACATCGCACACAATAAGGCAAGATTGGTCACACAAGGTTATTCCCAAATCGAAGGGATTGACTATGACGAGACATTTTCTCCTGTAGCACGTTTAGAATCCATTCGGCCCCTTCTATCCATTGCTTGTGCTCTAAAGATAAAGCTGTTCCAAATGGATGTCAAAACAGCGTTCCTGAATGGCTATATATCCGAAGATATATATGTAGCCCAGCCAAAAGGCTTTGAAGATCCCCATTATCCTGACTATGTCTACAAATTGGACATGGCTCTGTATGGCCTAAAACAAGCCCTAATGGCTTGGTACAAGGGACTATCTCTGTACCTACTCCAGCACGACTACAATCGATGGGGAGTAGACAAAACTTTGTTCATCAAAAGGTCAGGTTAACATGTCACTATTAAATGCAAAAAAATAAATAAATTAAATTTAAAATACTAAAAAAATTAATGGAGAATTTATTTGACCAATAAATAGTAAACATGACCAGTAAAATGTGACAGAGGAATATAATAAAATATTATTAGAATATTGTATAATATTTTAATAATTTATTAATTTATTTTGCACTATATAAATTTTATAAATAATATAATCTATCTCTAAATCTACAAACCTAATAAGAGCAAATAAAATTAGGTCACTAACTGGAACTAAAAAATATTGGTGTAATTGTTTGTTGAAATGAATGATTCATATTATTTTGATTTTAGTATTTTTTTTTTTATATTTTTCATACTTTACCGGCCTCTATTATATCATTTACTTTTTTTAAATACCTTTACATTCTGTCAGTATAAACTTTAGTACTGAAATATTCTGTTAACTATTTATTATTCTTAACTTACTCACTGGTTTTCATAAGGAAGGTCTTATTCTTAACTCACTCACTGATTTTCATAAGGAATGGCTTATTCTTAACTCACTCACTGATTTTCATAAGGAATGTCTTATTCTTAACTCACTCACTGGTTTTCATAAGGAATGTCTTAGGTTCGAACCGCATCCCAATCAAAATTGACATAATTGTTAAACATATACTATGAATATGTTAGAGTGTATTAAAAAATACAGTATAAAATTGCAAAAAGGGTCAAATAAGCCCCTAAACAATACTCAAGAAGTCAATTAGGCCCCTCCAACTTTCAAATGTTGCAATTAAATCTAAACACATGTCATTTTAGAGCAATAAGGCCCACAAACCTGTTGGTGACTTGTAATTACAAGTCACCTAGAATTCCGGCTAACGCCGGCAAACCTCCGTTGATCGCCCAATAAATTTTCAACAACAATGTCAAATACAGGCCACCGTAAACTTTCTGATGCTCTCATTTTCGAAATTGCTCCCTCTCTGATGTCCAATCACATAATGAACCTATCTATCGTATGAAAGTTCTAAAGAAACCTGATAATTCCTTCGGCACGACGGCGCTGCTACTCTAGTCGGAGAAGCTCTTCCTTCTCCGTTCAACTCTGCTCATCCCTCCTGAAATTTTTTTTAACAAATACAAATTCACAGAAATTAAAGATTCACCAAAATAATAACAACACTCTGTATAATTAACCCCCCCCCCCCCCAAGTTGAGAGATTTATGAGATTTATTTGATCAATTCGAATGAAACTCAGCATTTCTGTTTTGTATATTCAACCATTCCTTCACCACCGCTTTGGTCCAAGAAGAACACTGCAATAAATGGCAATAACCCATCTTTATACAACCATTTGTATGTATTATAGATGAAAAACTAACCATCAAAGAAAAGAAGAACCCACCTTGAAAATCTTGCGTTGTTGTTTCATGGTGGCCAATGAAGTTGGAAAAACACACGCGCAAATAAGTTCCAAGAAAGCATGGGATCCCAAAAAGAAGAACAAATGCAATAATCATCCGAGGAGAAATAAAGACATAAAAATTCCCCCCTTCGTCGGAGCGGGCGACCGTGGTCGCCTTCTTTGGTGTGTTGTGGTCCAAACGTGACTGGCAACCATTTTTACGGTTGCCGGTATTTGACAATGTTGCCGGAAATTTATCGGATGATCATCGGAGGTTCGTCGGAATTTTAAGTGACCTGTAATTACAGGTCACCAATACGTTTATGGGCTTTATTGCTCCAAAATGAAATGTTTGTGGATGTAATTGTAACTTTTGAAAGTTGGAGGACTTAATTGACTTCTTCAGTAATGTTTAGGGGCTTGTTTGACACTTTTCCCTATAAAATTTAATATGAATTTTAGTCAATTAATTAGAATCATGCATTTGACATTGATGAAACGGTATACCTAATTTACAGTATATATTCAACACATATGAGAAACTATGCCTATTATCATTGTATTTTTGGGGAAGGAGGACTTGGTTCTATTTTTAAAAGTGCACTGGGCCAAGGCACTAAAATTGCAATGAAGCACACCAGACGACTAGATTAAATTAAGAATTTATTTCTTGCGAAAGTTGCAACAAGAGAAGCATGAATCACGCCAATTAATAGGGTTTGCAAAAATTATGCTTGGGTATTATGTAGTGATAGTATTTTCCTTTAAAACTGCTATTACACCAGTTAATTTTATGAAAAATATTGTCACAGTACAGGTCATAGTTATGCATTCTTGAAATATTACTTTTATAAAAAGACAATCACTACTACACAACAGGCTTTTAACGTCGGCTATTTAGACCCTTTAACGTCGGCTAAATATCGACGTTGTTCTGGGCGACGTTGTATATAATATATATAACGTCGGCTATTTAAATAGCCGACGTTATATATATTTTTAATTTAATTATTAAATACCTACAACGTCGGCTATTAATAAATAGCCGACGTTGTAGGTTTTTTTTTTTTCTTTTTTTAAATATACATTACAATGTCGGTTATTAATAAATAGCTGACGTTGTAGGTTTTTTATTTTTGTTTTAAATATACATTACAACGTCGGCTATTAGTAACTAACCAACGTTGTAATGTTTTGTTTTTTTAAATATTATACAGCGTCGGCTAATGCCAATTAGCCGACGTTGTAAAGTATTTATTATTTTTTTTAAATATATAAACAACGTCGGCTATTACTAAATAGCCAACGTTGTATGTTTTTTTTTAATATACAGTTTATTTGTCCATTTATACCCAAAAACCTGCTCAAATTACTCACAACCACATTCAAAACCTGCTCAATTATTGCATCACAACAACATCAAAATATGTAGAATCTAATATTTATAATCGAACAAGCAATAAAAGTAATAAAATTTTATTTAATAAAAAACAATGAAATATATGTAGTTTTACAAATGTATATAAAATAATTACCAAAACTTTAATCCATTTTGGTGAACGAGTTGATGTATTGCTTCTCAATAACTTTGTTGATTTCACACACCTAAAATTTTAAGAGATTAGTATACATAAATACTTTATAACATTATGCATACTTTATTAATAATAACTATTAATAGTTATAAGTTCACATACGTTTCAACTATATCTTTGATGTCATCACGTGGCCCGCCTCCAATGGAATCAAACCAATAGATTTCATTAACTTGAGGACAAATTGCCATCAACATCCAATGGTCACTACAAATAAATAATGTATTAGTTGTAAGTAAATATAATATATAATAGAAGTATATTATATATAACTTATTTTATTTGAAACAATTAAAACTTACTTTAAAATATATTGGGCTAAATAGCATTGTTTCTGTCCATATTGCATGATGACTTTTATATACCCTGTCCGGTCATCTATTGTATTCGAAACTGGTTGAATAAAATGTGGATCTAAGAAGCCATATGTGGTCTTTGATGCCAATTCAAATTTGTCATAAAGACCCCTATTCAAAAATATAACCAATCATATATATATTAGTAATATAATAGATAAAATGAAAAATACTATATAAACAAATAATAGTACCAGGACTATGTGGTCCAATGGTATCCGGGTTGGACTTCCATTTGGAAGATTATAAGTTCGAGCCTCAGTGGAGGCGTTATTGGTTCTTTGTGTTTCAGTAGGTTGAGAAAGTATATGAACAGATACTACAATGTAATAGAGCCAGTAACTTTCAAAAAAAAAAATAATAGTAAAGAACTTAATTATTACCTTATAAAGAACTGCAATATGGAAATATCTAACGTCTCCATCCTTAAGAAACGCATAATCTCCAACGGCTCTGTTCAATATAAGTAACAATTACTATTTTTAAAAAGTAAATTAAATACTATTTTAAAATCCAAAAATTTAGAAAATACATACCTCATTAGCTTGGGTATATAACTCAACAAACTTCTTTGGCCAAATAATAAAGTTGTTCATTGCATCCCCTAAAAGCTGAACCTAATCGGTAGGGAAGGGTACCTTTGCACTTGAAATGAGAATTTCATTCACGTTGACCTTGACTTGATCTACATGTATTTGTATCCCGTGAACCCTTTCAGCCTTATAAACTGTCCCAATTGCCACTTTACGTCTAACGGGATCTTCCAAATACAACTCATATTGTGCTCCTAACTGCATGAATTAATATTAAAACATATCTAAAATGTTTTTAATAAATAATAATAATATTAGCCATAAATGATTTCTTATAGCCGGTTAATCGGCAAAAGGGTATAGAGAACTTGCTTTTTCACTATGACAATGTGGCTAGAAAACTACACACATGTCTTCCTCCCGCCTTGATGGTACAGGTTGAGCCGTTGGAGTCTTCATACTACTAATTTTATTCCTCATCTCTTGAACGGTTGCTTGCATAGATGCTTCTATTTGATGTGTTTGAATTGCTAACGCCTCGGCCACTTTCATCTCTTGATTGGCTAACACCTCAGCAACTGCAGCCTTAATCATATCTTTAACTTCTGGTGTAGGCATCTAGCTTTGACGACGTTTTGCATTACCAAAGTAGCTTTTTAAGCCATGTCCTCTACCCATGGCTTTAACACGTCCGCAATGCTCATCTGTACCTTTGGCATTAGACAATATATCTTGTCTATCGGATCAACAAATTCTCCTTGAGAAGCTTGCAATGCTAGCGAATCCTAACATATAAAAATAATATTTAATAATGATTACTATCTTAATAATGTAGAAAATTATAACATATTACTTACAATCTTTTCCACGATCGTTCTAGTCGCTTCGTTGTGAATATTTCCTGATTTGTCCATTCTTGCCCTCTTCCACTTTTCATGTCTCACTATTGACGATGGATCTGAACTTGCAGCTTCTTGTTGTTCTTTCATCTTCTCATCCATCATAATCTTCTCCAATCTCTTATAGCATCCTCGGGCTGAATTATGAGGATGGACATTCATACTTTGTATCTGTTGATGTTTCTTTCTTGATGCCTACACAAAAAGAAAACATTAAGTAATAATATATCTTTAATATATTTGAGTTAATATATAATTGATAGAAAAATAATAATATATACCTCAAACTCTGCAGTTTTACGAAGCTCCACGTACTTTTTCCATCTGTTTGGATAAATGAATGTGTATTGTTGACACGGGGTCTTGTTTGGGTCATCATTACGGAATATAAAGTCTCTATTCAATCTACTTTTAAAGTTTCTCCACCGTTCACCCGCATATTTGATCAAAGACTCCTTCAGATTCGGTACATTGGGAATATCATAAACTCTCTACAAGACAATATTATTTATTAGAAACAAACACAATTAATTCAAAAGTTTTACAAATAAGTTGCATACCACGATATCATCCCACACCAACGCTTTACTCTCTTCTGGGACCTCAGGCCATTTTCCATATGTGATAGGAACTTTTTTTCGTGCAATCAGCGCAACATAACTTTTGAATTAGGCGCTCCCTTCTCCAACATGCCCCTTTCCATCAAATTGAACCACCACCTTCTGGCCACCACGTCCCGAAATTAATTTTTTCATAACAGTGGCACCCCTCTTCTTAGCTTTGGTATTAGTACCTTGGGTGGTACTATCAATAGAGGGATCATTTGATGAATCCATATGCCTGTTTAGCAAAGAAATTATTAGTGAATGACAAAAGAATAATATACATAAATATAAATGTAAATATTTAGATATAGTAAACCCAAGAAGAAGTTAAAGCATTACAAGTAATAATCAATTTTCCCATAGCCCTTCATGATGATCATCCCGTGATGCATGCATTTCATCTATCTCATTATCTATAATAACTGGCAATAAACTTGAAGAAAAAGGTTGTATTTCCTCAATCTCATAACTAACTTCTTCATTCCCTTCACCAGTAATTTGTCTCTTTCCATGAAGAACAACGGACCATTTTTTATCACAGGATCAGTAACATAAAATACTTGTTTTGCTTGAGATGCCATTATGAATTGCTCATTTTTGTGACCTTCCCTGTTCAAATCTACAAGTGTAAATCCTAACTCATCAGCTTTAACACCGTCTTTACTCTCTACCCATTTACATCGGAACATCGACACTCTAAACTGAATATAATCAACCTCCCATATTTCTTCAATCACACCATAATATGACAACTCTGCAATCACCGAATTTTTATCTTTCGAACTACAAAAGTGCACTGAATTTGTAACCAAAGAAACTCCACTGTTTTGCATAGTGCTCTTTTCATCTTGCTTTTTTGTATAAAAAGAAAATTCATTTATATCATATCCAGTATAACATATGACTTGCATGCAAGGACCATGAGCTAACCATCGTACTGTTTCAGAATAGTTATCAACACTCGGAACTTTATTCTTGAACCAACTAATAAAAGTACGATTATGTTCGCTCACAATCCACATGTCTGTCTTTCTTGGATTTTGCTCTTTAATCAATGCCTTGTGCTCATCAAAATATGGCTCAACTTCACTTGTATTATGCAAGATGTACAAATGTGCTTGCTCAATATCTTCACGATGCATACGGTTTACTTTGCTTCCTCGAGTACCTTTCCCAGCACTTCTTACTTCATGTCGATACTTAGAAATACCAATAGCTTCTATCCCCGCCAAGTATTCAGTACAAAATTCAGTTACCTCCTCAACAATATAGCTTTCAAAAATAGATGCTTATGGTCTATATCGGTTCCTCACATAACCTTTTAATACTTTCATGTACAGTTCAAATGGGGTGTTACACGTACTGTCTGATTTCTCTCACTAGATGTACAACCAAATGAACCATGATATCAAAAAATGAAGGTGGAAAATACATCTCCAGCTGACACAATGTAACAATAATGTCATTTTGCAATTCATCTAGTTTGTCTGGATCAATCACTTTTCTACAGATAACATTGAAAAAGAAACAAAACCTTATAATAGTATATCTCAACTTTTTTGGCAATAAACCTCAAATAGCCACTGACAATAGTTGATACATTAAGGCATGACAATCATGAGATTTCAATCCCACCAATTTTAAATCTTGTGTATTCACAAGTGTTCTGATATTTGATGAGTACCATTGTGGTACCTTGACTCCACGTAAACACTCACAAAAAACTTATTTTCTCCTTTCTTGATAAAGTATGAGCAGCTGGAGGCAAATATGTCTTCTTATCCCCTTGGCGTGGAGCTAATGCAGCTCGTATGTTCATTTCAATCAAGTCTAATCTAGCATTGAGTCCATCTTTAGTCTTACCTTTTATATCTAAAAGAGTTCCAACAAGACTATCACACACATTTTTCTCCACATGCATCACATCAATACTATGTCTCACATCTAATGTCTTCTAATATGGAAGATAAAAAAAATATAGATTTCTTTTTCCATGGACTCTTTTCATTTGGAGGTATCTCAACATTAGCTCTTAACCTCTTACCTCTTTGAGATTTAAGCTTTTGAGTTTTACCAAAAGTAACATTTATACCTTTTACACGTTCATAAACTTCAATCCCAGACAGTGGTTGTGGAGCATCTGTATAGTCTTGTTGCCCATTGAAAGCCTTTTTTAGTCTCCTGTAAGGGTGAACTCTATCAAGAAACCTCCGGTAACCCAAGTAGATTGTTTTTCTGCCATGGACAAGTTGATAATAACATGTATTATCTTCACATATAGGGCATGCCTTATGTCCTTTGACACTATACCCTGCCAGGTTTCCATAAGCTGGAAAGTCATTGATTGTGCAAAAAAGCATAGCATGCAACTTAAAATTCTCTTTCCGGTATGCATCAAACACTAACACACTTTCTTTCCACAATTTTTTCATGTCCTCAATCAAAGGTGCCAAAAAGACATCTATATCATTACCGGGTTGTTTTGGGCCAGCAATCATCAAGGACAGTAATATATATTTGCGTTTCATACACAACCAAGGAGGTAAATTATAAATCACTAACATAACTGGCCACGAGCTATGCTTGCTACTTAGGTTCCTGTGAGGGTTTATACCATCAGTACAAAGTCCAATTCTAAGATTTCTCGACTCAATGCCAAATTCAGGAAAAGCATTATCAAAGGTTTTCCATTGAGTAGAATCAGCCGGGTGTCGAAGCTTGCCATCAGAAATTTTTTGATCTGCATGCCAGGTTAAGTTTCTCGCGCCGCTTGGATTTGAAAACATACGCTTAAATCATTGAAGAATTGGGAGATACCACATAACTTTAGCTTATGGCCCTTTCGAACTTTCCTTACCAACAACATGCTCTCTTATTTTGTACCGAGATGCCCCACATAATGGACATGCATTCAATTCTTTGTAATCATTCCTAAACAATATGCAATCGTTAGGACAAGCATATATCTTTTCATACTCCATACCCATGGGACACATAATCTTCTTGGCATCATATGTATTCTTCGGGAGTCCATTATCTTCTGGAAGCATATCCTTTATTAAATCAAGTAAAGCATTAAAGCTCTTGTCGCTCCATCCATTCCCAACTTTTAAGTTGAATAATTTCAAAACAGTAGATAACCGAGTATATTTACTACACCCTGGCCATAAAGGCTATTTTGAATCATTTAATAATTCATCCAACTCATTTGATCGATTGGTGAACTCTTCTCCAACATCACGGAACATTTCGTCCAACCTATCTTCAGACTCATCATCTTCATTTGCTTCGTTGTCAACATACATGTTAGATGTACTAGTCCCTCCTCCTCCTTCACCGTGCCATATCCATTTTGTATAATTTGGATTAATTCCATCACATATTAGATGATCATATATGTCCTTTGCACTTAATAGTTTTAGATTACAACACTTCTTACAAGGACAAAAAAACATCGCATCATTATTTGGAAGATGACATTTTGCAAACTTTATAAATTCTGTAACTCCGACTGCATATTCCGTACTCAACCGAGAAGTATTCATCCAACTTTTGTCCATCACAAGTCAATCTAGGATAATATTAATTCCAATTAAACTTTTGTTAACATTGATTCAACAAATATCTAAAATAGTTGTTGCGGTGAGAGTAGACTAGTTAGTAGTATTAGTTTTTCAGTACACTAAGTAATGAATACAAAGACAAATAGATGGACAAAATAAACAAAGTAGCCCTAGCTAGCTAGTTGATATATTCTAACTAATGCTTGACTTGGGATATTCAACATTGAAATATATAATTTGATAAATAAAGGACGAAAGGAGGTTAGGAAAGGAGATAAGTCTTTCTTTATTATGAAAACACATAACTGAAAGGCCCTGGTGAAAGTGATGGTAAACCACAGGTTATGCTGCCTACGCTATTAGATCCACTTGTCTACCTGCACATCATGCATGTACGAGTCATGATTCAACTTAACCTATAAAGAGCTCAATCTGAATGAATTTGGCCTCATCAAGTTCAGCCTCTACTGGTACTTTCACACCCCAGCCTCCGCCTCATTCTAGGGAGTTGGTTACAATCTCCAAAGAAGAGCTTGAGAGTGGCGGTCTGTGGCTGACCGATATTGCACACCATCATTTAGCTATTGCAATTCTTGTACAAATTAAATAAATTCACATGCATATAAAAAGTCCACATAATTTAAAGTTTATAGATTATTTGCAATAAATGATCTAATAATTAATTAATAACAATAATTTATTAAAATTTGAAATAAATTAATAATAATTTCAAATATATACAAATAACCCATAAAATGCAAATATATTTAATAAAATTCGAAATAAATCAATAATAATTACAAATATATACAAATAAACTCTAAAATGTAAATATATTTACTAATATTCAAAATGAATTAATAAAATTTTCAAATATATACAAATAAATCCCAAAATGCAAATATATTTACTAAAATTCGAAATAAATTAATAATAATTACAAATATAATACAAATAAACCCTAAAATGCAAATATATTTACTAAAAATTTGAAATAAATTAATAATAATTACAAATATAATACAAGTAAACCCTAAAATGCAAATATATTTACTAAAATTCGAAATAAATCAAAAATAATTACAAATATAATACAAATAAATCCTAAAATATAATCATAATCACTAAAATTCGAATTAATTAATAATAATTAAAAAAAAAAACATACCTCGGACGGATGGCGGTGCGGCAGTGCAGCGGACGGCGGGGAGGTGTTGCGTCTGTGTGTGGCGGAGCGGCGGCGGTGCGATGCAGCGACGGGCTGGGCAGCGATGTGGGGGTGGGCGATGGCGGACGCCGAGGCTATGGTGGAGGCAGAGAGACGACCGGCTGTGGCGACTGGGCAGCGGTGTGGCATTGGCTGTGGCGATGGCGAAGAGAGGGAGAAGCGCTCGACGTGAAGAATGACTGAATTTCAAAACTTAGATCTGTTTTAATAACTATATAACGTTGGCTAATAACAATTAGCCAATGTTATATCTAAACAATTTAAAAATAATAATAATAAAAAATCCTACGACGTCGGCTTGATAGTTGCCGACGTCGTATCATATTTATTTCTTTTATTTTTATTATTTTTTAATATATAACGTCGGCTGAAGTTATTTTTAATCCAAATTTTCATAATATTAAGTTTAGTATTAGTATATAAAATTTATATATTTAGAAACTACACAAAAAATACTATTAAGCACAAAAAAAACTAAAAAAAATTATAGAATATTAAAGAAAATAAACAAAGAAGAAAGAGTTGGTTTGACCAATGAATAGTAATTAGGACAGATAAAATGGGACAGATGAAGTAATTGTTTTTAAAAAATAAAAAAATATAATTAAGCCAAATTAAACATATTAACTACTTGGGGGATTTATTGACAAAAAGAGTATTTAAATCACACAACAAATTGAAGTGGGAAACTAACTCGGCAATCAGCAATTAGCTCTTCAATATTAGTATATATTTAATATTTTATGCCCTAATTTTTATTTGCTCTCACTTATGTCCCGTATTTGGTTTCAGCCATACATATACAATTATTTTATTGACAATTATAATCAATCTTGACTATATTATCTTGTATTTGTAAATTTAGAATTTCTATTTAAATACGCAAATTCTACATTCAATTATCCATGCATGAACAATTTCAATATAATCTTGCACTGAAACAACTAAGAAATTGATTGCCACTAGGTAATATTCATGACCTTCAATTTTTTTTTTCTCTGAGGCAAGAATGCCGTTTTTCATAATCTCATCAATTTCTTCTTTCGGAGGAGGCTCAGCTGCTACCATCATTATCTAGTTTTATTTTCTGCATTAACAACCTAAATAGAAAAAAGATGAATCAAAAAAAAAAAAAAAAAAAAAAAAAAGAGAGAGAGAGAAAAAAGATGATTCAAAGGAAGATTGATGTCTTGAAATAAGTGTCTCGCACTGATGCATTTTAAATGTTAAACTTATACACCTTAAGTCTCGAACTAATGATGCACCTTATTAAGTTTTTGAATATATGCACCTTAAGTCTCGAACTGATGATGCACCTTAAATGTCGAAATTATACACCTTAAGTACTGAACTGTAGTAAATTAAGTTTCAAAGTGTTGCACCTTAAGTACTGAACTGATGCACCTGAAGTTTCAAACTGATGCACATTAAGCTTCGAACTTATGCACCTTTAGTTGGAAAATATTGCACATTAAGCTTTAAATTTATGCACCTAGAGTATGGGAGTCGATATTCCTAATGAATCAAAGTTGTGCACCTCAAGAGTTAAATTCATGCACCTTAAGCTGAAAACTGATGCACCTTAAGATTGAAATTTATATATGCACCTCTAGAGTCTGTAAGTCGTACACCTTAAGAGTTAAATTGATGCACTTTAAGCTATAAACTTACGCACCTTTATTTATAAATTTATGCACCTTAAGTTATATACTTAAGCACCTAAAGCAATAAATTTGTGCACACATTAAGCTTTGAACTTACGCAAAATTACAATAATGTCACCATATTTTTTTTTTTAAATCGTCGTTATGGCTGTTGATTTTGACTGGATCATATCAATGACGTGATCTCTAGTGTGTGTATGTGTGTGTGTGTGTGTGTGTGTGTGTGTATACATATACATATATATATATATATATATATATATATATATATATATATATATATATATATATGATACTTATATAGGATGGTATTATAGTTAAGAGTTAATTCCATTAGAGGTCCCTTGTACGTCTTTGGTGGCAAATTGCAATTTCAAATTTAATTCCAGACTATCGTTTTTGTCATTTAATTTAACATCTCAGACTATTATTTTATGGACAATTTTAGTCATTCTCATGACTTTTCCTATTTTTAGTAAGGAAAATAATAATAATAATAATAATAATAATAATAATAATAATAATAATAATAATAATAATAATAATAATAATGATAATAATAATAATAATAATAATAATAATAATAATAATAATAATAATATTACTATTATTATTATTATTATTATTAATGAAAAATTTTAAAATTTTGGTGATTTTTTTTTTTTTTTGTTCTTGTAACTTTATCCATTCCATATTTAATTTGGACATTGAGCTTCCTGAGAAAAGTATATACTTCAAGGAAAATAATAAGTAATCTTTTATGGAATAAAACTCTTGTTGGGTAATGCTACATGACCAAAAAGATAAAAATGGCCGTATTAAAAATAAGAAAAGTAATGAGAATGACTAAAAAAGTATCCAAAAAATAATAATTTAATTGGGATGTCAAATGAAAAAAATGATAGACTGAGACTAAATTTAAAATTACCACCAAAGATAAGTGACCGCTGGTGGAATTAACTGTATAGTTAACGTATTGTGAGGGGCTTCATAATATTTTATTCGACTAAAACAATTGTAATGATATGCTCTAAATGTGTGCGTGTTTTTGTTTTTTGTTTTGTTTTTTTTTTTTTTTGTTTTTTTGGTTTTGTTTGTTTTTGGTCATTGGACTCTATATTTATGTAGTTTTGATTAATTTGTAATAATTTGACAATTTATAATAATTTATTGACAATCATTATGTTATTGTGTTTAATATGTATACAATTACATTAGACTTGATAATTATTAATGTGTGTATATATATATATATATATATATATATATATATATATATATACATAAGTTCCAGCGCGAGTGAATGCTTCCCGTGCGGTTGTACGAGTGATTAATGTGCGTAAGTTTTTGTATTTAATGTGCATGAGTCTTGTGTGTAAGGTGCGTGAGGGTTGTGCTTAATGTGCGTGCGTGTGTAGTGTTTAATGTGCGTGAGTCTTGTGCCTAAGGTGCGTGAGTTGTGTGCTTAATGTGCGTGAATGTGTACTTAATGTGAAATGTTGAAACTTTAAAATGCATGAGTCTTGTGCTTAAGGTGCGTGAGTTTTGTACTTAATGTGCGTGAGTGTGTACTTAATGTGAGTTGTTGTTAAAACTTAAGGTGCGTGTGTTTTTGTGCTTAATGTGCGTGAGTTTTGTGCTTAAGGTGCGTGAGTTTGTGTTCTGAATATATTTTGTTTGTGTATTTAATGTGAGTCTGTTGTGTACTTAAAGTGCGCCAGTGTAATGCTTAATGTGAGTCCACCCGCACAATCGCACGGGAAGCCCCAAATGCACATGATCCCTTCTCTCTCTCTCTCTCTCTCTCTCTCTCTCTCTATATATATATATATATATATATATATATATATATATATATATATATATATATATATATATATATATATATATATATATATATTGGAACAAGAAAGAGGGGTAAACCCGGATATTAGCTAGTGGTTAGCACACAGCTCAGTTGGTTATAGGGATGAAGTTTGGGAAGAATGTGTTAGAAATACACAAAGCAATACATGTAATCTAACCTTATAGCGGAAGCATATGATCAAGCATCTCCAGCCATAGTTGGAATCTTCGTTGCATTGTTTGAAGAACAGTAAAGAATTTTAGGATTTTGTCTACCACTTGATCTCCTGTACAACTAGATGGTGTAGTCAAGTCACAGGAGCAGTGGGAGGACCATACACATATATATAGCCTACGTGCCATCATTATAGGTTAAGTAACGGAAACCGTTACTTCCGTTTCAAACCACAACATTATGGCCATAAATGGTCTATTAACTTGCACCACTTAATGGTGACATAATGGAAATGTTACATTCTCCCACTTGGTGCAAGTGTTAACTCAAAGAATCAAAAAACATGAACCATAGAGATAGTTCATGTAACACCCCAGATTTTCAAGATATTTAAAACTTATAAAATAAAGGGAAATCTCATTAAATCCCAAAACATAATACAAGAGTACGGGGTGTTATGCCACACCTGAGCTAGAGAACTCAGGTGCACAGGCTAACCAACTAATATCCTCAATAATGTAAATGCATAAACGTGGCACACAGGCCGAAAGGGAAACTATCTACTTCTATGTTCCAAGTTCTAGCGCGCTCCAGTGACTTATTCTTCTGTGCCTGAAAGCCAAATATATCTGTTCAGCGAGAGATGCTGGTAACCCACTTCAACGCGTTGAAATACAATACATATATATATATATATATATATATATATATATATATATATATATATATATATATATATATATATATATACATAAATATACGAAAAGTCATTTTGAAGCATGAAGATATATCCTACGAGACTCTAACTTTCAAATCAGGGAACCGACTCGACAGATAGGGGTACACGCAATCAACAGTCATAATCAAGCATATACAATTCTCACATAGGGAACAGTTATAGATAAGCACAACCAATAATCACAATTAAGCATTACTAGTAAGAGCCCTATGGTCACGTTTCCATAACAGTCATATCATCCATTCTTCTCATCTCATCACATAGCACACTTTGTTGGCGCCACAGGACCAATCGCATGCCCATACATGAGGGTCAGCGCATATAGCTCTGACACGGCCCCGCAGCACCCTGCCCCGTCTCACAATACGGAGGGGTCGATCGCAACCGACCGATGAACTGCAGTTCTATATAATCTTTATATACCTGACCGGTCTTTACCAGCCTGGTTAACAGTTGGGATGGTTCTCAACCCATTCAACTGCCCGTATAGTGGACCTTTGTCCTATATAATATTTATATACCTGACCGGTCTTTACCAGCCTGGTTAACAGTTGGGATGGTTCTCAACCCATTCAACTGCCCGTATAGTGGACCTTAGTCCTATATAATATTTATATACCTAACCGGTCTTTACCAGCCTGGTTAACAGCAGGTATGGTTCTCAGCCCATCTGACTGCCCGTATAGCCCGATTGATCTCAACCAAATCGGGGTGACATGCACACATAACACATAGCAAGAACATGCAACCCATATTAGCACATTGAGAAGGGGGGAAACGTATAACGAAACCTATGCGTGGCCATCCACAACTAAGAATACTCCTAAGGGGTTCATACTTCTTATACCTAGGTCAACGGGATACCAATTCAACTAGCATGCAATATATAAGACTCGTACAACCTACGAACGGTACCCGAAATATCAAACTAGACATAGGCACGACAGACGGAGTCCGTTGGGTGAGAGTGTAAACCAGCGGGTAGCCAGTGGGTGAGAGTTCACCCGCCGGCTGCCCGCCGGCGGCAACTATTCCGGGCAGCGGGTGCCCGGCGGGCAGCTGCCCGCTGCCGGCGATGCCCAAATAGGCCGCGGGTAGGTGGCGGGTCCCCTACCCCCACCTACCCCCCACTGACTCTTTTCATCACAAAACGCCCCGGGAACCTTCGTGGAACCCGGAACCATGATTAGACACTTTCAAACGCAATTGACAACAACACGTAGACAATTAACGGATCGAAATCAAGAAACATACGGCACATATACTATCATGCTTTTCTAATACAATTAACACCCAATCATGCGAATTCCCGCCCAATATATCAAGAATATCACGATACGAGTTTCACGATACAACCTAGGGTTCTAATTACTTTTAAATCGACAAGAACACAAATCATGATTCGGTAGGAATATCTCATAAACATCAAGAATATCATGCCATTAACAAGAATATCATGTAATCATCAAGAACGCCACATATTCATCAAGAACATCATAATTATCAAGAACTCATCATTGTCAAGATCATCAAGACCATCAATGGAATCATAACACCAATTATCAATATAACGAATCATCAACACACAATAATATGGGGGATCCTAAGGGGGAATCATAGCTATGAAAATAGGTTTTGTTGAGACATGGGTTACCTCTTAGCCTTAATTAATTCCTTGGCTATGAAGGGTCTTTCTTTAAGCTTTCTTGCTTTCTTGATTTCTTCTAAGGGGGTTCTTGGAGCTCTTTGGGTGGTGAGACGTTATTGTGGTGGGGGGTTTCTAGGTGCCTCTTAAGTCCCCTATTTATATATTTAGGAGTCCTAATTAGGAACTAATATTATAGGCTTGCTAATTCTATTCCTTTTGGGACTAAGGATTGGGTTTAGGGATAAGGGCCCGTGGACTATGGTGGGCCTTTCCTAATTAATTATTGTGATTTAATTCTTTCTTTTGGGTAATTGGTTAAATGATTTAATTGATTTTAGGGATCGTAACACGAGGTGTTACAGTTCCTCTTAATGAGAGTAGTATCCACTTATGATTACAATGTAACTTCTTCTCTAAGTACCTTATGTGGTATAAAACTTAATGAATAAACCTTATGTTCATTCTTGATTATAATTAGTTATCAAAAACTAATTATTGCAGCAATGGCTAAATTTGGCCTAATAAACTTGCACAACTTCATTTGTACAATATTAATGGAAAATGTTACAATTTTCCACTTGGTGCAAGTATTGGCACAACCTTTGTTGAATATCAAAAAACATGAATCATAGTGGTATGTCCTCTAAATTAAAAGGTGAGTAATACCATCTATGCATCACATGAATTTTGATTCCCAACTCAGGTCCTTTATGAATAAATCCTACGTTTACTCTTGGTCCAACCTTATGGATGTTTCTCAAATAAATATGCGCATAACCATAGGAGAAACCATCCAAATTACATAGAGGTGACAACATAAATGTACGTACAATATTAGTCACATAATAAGTTCCATGTACCATGTATGATCCCTAAAATTTTTATAAGCATGCTTTAAGTAGGGATCCGAAACTATTAGCAAAATGCTAATATATTACATGACTAACTCATTATCTTTAATATTATCGCTGACAGCTAAGTTTTCAGAGTTGACACGTCTGCCACTCCTACTCTCATTAATCTTAGCCAAAGATAATAATTGAGTAGTCCATATTCCAACGACTTAGATAACAAATTCATGAGTCTAAGCCCACAAATGGAACTTTAAACATACACCTTATAAATGATCTCCAAAACAAAGGAAGGAAGCCCAACTTTCATGTCATAGAGCAATACCGAGGATTTATTAATGTAACTTTATGAAACAACAAAAATATTGTATCATCATAAAAATAAAAATCCTCAAGATTCATCTATATGAACCAACATCATGAGTCTTTGCATGCTTTATGTCTATCAAGTTGAATCTTGAACCTTTTAAATCTTAATGGCCCAGGATCAATTTGATGAAACGAAAGACTCCAATAAATGCTAAAGAATCTAACTCGTGATAGTTCACCATAAACTTAATGCCATTGTTATAATAAAAACTATTAACGTTGTTACAACATTTTCAGAAATATGTTGCACAACTTGTAGCTAGTTCAACAAATTGAACTATTGATTTTACAATAACAAGGCAAGGTGTCTTATCCTTGAAGTGGAGCAATCTTGAAGTGAGACATCTTTAATGATCTTTCAAATGATCACTCCCACTGATCAAATGGGACATCTTAGTGATCTTTTAAATGATCACTCCCACTGAAGTGAGACATCTTTAATGATCTTTCAAATGATCACTCCCACTGATCAAATGGGACATCTTAGTGATCTTTTAAATGATCACTCCCACTGATCAAACCATTACTCCCACTAATAAAGTTATTCTTGAGCATAAATGATATACACACTAATGATCCTCAAGTCCAACTAACTTAACAAGGATTATAATTCCCCACCATAGTTGGACATGTTAAATATGTACATGTAACAGACACAATTTCCAACTACTTAAACAAATTAAATTGCTTTAGTTGAAATTTGGCAGATATGTACAATTCCAATATAAGGATCCAAAAGTATATCATGTCTAAAATTCAAAATCTCTACTGTGGTTGGGCTGAAAAAACAAAGCAAGCCACATACAGTAACAATTTCAAGTTACTAAAGTTTTGGAGGTTAACAAAATACATGTGTTGCCAATGCAACCCATGTGACATAATATAGAATTATAACTGGCTTTAAAGTTATAAATTCTAAAATTGGTATGATAAAATTTTATCTTGATCATCAATTTAAACAGGAGAATCCAGTGACATAAAACTTGCCTGTAGGCTAAAGATTTATTCAATTAGACTCGACTGAGGCTTTATGATAATCAAATAGAAGAATCTAGTGACACAAAACTTGCCTGTGGGCTAAAGTTTTGTTCAATTAGACTCAACTAAAATTTTATGATAAAATTATTATCAAAGGGGATAGAAGAATCTAGTGACATAAAACTTGCCTGTGGGCTAAAGTTTTATTCAATTAGATCCATCTACAACTTTATGATAAAACTATCAAATCATGTTCCTTTTCTTAATCCTTGTGGGTAAATTAAGAAATATGATTCGATATTTTATTCTGACTATTTACATTAATATAATAAAATTCATGTGGGTAGATTTTATTATATTTCATGTAATTAGTCACAAAGTTATCAAAACTTAATAATTTCAGTTATGAAATTGTATTGATCACTTGATATTTATACACAAAAGAATATTAATGCACTAAGCTATTAATCTAATTTTAATTTCCATGCATAATAAATACACATAAAAGAAATTAGATTAATACCTCAAAATGTACACATAAAAATATTCTTTGGATATATGTACATATATCACAACTTTATGATAGAAGACGCCAATTTATTTATATTATAACCATATTTTAAATAAATTGACTTTCCTATCTGTAATGATAAAACTCACCAAAACTATATTCCAATACATAATTGCCTGTGGGCTAAATTACGATCAATTCTTATAATTGTTAGACTAACATTAATTTTCACCATTAATATTCTTATACTAATATTAGTATTGTGATTATTTACCATCAAATGCTTACCACTTACGCTAATCATTATTATTTGTATCATTACACATTTAAAGGTTATTATTAATAATAAAAGTATTATGAAATTATTAGTATTAACGTTATTCCTAAAAATTTAGACAATGCTATACAAAAAGAGTTTCATTTTTATATATATTATATAATTATATAATTATATAATGATATATTTTCAAAAAAAAAAATATATAATGATATGATATTATATAATATTACGATATATTAATTTGATACAATAAAATGATATTATGGTGAAATAGTAAATTATTAGTATTAGTTTAAAATTATCTGTATTATTACACAATTCAATTAACGCCATCATTTACAATCTATCATTGAATAATTAAAGTAGGATTCGGTATGAGTCCCAACAATTGGTCCACCAAACATAGCATGTATAGTGATATCATTGTTTTTTCTTTACAGAGAATGAAAATCGTACTGTCATTGATGCATCGTACATGTCGTCCATTGAATGCAGCAACAATGCAGACAATCGTACACCACTACTTGGCGTTTTCCAAAGTTCGCTAAGTACGACAAATGGTAAGTGTGGTCTTTATCACAATGCACTTCCATAATTAATAGTTGTTAATATAAGTTGATACTGTAATTCACAGCTTCAACCGCAATTCGGACGACAATTCGGAATTCCCCTTTGCAAGATTTGAGTAGCAAAATACCATTAAGCAACATATCCAATAGTACGAATCTAAACCATGATTTTTAACGTTCCATATTTTAAAAAAAATATTCAAACAGTAAAATGGGATACTTAACATTCTAACAAGTGTTTCTTATGGCTGTAATATAATTAAAGAAAATTGCGCTCGAGGTGGCGAGGATCGTGATAAAGCACCGAGTACAAAGCGCCACAATCGTTCGTTCAACTTAAATAGAACACCATATTCACAACTAGGTATAAATTTAGAATCCAGCGATGTATTGATTACTTATATTAAACTACACAGACTAATTATGAATCCTGTACTCATTTATCTTAACTATTAGATAATAATAATCGTTGTTGTTGCAATGCACAGTTTCTTCTCCGATACGAATGACAATACATACTACATCAACACAAGATTTGAGTAGCAGAATGCCATTTAGCAACATATCAAATGGTATGAAGTTCAACAAATATATTGTAGTAAGATTACTACAAATTTATATATATAGTCAAATTGAATACTTATTAGTCTAACAAATCTTATTACAATATATTTTTAATTAAAGCAAATTGCGGTAAAGTCAATTGGGACCGCGTCAAACCACCTACATCTAACCGTCAAAATTGCTGCTTCGACTTAAATCGATCACCAGATTCGCAGTTAGGTATAAATATATATTGAAGGAGAGGTTTTTAGGGGATAGTCAGTTATAATGTTTAGGTAAATATTTAATCATTTTTACTTATAATGGGATATTGTTCTTTTAGGGTTTGAAAGTAATTGTTGTATTACAAATGACAATAATATGCAAATAGTCGTGGTAGAGCCGGAGAGTGAAACCATCGAACATTGCCGAAATTTGATGTCAGATTTTCAGGAAGTTGTTGAACCGTTACATGGCAATATGCCCTCAAATAATGGTGAGTTCATATGAAATGTGTTAGGACAAAAACGTATTATCTTTGGACGACACTAAAATACATTATTATGTTAGATATGAACTAATGTATTTTTTTTTTTTAGATTATTATTTTGATCTTGGTGATCCAGAGTATGTTTGCGAGCATTGTAATTCATTTTTTTGGTACAATGAACGGTCAAGCAATTCAAGGTCATGCGAAAGTCCAAAATACTCTGCATGTTGTGTCAATGGTAAAATAAAGTTGCCATTAGTGAGAAAGCCTCCTCAAAAGCTGTATGAGCTATTCTTTACATCAATTGATAAAAACAAATGTTTTTTAAATAATATAAGGTCATATAACAGCATGTTTTGCTTTACGTCGATGGGTGGAAAAATTGATAGAACTATTAACAACGGAACATCGCCGCCTATATTCCGTATAAATGGTCAAAATTTTCATCAGATTGGAAGCTTATTACCTTCACTTGGCATTCAACCGAAATTTGCCCAATTATACATTCACGATACAGAGAATGAGATAGAAAATCGCTTCAACTCTTTGAGGTATACTATTTTGTGTTACTAAAATATTTTGGGTATATCATGGGTTAATACGAAAAATCTTATATTATATATTCTTCCTTTTTTAGGGAGGAAAACAATGGTTCTACGTTGCATATTGAGGTAGTACATGGCATTAAGCAAGTCCTAGATGAACACAATGTGTTGGTTAAGTCATTCCGAATGGCCAAGTCATTTATGGAATCTAATCCTCAAAGTCAAATTAGAATGAGATTAATAGGAAAGAGGACTAAAGATGCCAGGACTTATGCGCTACCAACTACTTCCGAGGTTGCGGCTCTCATTGTTGGAGATATAGACCCTTCGATGGGGCAGCGGGATATTGTTGTCGAGTCTAGATCTGGAGTCCTGAAACGAATAAGTGAATTAAACCCGGCCTATTTACCATTGCAATACCCAATCTTATTTCCATACGGAGAGGATGGTTTTAGGGAAGATATACATTTTGCAACACATGGTACAAAACAAGACTTTGCAAGAAAGAGTGTTTCACAAAGAGAGTACTTCGCGTTCCGTATCCACGAAAGATCAAATGAGATCTCAACAATAATGTATGCTAAAAGGTTATTCCAACAATTCTTGGTTGATGCGTATACTATGGTTGAATCTTCGAGGTTGCTCTATATTAGGTCAAATCAAAAAGCTTTGAGGTGTGAGGCGTACAAAGGTCTGTCTGATGCGTTGACGCGAGGTGAAGTTCAACCCAGCTCTCAAGGTAAAAGAATAATATTACCTTCAAGTTTCACGGGAGGAGCAAGATACATGATACAAAACTACCAAGACGCCATGGCAATTTGCAAATTTATAGGTTATCCAAATCTGTTTATTACTTTTACATGTAATCCTAAATGGCCGGAGATACAACGCTTCTTGGAGAAAAGAAATTTGAAAGCTGAAGATCGTCCGGACATTGTCTGCCGTGTTTTCAAAATGAAGCTAGACTGTTTAATTAAAGAAATAAAAAATGGGAAACTATTTGGTCGCGTAAAGGCAGGTGCGTACCGTAGTTCTTTATAAGTGTCATTTTTCATATAATAATTATTATACGAACCTTATAACTAACAATATGAATGCATTATTGACAGTTATATACACAATTGAGTTTCAAAAACGCGGTCTTCCGCATGCTCACATATTACTGTTCCTATAAGCGACCAGCGACTTTGCCAACCCGGCTTTTATGGACACGATCATTTCAGCCGAGATCCCAGACAAGCTGACAGACAATGAGTATTACAAAGCTGTCGAAGAATTCATGTTGCACGGCCCCTGTGGCGCTGCCAGGAGTAAATCCCCGTGCATGGCAAATGGCAAGTGTTCGAAGCATTTTCCAAAAAGATACATTGATGCATCACATTTTGACCAAGATGGTTACCCGTTGTATCGAAGAAGGGATGATGAGAGGACAATAAAAAAGAATGGAATAGAGTTGGATAATAGATATGTTGTACCACATAAACGGTACTTGCTTTTGAAATACAAATCCCACATTAATGTAGAGTGGTGTAACCAATCTAGGTCAATCAAGTACCTCTTCAAGTATGTAAACAAGGGCAACGACCGTGTAACTGCTGAGTTTTATAAGACTACGATGGATGAAGCTGGTAATGAGATTGTGGATGAGATAAACATGTACTATGATTGCAGATACATATCTGCATGCGAGGCAGCTTGGAGGTTGTTTAGTTTTGAAGTCCAGTACAGAACTCCCCCGGTTGAGCGATTAAGCTTTCACTTGCCGGATTGCCAATCAGTTGTATTCCAAGACGATGATACGATTGATAATGTCCTCAATAGAGAAACCGTTGGTCAAAGTATGTTTAATGCATGGTTTGTAGCCAACCAGAATTTCAAAGAAGCGAGTTTGCTGACTTGCATTGAGATGCCTACCAAATTTGTGTGGAAAAAGGACATCCGTGAATGGCATCCAAGAAAGACCAAGAGAACCTCAATTGGTCGAATATTCTATGTACCTCCAGCTTCAGGTGAAATATATTATTTGAGGTGTCTATTGAACATAGTCCGTGGTCCAAAAAGTTTCAAAGATATTAGGACAGTTAACAGTGTTGAGTACTTGACCTTTAGAGATGCGTGTTATGCTCATGGATTGCTAGACGACGATAAAGAGTACATTGATGTTATAAATGAGGCAAGCTACTGGTCAACTACGCATTCATTGAGGAAGCTATTTGTTGTTTTACTAACATCATCCTCAATTATTAGACCCGAAAATGTTTGGAATCAAGTTTAGCAACATTTGTGTGAAGATGCTCAACACTATCAAATAAGAATATTAAAACAACAAGGTAATGTAAATTTTTTATGATACAATAAACTCTTCAACAATTTTCTTAGGTTATACTTATAACTATTTGGATGTTGCTATTGTAACAGATTTGGTCTTAACAGAGGAAGAGAAAAAGAACTTTGCATTATTGGAATTGGAAAACCTGTTGGGGCAACAAAACAAGTCTTTAAAAAACTACCCTCCGATGCCCACACCAAGTACTGATAATACAAGGTTGTTTCAAAATCGATTGGTTTTTGAAGAGTTGTGTTACAATTCGGAACAATTGAAGACAGATTCTGAAGTGATGTGTGCCAAACTAACAGAAGAACAGGGTCTCATTTATGATACTGTTATCCAAGATATTGCCAACAATAAAGGTGGCTTATTTTTTGTTTATGGATATGGTGGAACAGGAAAGACTTTCTTGTGGAGAGCGTTATCAGCTGCAGTCCGATGCAAAGGCCAGATCGTTTTAAATGTCGCATCAAGTGGCATAGCTTCTTTGTTGTTACCAGGTGGCCGAACTGCACACTCGAGATTTGCAATACCTATTGCAATAAATGAGGACTCTACCTGTAACATTAAACAAGGTAGCGACTTGGCTGAATTGTTGATAAAGACGAGCTTGATAATTTGGGATGAAGCTCCCATGATGCACAAGCATTGCTTTGAAGCGTTAGATCGAACCATGCGGGATTTGTTGCGTTTTGTAGACCCTAATAGTGAAATGAAGACGTTTGGTGGTAAAACAGTTGTTTTGGGTGGAGATTTTCGCCAAATTCTTCCAGTAGTTCCAAAAGGTACACGGCAAGACATTGTTTCTTCCGCCATAAATTCATCATATCTATGGGATAGTTGCAAAGTTTTAAGGTTGACTAAAAACCTCAGGCTAAGTTCGGTACACAACGGTGGGAACCGGCAGGCATTACAAGAGTTTGCTAACTGGATTGCCAATATCGGCGATGGAAAGCTGGGTGGGCGGAATGACGGGTTCGCAAAGGTTGAAATACCAAAGCACATGTTAGTATCATCCGGAGGGGACGACATTAAAACAATTGTGCACAGTATATTTCCAATGTTTGCAAATGGAAACACTGACCCCGAGCATCTGATAGGTCGTGTTATATTAGCACCAACGCTCGACGTGGTCAACGCAGTTAATGACTATATGACTGAGTTGCATAATGCCGAAAACAGGTCATACTATAGTTCAGACGCAGTATGCAAAGCCGATGGCGATAACGGTATACTTGGAGATGTACACACACCGGAATTTCTAAATAGCATTCGGGTGTCAGGTCTACCAAATCATACACTTAATTTGAAAATCGGCTCACCAGTAATGTTAATGAGAAATATTGACCATTCTCTTGGTTTGTGCAATGGAACTCGGTTGATAATCACAAAGCTAGTAGACCATGTTATTGAAGGCGAGATTCTCACTGGTCCCAACAAAGGTACAAAAGTGTTAATCCCCCGAATGTCAATGTCACCATCGGATCCAAGATTGCCGTTCAAGTTTCAACGAAGACAATTTCCATTGATGCTTTCATATGCGATGACCACAAACAAAAGTCAAGGCCAAACGTTGACTCATGTAGGTTTAATACTAAAGAAACCGGTTTTTGTACACGGTCAGTTGTACGTAGATGCATCTCGGGTTAATAATCCAGACGGTCTCAAAATATTGATAGTAAAAGACTCAAGTTCAACTACTACATCAACCACTAATGTTGTATATCATGAAGTTTTCAATAATTTGTAATTTTGTAATGTATTCTTTTTATATTACCAACACCTTGCAACTATTTGTAACATACCATTTTCATAGGTTTTTTGTTGTATTCCCAAATACATCACACAAATTTTAACATAACATACACACAATTAATAATTTTTAATTTACATCTCGTGCATCGCACGGGTCAAATACTAGTACTAATATATACTACGTAATTAAGTCTGTGTTTGGAAACCCGGAAAATTATTTCTGGAAATCATTTTCCAGGTTTTTGGTGTTTGGCTGCACTTTGGAAAATCCAGTCAACGGAATTCATTTTTCGTTGACTGGAGAAAATGTGCTCAATTTGGCGGAAAATGACTTCCGCCAAATTTTGGCGGAAGTCATTTTCCGCCATTTGCTATTTCATTTTTTTTTAATAGCTTCTGGCGGAACTGGTTTCCGCCGGAAACCAGAATTAATTTTTTTTTTTAAGTTCTAAACATTTAAAATATATATTTTATTCTAAATAAAATAATTAAAATATTTAATTATACCATTCTACTTATATTCCAGAAAATGAACCAAACACATCAAAACAGTTTTCCAAATGCAACCAAACACGGGAAAAGGAAAATATTTTCCAAAAAATGACTTATTTTCCAAAAACTATTTTCTAGAAGTCATTTTCCTGCTTTCCAAACGGACCATAATGGAAAGAGACCGTGCTTAAAAAAACAAAAGGGGAATGAGACGGAGAGCATTACTATGGGGAACCGGGATACGCGTCGTTTATGAGGTCAAGTAGATTATTGGATAGCATTATTGTCGGGTATCGGGATACGGAGAGCACTACTATCGGGAATCGGGACACGCGTCGTTGAAACGTACGAAACAACTAAGAAATTGATTGCCACCAGGTAATATCCATGACCTTCAATTTTTTTTTTCTCTGAGGCAAGAATGCCGGTTATGCCGCTTTTCATAATCTCTTCAATTTCTTCTTTTGGAGGAGGCTCAGCTGCTACCATCATTATCTAGTTTTATTTTCTGCATTAACAACCTAAATAGAAAAATGATGAGTCAAAAAAAAAAAAATGAGAGAGAGAAAAAAGATGATTCAAAGGAAGATTGATGTCTTGAAATAAGTGTATCGCACTGATGTATTTTAAGTGTCAAATTTATACACCTTAAGTCTCGAACTAATGATGCACCTTAAGTTTTTGAATATATGCACCTTAAGTCTCGAACTGATGATGCACCTTAAATGTTGAAATTATACACCTTAAGTACTAAACTGTTGTAAATTAAGTTTCAAAGTGTTGCACCTTAAGTACTGAACTGATGCACCTGAAGTTTCAAGCTGATGCAACTGAAGTTTCAAACTGATGCACAATAAGCTTCGAACTTATGCGTTGGAAAATATTGCACATTAACCTTTAAATTTATGCACCTAGAGTATGGGAGTCGATATTCCTAATGAATCAAAGTTGTGCACCTCAAGAGTTAAATTCATGCACCTTAAGTTGAAAATTGATGCACCTTAAGATTGAAATTTATATATGCACCTAGAGTCTGTAAATCGTACACCTTAAGAGTTAAATTGATGCACCTTAAACTAGAAAGTGATGCACCTTAAGCTATAAACTTACGCACCTTAAGTTATAAATTTATGCACCTTAAGTTATATATTTAAGCACTTTAAACTTAAGCACCTAAAGCAATAAATTTATGCACATTAAGCTTTGAACTTACGCAAAATTACAATAATGCCACCATATTTTATTTAAAAAAAAAAAATTCTTCATTATGACTGTTGATTTTGACTAGATCATATCAATGCCGTGATCTCTAGTGTGTGTGTGTGTATGTGTATGTGCGTGTGTGTATATATATATATATATATATATATATATATATATATATATATTTACTTATGTAGTTTGGTATTATAGTTAAGAGTTAATTCCATCAGAGGTCTCTTGTATGTCTTTGGTGGCAAATTACAATATGAAATTTAATCTTAGACTATCTTTTTTGTCATTTAATATCTCAGACTATTATTTTATGGACAATTTTAGTCATTCTCATGACTTTTCCTATTTTTAGTAAGAATAATAATAATAATAATAATAATAATAATAATAATAATAATAATAATAATAATAATAATAATAATAATATTATTATTATTATTATTATTATTATTATTATTAAAAATATTATTATTATTATTAAAAATATTATTATTATTATTATTATTATTAAAAATATTATTATTATTATTATTATTATTATTATTATTATTATTATTAATGGAAAATTTTAAAACTTTGGTGATTTTTTTTGTTCTTGTAACTTTATCCATTCCATATTTAATTTGGACATTGAGCTTCCTGAGAAAAGTATATACTTCAAGGAAAATAATAAGTAATCTTTTATGGAATAAAACTCTTGTTGGGTAATGCTACATGACCAAAAAGATAAAAATGACCTTATTAAAAATAAGAAAAGTAATGAGAATGACTAAAAAAGTATCCAAAAAATAATAATCTAGAATGTCAAATGACAAAAACGATAATCTGAAATTAAATTTGAAATTACCACCAAATACAAGTGACCGCTGATGGAATTAATTGTATAGTTAACGTATTGTGAGGGGGGGCTTCATAATATTTTATTCGACTAATACAATTGTAATGATATGCTCTAAATGTGTGTGTGTGTGTGTGTTTTTTTTTTTTTTTTTTTTTTTTGTTTTAAGTTTTGTTTATTTTTGGTCATTGGACTCTATATTTATGTAGTTTTGGTTAATTTGTAATAATTTGTCAAATTATCAGTGTTGTAAAAACCGCGCCTATGCGCTAGGCGGTGGGAAGCCGCCGCGAGGAATGGTCTCGGTGGCCTCCTCCGCGGCCGGCAGGCTAGGCGATCTAGGCGGCCGCCTAGACCGCCTAACCGACCGGTTCGGGGATTTTTTTATTTTTTATTTTTGTTGAAAACGTGAGAAAAGTTCCGGAATGCATAACTTTTGACTCGGTTGTCCGATTTGGACAAATGTTTTTTTTCAAATCGCGTATTTTTTTGAGAAATGCTTCTTTAGCTCTTAATTTTAGTTTTTTTTTTTATGTATTTAGATGGTTTAAAAAATCTTTTGAACAATTTTTCAACCACTTTCGTAAATAGTTTCTAAGAAATAACTATGAAAACCTTATGTTTTATTACTAAATTTTGAAATTTTTTTATTTTTAATTTTATTTTTAATTAAAATAAATAAAAAAATCGGCGCCCCCTTGGCGCCTAGGGGGCGCCTAACGTTTTTTGCAACATTGCAATTTATAATAACTTATTATTGACAGTCATTATGTTATTGTGTTTAAAATGTATACAATTACATTAGACTTGATAATTATTAATGTGTGTGTGTGTCTATATATATATATATATATATATATATATATATATATATATATATATATACATAAGTTCCAATGCGGGTGAATGCTTCCCATGCGGTTGTGCGGGTGATTAATGTGCGTAAGTTTTGTATTTAATGTGCGTGAATCTTGTGTTTAAGGTGCGTGAGGGTTGTGCTTAATGTGTGTGCGTGTGTAGTGCTTAATGTGCGTGAGTTATATACTTAAAGTGCGTGAGTTGTGTGCTTAATGTGCGTGAGTGTGTACTTAATGTGAATTGTTGTTGAAACTTTAAAATGCATGAGTCTAGCGCTTAAGGTGCGTGAGTTTTGTACTTAATGTGAGTTGTTGTTAAACTTAAGGTGCGTGTGTTTTTGTGCTTAAGGTGCGTGAAGGTTGGGCTTAAGATGCGTGAGTTGTATGCTTAAGGTGCGTGAGTTTGTGTTCTGAATATATTTTGTTTGTGTATTTAATGTGCGCCAGTGAATGCTTAATGTGAGTCCACCTGCACAACCGCACGGAAAGCCCCAAATGCACTTGATCCTTCTCTCTCTCTCTCTCTCTCTCTCTCTCTCTCTATATATATATATATATATATATATATATATATATATATATATATATATATATATATATATATATATATATATATATATATATATATATATATATATATATATATATATTGGAACATGAAAGAGGGGTAAACCCGGATATTAGTTAGTGGTCAACACACATCTCAGTTGGTCATAGGGGTGAAATTTGAGAAGAATGATAAGATATTGAGTCTCACCAGCGGCAGTGGCAAAGGTCTAGCCTCTGTGGTTCAGCTGAGGCACCTCAATAAAGATGTAAGTGTAAATTTTTAGTTGTATTTCTTTGGCATTGTAGTTATTCATTTTTTAAATTTAATTTGTTTTTATGTATATGAAATGTGTTTAGATTATTATTTGTATTTATTTATTACTAATTATGTTTTCCTTTTGTATTTATTGCCTTTAACGAAAAATATAATAATTAAATTATATAAGATACATATTCTTAATAATTGATGTATATTTTTAAAATAATTGATGTATTTAGAAATGAATAGGTAAATAGTTTATTAAATATAATAATTAGTTACCTAGGTTCATTTTTAGTTTAGGGTAAGGGGTAAAAGATGTATTCTTTCAATTTACAACTCTGATGATTATATTAGTTGAAATGCTTTCATATGCCATGACCGTTAATAAAATTAAAGGACAAACACTATCTCACGTTGAATTGTTATTGAAGATAAATCCATGATCAATTGTATGTGATTTAACAATACCAATGGTCCCAAAATATTGAATTTTAGTGACTTGAATATGATTTGTACTTCAACTACATACTTATGTTGTTTATTAAGAAGTTTTTAATAATTTTTAATTTTTAATTCAAGTCTTAATAAAAATTTTATATTTAATATAATTTGTGAATTCATTGAAACCACAATTATAAATGGTTTCCACATATAAAAAAGAATAAATTAAATATAAAATCAACGTAGTTCTCACATAAATAAATCTTTTTAAATAAATAAGGTTTACATAACATATTTATAGTTGAAATTTAATAAGACTAATAGTTCTTAGTATCATAACATAACAATAATACTTATAGTTCATGTTTGGTAAATAGTTAGCCTATCAGCTAATTTTGGCTTATTTGACCACTAGTAATTGTTTGATTAATTTGGTTAAAAAATCAATATAAATGCTTGGTTCATTAGTTTTTTATAACTCCAAAATGTTAAAATTTAAAAAGCTACTCGAAGCAACTTTTTCAATTAGCTTCTGAGAAAAATAAATTATACCAAACAGCTATCAGCTAACAGCCAGTTTACCAATCACTTTTCTACAATCAGCTAATGTTATCAACTAGTTATACTCTCTAATTAACAGCTATCAGCTAACAGCTAACAACGTAACCATTTACCAAACATGGCCATAATCTTAAGTTCGTGCATCACATGGATATCATACTAACAACAACAACAAATTTAGCAATTAATTAAATAGTTACAATTTAAATACCTATGATTTTTAATATTTTACAAAAAAATAGAGAAAATTTCAATTTTGGTCCATTGACTATTGGAGTTGTGTTAATTGCAACACTTGATTTTCAAAAATGTTAATTTAGTACCTTGACTATGCAATTTTTTTCAATTTTCGACCAAATTACCGGTGAATTGTGACCGGAAAATCTTAAGTCAACATTTAAACTGAATTTGAATGGGCAAAACCGTCTTTTCTTGTTCCTTTCAATTTGGGAAAATGAATTGCAGACCAAAATTACATTCGGCGAGCTATGAACCAGCAACATTCCGGCGAAGAAAACTGTCACTGTCAAAAGGGAAAATATTCAAACTTTCAGCGTAAGCCTAACACAACACTTAACTCATACTTTTCCAAAATCTATCATTTTTATAATTTACAAAAGTCATATATAATTTTTTTTTTTGATAAATTTGATTTTTTTAAGTGTTAGAACACCTGTTAAACTTCTTAAATTTCTTTTCCTCTCAAGAACAATTAATATTTTTTGCACCTTGTGCTCGATGACCCCTCTGTGACTCTCCTTAAGAGGTCACAGGATCGAACCTCGGTAGTGAGATATTGACTCTTTGCGTTGCAACAAATAGAGAAAGTATAAAATAGATATTACTTTGTAATAGAGTTAATTCCAGCAATGATCCTCTGACTATATTGATTTTCCAAAATTAGTCATTGACTTTTAATTTGGACACTTTAGGTCCTTTGACTTTCAATTTCTTTTCAATTGAGATCCTTTCGTCAGAATATGGTTAATTGAATTTTAAATGAAGGGGTAAACTCATCATTTCACTTGCTTATGTATTATTCTTAGTATTTCTCCATTGTATACGCGATATATATGAAGATAATCTTAGTCGAAACCCTAAAATGTTCCTCGTCGTTCCCCATTTGCTGACTACTCGTGTGTGTGCTCCTCTATTATTGAGATGTTTACAATGTATAACAGCGAAATACGAAGGGAGAAATACGAAGAATAATACATAGGCAGGTGAAAGGACGAGTTTACCCCTTCATTTAAAGTCTAATGAACCGTATTCTAACGAAAGGACCTCAATTGAAAAGAAATTGAAAGTCAAGGGACCTAAAGTGTCCAAATTAAAAATCGGGGACTAATTTTAAAAAATCACTATAGTCGGAGGACCATTGCTAGAATTAACTCGTAAATAATAGTACTAAACAAAATATTTTTTTCACTTTTCTATAGTATATATAAGAGACAAATGATAGATTTGATAAAGATTTGAATACTTCACTTTTTGAAAACTTTCCTATAACGTTGTTTAGTGGAGTTTGGTTAATTTTGCTTTATCATCTTTACCATGTTTCCTGAGATGATAGAGGAGACTTCAGAAGTTCAAAAAAAAAAAAAAAAAAAAAAAAAAAAAAAGAAGAAGAAGAAGAAGAAGAAGAAGAAGAAGGAGAGTTTACAAGGAAGTTACCGAGTAACCCCATAGGCCATAGGCCCATGTGACTGACTCTGCAAGGCAGCCGAAAGGTAGTATGCCAAATCATTATTGCGTGTGCTTAGTGGGCCACGGTTCAAAATAAAGAAAAAAATCGTGACGTTAATTGTGTGACATGAGTCGTGCATATTTGAACGTGAGCTGCATTTTCCTCTCTATTGCTTATTAGCTTCTTCTCAACTCTACTATTGCAACATATATTTTTATAATTTATAAAATACATTAGTTTAAAATATTAAGTACATTATTCTCAACTCATAAAATACATTATCTTACACCAATAAATTTATTATTCTAACACATAAAGTACATTATTCTAACTAAATATATTATTTTTTAATAAATAAAATCAATATATAAAAAACATATTTTAAAAATATTTTGTTGAAATATTCTAAATATTACTCATATTGATTTAATTTTTTTTAAAATAGTATTTCAATAATTGTATAATGAATATGTAATAGTAATCTTATAAATATGTAATAGTGATTTTATGAACTTATAGTAACAACGGTATAAATTCAAAATAATTAATTAATCTATTATAGTAGTTATTTAAACTTTAGCCTGTGTTATTATTGGACTAACGGTGACCAATTATAAAAATCAGATCGAAGGACCAAATATGTCTTAGGAATCAAAACTCAATAAGCAAAATTATAATTTTGTAAAAGCTAATTAATCATTATAAAAATGATACTGTTACATGTTTATAAAAATGACATCAATCAATTAATCATTAAATAAATAAATATTATTTTTTATTAAATAAATTAATGTATAAAAATATATTCTGTTAAAACCTTTAAAATATTACACATATTGGTATATATTTTTTAATATATCAGTTCAATAAAAATGAGCTATAGAGGTACAAAGAGTCAACAACAACTCCACTAAGACTTGATCTTATGACATTCCACATAAGAAAGATCACTACATGCCATCTGAGCACATGGTGTTTGGCTCATAATAAGTTTATAAATCTATAATAATAATAATAATAATAATTTTATGAGCTTATAATAATGACTTTATAAATTCAAAATAGTTAATTAACCTATCATAGGGTATTTTATAAACCTTAGCATTTGACATTATTGTACTAACGGTGGCAATCATACAAATCAGATCACGGGACCAAATGTGTCTTATTATATTTTGTTTGTAGTTTATATTTTGTATAATTTTTATTTATTTGAAGTTGTAAACTATTCATTTACTTTAATGCTTAATTTTTGGAGAAAAAAAATGTTTGAGGCGTACAATATAAAATAGTTATAATTAAATTATTAACATAATTTATATTATATTTGCATATCCACGTTAACATTCGAATTTATCAGAATAAATATTCCCAGTTTGCATTATTCAATATTATGACATTGTATAGTATAACATGCATGACATCTCACCATTCTACGTTATTGGATTATATATCCATTATGGTAAAATTCAGGGACTAGTCATTTTCCCTTTTTAAAATTTTGGAATTTGGACGTCAAGCACTAAGAGTAAAATTAACTACTTTGGAGATAATTATGGGCCCTGTTTGGTAAAAAATTGACTTATAAGTTAATTTTGGCTTATTTGACCACTATTAATTGTTTAATTTACTTAAAATATCAATATAAATGTTTTGTTAATTAGTTTTTTACAACTCCAAAAGGCTAAAATTCAAAAAGCTAGTCCAAGCAACTTTTTCAATTAACTTTTTTAGAAAAAAAAAATATACCAAACAGCTATCAGCTAACAGCTAATTTACCAAATACATAATTTTCTACAATCAGCTAATGTTATCAACCATTTATACTCTCTAATTAACACAATCAGCTAACATCTCCATGAGGAAATAATTGTTGCACCGTATAGTACGTCCGTACCATATATCAACTATAAAATTTAAATGGTAATATATATCCATTAAATATAGCAGGACCGGGGCTAGGAAGGTTCATTGCAAATACCAAGCACTTTCCAACTCCTCTCTGAATCTGATCTATATATCTATCCTCCTTCACTGCAGCCTGCACACTTCAATTTCTAGGGGCAACACAACACACTCCTACAATATCAACCATCTTTAGTTAATTTGATACATACAGTAGTACGTGCTCAAATGGAATTGCCTGTGCGCATTGATCTGATGAAGCTGGCCTTATACAAAGCAGCTGTGGAGGATAAACCTGAAGATTACTATACAGTTCTAGAGCAGCAAAGCGCGGCGGCGGTGGAAGACGATGGCCTCCAAGTTATGCCAAATGGAAACACTGTGCTGCATGTTGCAGCGCTCCACGGCCGCCAACATTTTGTGGAAAACATACTACGAGGGAAAGATAACAATCATGCACCAGCCTTATTGTCTTTGTTATTTGCTCAGAATAAGAAAAGGGAAAGTGCGTTACATTATGCAGCGGAGAAAGGCTATGCCAACATAGTCTCTATTCTTATCAGTGCCACCAAGGAGTACATGGATGTTGAATCTGGTGTGGGAGAGATGGAGATGGTACGGATGACAGATAATCTGATGGACACGGCCTTGCACAAGGCCGTGCGAATGAGGCATTTTGCAGTGGTAAAGTTATTGGTTGAAATGGATGATGAATTTGAATACCCTGCCAATAATGCTGGGGAGACACCCATTTACATAGCAGCAAGGTTAGGATTCCGTGACGGTTTGCAGCAACTTCTGAACACATGTAAAAATCCTACTTACGGTGGACCTTTGGGTCGAAATGCTATTCATGCATCATTAGAATCTTCCCCAGGTACACCTATTACACCTAATTACATATGTGTGTAATGCAAATTAAAAGGTCTTTTATTTGTTTTACCCGCTTTAATTTTTGAGCTCTTTTACTTCTCTTAAATACTATTAATTGGTCTTTATGATTGAAATAATTTGAGTGGACTAGTATAGATAAAAATCATAGACAATTTATATCATGGACTAGGGATCACATAGCATTATGCCACTATGGCCTTTGCCCGACCAAACATAATATAAGTAGTGTTTTCATATATTTGTATAACTAATATATATCCATATTAGGATGCACGGAATTACTATTGAAGAAGGAGATCTCCTTGTGCGACATGACTGATGATTCAGGTTGGACGCTGTTGCACTATGCTATTATAAACCGGTATAATGAAGCTGCCCGTATAATTCTTGCGGGAAAAAGTTGTGCAGCTTACCTTTGCGCAGGGAAAGGTGATGAGTGGACCCCGATATTTCACATAGCAGCAAGGTATGGCAACGTTGAAATGATGAAATGCATATCAAATAGTTGCTTCCAAGATTGCTGGATGATGCTTAATAGCAAATCCCAAAATGTCCTTCACGAAGCAGTACTGGGACATAGATTGAACGTGATAGAATATGTTTTGAAGTACTCCCAAACGGACAGCCTTATTGAGGGGAAAGACCAGGATGGAAACACACCGTTGGCCCTTCTTTCCGTTTCTAGTTGCAACCCTTTGAAACGTGTTGCTATGCAGGGTGTTATGTGGAAGCATTTGGTCTTTAATAAACAACACCAAACTCCATTTGCCATGGCCTCCCAAAACAGCAAGTGGGCATTTTCTAAGTATTACTTAGTAAGTACACTTTACTACTTTTATCATTATCTTATGCATGCCATATATATTTAATTCAAATTATCATCATGTCATATATGTGAATTGTGACATTTGTGTAAATAGTGAAAGTAAAACTAATTAAATCATATTCCATGAATAACATTGTGGCAGGGTTGGAAACTTGTAAGGAGTGGTGGTAAAATTGGTTGTCAAAGTGGACTTACAGAAAATAAGACATTGAGGAAAGAATGTGTTATTACAGAAAAGGACATTCATTTTATGGTAGAAACAAATCGAACAAACATAGTTGCAGCTTCATTGATATTTACCGTGACCTTTACAGCTGGTTTAACCGTCCCAGGAGGATACAACAGCAATCATGGAAAAACACAAGGAACGCCATTGTTGTTACACGATTTTGGATTTCAGATGTTTGTTATTTACGATTCTCTCGCTTTCATATTCTCTATTTTGTCGATACTTTTACATCTTACGATGGTTGCAAAAGCCTCATCCATCCAGAACTACAAATCTGCAACGAGATGTTTCATGTGTTGCAGGCTTATGATCATGTTGGCTGTCACTGCTGTTGTAGCTGCATTCATTTATGGCATAGAGTCCACCTTAGCACCTTCACGTTTTCTCTTACCTGTTGTTGCTACCGTATGCACTTTTAGCATTATCGGCATCGGTTATCTCATTTTAACAAATATGTTTCTCATCCGGCGAATTCTTTAGGCCTAAACTAGCTAGCTAGCTTTTAGCACCAACTTTCTGTTTTTCTTTTCCCTGCATATTTTGTGATAGAGTGTGTTTTGTTTGTTAAAATAGATGGATAAAAGAGTATGTAAAATAGTTTGGAGCCTTAAAATGATATGTACTGTCTCTATTGTACGTGATGCCAATTTTTATATATCATTGACCCAATTGTCTATTTCCTTTCAAATATTTGTTGATAAAGCCAATCCCAAGCCCAAGTCTAACCGGAGGAGGTCTAATAAAGATTCCAACACCTCCAATTTTTCTTAATTTGTATAACTTGAGCCTAAGTTATTAAAAAAAAGGCGCCCACACACACATATATATACACACACACTAATTATAATAGGCATATCAGCGTATTGTGTAATTAAATTAATGCCCAAATATGAAAATTAAAATAAACTAATAATATTTAAATATGAAAGTTAGTTAATTGATACTCCGTATAAAATAAAATTGATTATTTTCAATATAATAAAAAATAAGTATTTTTAACTGGTGATAAAAGTAGTAGTAAAAATTTAACTTTTCTTTGGTCAAAAAGTGACGTGATTATAACAAGATTATTGATAATATGGAAGAGTAATTAAAGAGTTATGCAATTAAATTATAGTATAAAAATTTTTCATACTAAGCAACAAGGATAATCCAATCATTATTGTGTGGACCATGGTCCACATAACTGTGTGGACCATACTATTAAATAATTTACATTTATTACACAAATAATGTATTTTTAATATATTAATTAAAAATATACATTTTTTATATTCAGAAAAAGTATATTATTTTGTATAATGTACATTCAATACATGAATAATGTACTTTTAGTATACTAAAAATGTACTTTTTGTTATGGTCCATACATGATTGTATGGACCATTGGCCACACAATAATTTGTGAGGTAATCAAACTAGAACTTTTGAGATATAAGAAGGTGTCAAATTTTTCCAGTTGCTTTTATGATAAATTTACCAGGGGCCAAGGAAGTAACTTGAGATTTGTAGTATGTAAATTTTTTTTTTTTTTTTATCACGACATTTATTTAGAAGCAGTGTACTAGCTAGACTTAATCCTTTAAGCCTCACCCCAACAATCCCTAAATACCTAGTGCTAGAGTACTTGACTCTTCACTAGATTCCATAGATACATTGACATTAGCATCCATTGGAATACAAAGTATAGGTAGAATATTTTAACACGCCGTAGCTGTTGTTGATTTGTTAATCAAAGATATGATCACATGCATATTAATGAAATCGTACACATCTATACAACCATGGAAATCGTTATTTAATACGGAGTAAGTGATAGATGAGTGTGGACATTCACCCAAGAATAGTGTAACATAGTCCCTTGCTAAATTATGTAGTACTCAGTAGTATATATCTACAAGTAGTATTTGAACGTACAGATAATTCCCATATTAATATTTGAGGGCTGCAATGAAAGAGCAGGCCGATGTGCCTGATACCAGATATGTTAGCTTCATGATATTGATAAAGAGACAAAGGAGCAGGCCTTGCTATATCATAGCGAGCGCTTAGGCGCTTAGCCATTGCATATGGTCTCATTAGTACTCCAGCTAGAACACCTTTGCGGGTGTATAATCAAGAACTTATGTGTCTGTGGTGATTGCCATAATGCCATCAAGATCATGTGCAGAATTGTTGAGAGAGAGTTGATTGTTAGGGATAACAAGCGTTTCCATCATTTCAAGGATGGAAAATGCTCTTGTGGAGACTATTGGTAGTTACAACAACTGGAACTCGTGATTAGTAGAAACACCTTCAAGGCCCAACAGGAACCATTACTGTTGAAAGCATCATGATCATGTCAAATGTTAGTTGTTAGGAAGGGATTTATATTTTAGAAGTTGGGGCAGGACTTATACTAGTATGCTATGTTATATTTTTTCTATTCACCTTCAGTAATGCCAACTTGCATCTAGTGGATTTATATTTTAGAAATAATGCAGGCTGGGGAAGCCACAGTTTGTGTGCCTTTACTGGATTCTAAGCGAATATGCAATTGTATTGGTATTGAGTATTGGTTTTGGTACAGAATTAGCAAAAACTAAGACAAGATGAGTGGAGCTGCAGTAGGGGAGAGAGGCTCAACAACCACTAAAACATCAGGTGATTTTCTAAAATCTATTTGTGGACGTCCTGTGGTCGTTAAATTGAACTTGGATGTTGATTATCGAGGTTGGTCACTTGTGCTCTCTACTTGGTGTATCTTCGATTTACTAGGTATTTTTATTATTTCTAACTATTTATTTGAAGAGAAACATTTTTGTGAGTTTGTTACTTTATGCTTGTCATGAAGAAGCATAAAAGACCAAAGAATTGCTTGGAAATAACAATTTACTACTGTTAAAACATCCTATTAAAAATGACCCAAAAGACTTACAAGCTTAAGAAAGGCCAAAGTGAGACTCGGGTTTCCTCCATGGTACATTTTTTTATCATCTACACTCTGACTAGTTTCAAAAGAAAAAAAGATAGCAGACATTAGGAGATCAGGGTAAAATGAGAACTGAAACTTATGGACATATGATTTACTACAGTTCCAATCTATTAGAGATCACTACTGGAAATTATAGAATTTCCGACCACTGAAAATGATCTTAAATCAAGTCGGTGGTCGGAAATTCTATAATTTCCAGTAGTGGATGTTGCCATGATATTGCTCCTAGTCCTAGTATGTACTACCTATCTAAAAAAAAAAAGGTATCCAAATATCGGTTTTACATTCTATGTGGGAAAGCACTGTTGTATGTGCACTTAACATGTGCTAATGCACCTTCATCACATTTTTTACATTCATTTTTGAGTCTAGCGGTTTCTGTATTTGAGTAAGAGAAAAAACAACATAACTACCAAAATACTCAATGAGAAATTAGCTATTCTGGGTGATGGAGAAATATGTGGACACAATATTTCTGTTGAGTATGACAGGAAGAGTTGTTCTCTTTTCGTTAAAATTTCCTAATCATTGATATGAAAGAGTGCAACTGTTGTTTACAACCAAAAGTCTGTCATGAAGGGTTTGTTTTGCTCGAGTGGTAAAGGCCATTTTCACTGTATTTGCTTGTGTTATTGGACTAGTGAAGATACATTCATACATTGCTTTTGCCATTATGACAGATAATCTGATGGACACGGCCTTGCACAAGGCCGTGCGAATGAGGCATTTTGCAGTGGTAAAGTTATTGGTTGAAATGGATGGTGAATTTGAATACCCTGCCAATAATGCTGGGGAGACACCCATTTACATAGCAGCAAGGTTAGGATTCCGTGACGGTTTGCAGCAACTTCTGAACACATGTAAAAATCCTACTTACGGTGGACCTTTGGGTCGAAATGCTATTCATGCATCATTAGAATCTTCCCCAGGTACACCTATTACACCTAATTACATATGTGTGTAATGCAAATTAAAAGGTCTTTTATTTGTTTTACCCGTTTTAATTTTTGAGCTCTTTTACTTCTCTTAAATACTATTAATTGGTCTTTATGATTGAAATAATTTGAGTGGACTAGTATAGATAAAAATCATAGACAATTTATATCATGGACTAGGGATCACATATCATTATTATGGACCTTAGATCATATCGAAATGATGAGGTATAGGATTTCATAACACAAAACACAAAAAGCCACAACACATGATATATATTTACTTATTTTTTCAAATATGATTTAAGTATATAATTTGTGTTCATAGGCACCAAATTTTACACACAAAAATTCATAACATAAGACACAATTATTAATTATTAATTTGTTTTAGGTACAGAATTTTATAACACAAACACAAAAACTCACAACATAAATACATACACATGCATTAGCGTCCACAGTGCATTGTAAACCTTAGTCCATGGTATAGGGATTGGAAATCATATATATGCCACTGTGGCCTCTACCTGACTAAACATAATATAACTAGTGTTTTATATAATTTTATCACCGATATATATTCATCTCAGGATGCACGGATTTACTATTGAAGAGGGAGATATCCTTGTGCGACATGATTGATGATTTAGGTTGGACGTCCCTACACTATGCTGTAAAAAGCCGGTATAATGAAGCTGCCCGTATGATTCTTGTTGGAAAAAGTTTTTCAGCTTACATTTGCGCAGGCAAAGGTGATATGTGGACCAGTGTATTTCACATAGCAGCAAGGTGTGACAACATTGCAATGATGAAGTACATATCAAATAGCTTCCCAGATTGTTGGATAATGCTTAATAGCAAATCCCAAAATGTCCTTCACGTAGCAGTATTGGGACATAGATTGAATATGATAAAATATGTTTTGAAGTATCCCAAGCGGACAACCTTATTGAGGGAAAAGACGAGGATGGCAACACACCGTTAGCCCTACTTTCCATTTGTAGTTGTGACCCTTTGAAACGTGTTGCTATGCAGGGTGTTATGTGGAAGCATTTGGTCTTTAATAAATAACACCAAACTCCATTTGCCATGGCCTTCCAAAACAGAAAGTGGCCATTTTCTAAGTATTTCTTTGTAAGTACACTTTACTGCTTCTATAGTTCTATATCATTATTTTATGCATGCCATATATATTTATTTCAAATTATCATCATGCCATAAATACATGTATGAAAAAAGAATTTAGGGTTGGGGTTCAGCCTTTTGGAAAAATGTATGAAAAAAGAATTGTGACAAACCAGCTTAGTTAGCGTGTGTGACCGTGCACTCTTATTCCTTAAGAGTGGTCGAGAGTTTGAACCCCTCTCGTACGGAAAAATCAATTTGGCTAACACTTTGCCTCTTAATTGGACCGACCCAGTGCGAACGAAGATTAGTCTGAGTATGGTACGGGCTTAAAGGTGTTAGAGCCTGCTCAGGACATCTCATGGTCTGTCAAAAAAATAAAAAAGAATTGTAACATTTGTGTAAATAGTGAAAGTAAAACTAATTTAAATCATATTCCATGAATAACATTGTGGCAGGGTTGGAAACTTGTAAGGAATGGTGGTAAAATTGGTTGTCAAAGTGGACTTACCGAAAATAAGACAGAGAGGAAAGAATGTGTTGATACAGAAAAGGATATTGATTTTATGGTACAAACAAGTCGAACAAACATAATTGCGGCTTCTTTGATATTAACCATGACCTTTACAGCCGGTTTAACAGTCCCGGGAGGATACAACAGCAATCCTGGAAAAACACAAGGAACGTCATTGTTGTTACACAGTTTATCATTTCAGATGTTTGTTATTTCTGATTTTATTGCTTTTAGTTGCTCTATTTTGTCCATATTTCTTCATATTCGGATGATTGCAGAAGCCTCGTCTACGAAGAACTACAAATTTGTCAAAGAATATTTTTCATTGAGCCAACTTTTGATCTTGTACGCTGCCATATTGGCTTTAGCTGCATTCATATTTGGGGTGTCTGAGCCAACTTTTGATCTTGTACGCTGCCATATTGGCTTTAGCTGTGCATTCATATTTGGGGTGTCTGCCACCTTAGCACCTTTACGTTTTCTCTACTATGCTGTTTATAGCTTAGGATTATGTAGCTTGATTGGCTTCAGTTACCTCGGGCCACAAATCCTGCGATTTGTATGTTTTTTGCATTCTGTAGCTTGATTGGCTTCAGTTATCCATGTATGTTTTTATATGCTTTATGTGTTTCTTTTAATACTACTGGCTCTATTACAATGTAGTATGTATTTGTTTATATACTCTCTCAACCTACTGGAACACAAAGAACCAGTAACGCCTCCAATAAGGCTCAAACTCACAACCTTCCAAATGGAAGTCTAACCCGGGTACCATTAGACCACATAGTCTTGATCTGCTAGATCCATTATATAGAGTAAATTAACACAAAATAAATTTATAAGGCATTATTGTACAAGTATTTGGATGTCATATCCTATTATTTACCTCCAGTAATGAGGGCCATAAAAAGATTTTAATATTCATGATTCATCATTTATATTGTTTAAAATAAACTAGCTAGCTTTTAGCACTAACTTTCAGTATTTTTTTTTTTTGCATATTTAGTGATTTGTTTTTCGGGTGACGAGGAAACGTATGTACAATTGTTGGTCCCGATAGGGTGGTAAAAGTCGAGAGGGGGGTGAATAGACTTTTAAGTTTTTACACACTAAATAACTCTTTGGTAATTTCAACTCTAAATAACAAGTAAACAGAGTAGTATTGAATATGAACTGCACAACGGAATAAATAAGTGTAAAGAGTTATGCCCAATCAATAATTGAATCACATGCACGTGTAGGATAAGCTCAGATCATGTATGAGAATGACATGAATATCTTGAATATTTAAAGGAGATGGTGCACTCAATATTTAACAATAATATTCAAGATTGCAAATAAGATTACGTGTCACGTCAACCGTATGATAAATGTTACATGCAATACGTCAAACTTGCTTAGAATAATTCAAATGTTAAGTATGGAAAGTTAGAGTTACATGCATACGTGAAAACACACTAAACCCGAAAGATTAAGATAAACAGTGAATAGTAAACGGGTTAGTCGGATAAGATCGATAGATAGAACGAAATATGTAAGTGCGGTATGTAAATGAGAGAGGCAGTTTATAGTGGTTCGGAAGTGGCGTAATCTTCCTAGTCCACTTTACTCCATTCACTTCTAGGAGTAATTCACTATTTTCCCACACACAGTTACAATAGTGAATAAGCGCTACACAAGCACTTCTTCCGGATGTCTTGCACACAGCTACACCCAACTCCGAGTGTGTCGCACACAGCTACACTCAACTACGAGTATTTCGCATACAGCTATACTCAACGCCAACTAAGTGTCTTGCACACAGCTACACTTAGCAACTACGAGTGTTTTGCACACAGCTACACTCACTAGAGTATTTTGCACACAGCTATACTCTTTTTACAATTACAAATACAAAGGTAATTGTATCTCTCTCCAACTAATTTTGAGACTATTCAGACTAAGTCTCTTTTCTAGATATTTCAATGAATATTTGAGCACTTGTATTTCTAGAATTCGCACTTGTTTATTTGTGTATGTTCTCTTGTGTCTCTTGTATTCTTCAAGTCTTCATGGCTTTTTATAGGCAATCAAATATATCCGTTGGAGTGGGATAATTTGATATTTGAAATTTGAATCTTCATAGCCTGATGTTGTTGACAATAGTAGGTCTTCAATTTGATTTGATTGTCAACTTGCCTACAAGATTATATTTTATCTCAACTTGATTTTCAAGTTGTTTCTAAAATATTATTATTTTTGCCAATTTTGAATTTCCAACGTATCTTTGAAATAAATCCTTCTGATAGAATTTATTTCTAGGATAAGATTTTATATTCATGTCTTCATAAATTTTTCACCGTTCTGATCATATCTTCAGGCAATTTGGATTCTTGTGGCATGTGGGGTGAATCAATAAATTCCTTCGAATTTATCCATTTTCTGATCATCTTGCTTCTTTGCCACATTTTACTTCTTAGACACATTGTACTCCTTTGGATACATCTTGCTTGTTTGACTTCAGCACTTCTTGCTTGTTTGACTTGACACATTGTGCTTTTCTGGTAGGACCAAAATTAATTTCTCCAAATTAATTTTGTTCTTCATGTGATAGATTTCCTTTTGACTCGATATTCTGGATTATGATGTTTGTACTAAAGACTTAAATTATAAGGGGATCTAAAGTACATTTGGCTCATCAAAACTTTATTACAAAAATATTCCTATCAACAATTACTATTTGAGACGGATGGTATGAACTAGGTAAATCCTAGTTTATGATCTTAATCTATAAAGAACCACACGAACTTGAAATCTTCTTGCTGTTAATCTAACAACTCCATCAACTTGGTTGCGGTTGATTGATGTGTTTTGTTTGTTAAATTAGATCAATTAAAGATCACGTAAAATAGTTTGGAGACTTCAAATCATATATACTACTGTCTTTATTGTGTTGCCAATTTGTATACATACCTCAATGACCCAATTGTTTATTTCCTTTCAAATATTTGTTGTCAAAGAAAAATTACGATCCCTATTAGGACTAGTATTAGGATTCTTGTATTTGAGTCATAGTATGACTCCCTATTCTAGTCTCCCTATGATTCCTCTTGTATATATTTTCCTGTCTGTACAATTGTAAACTAAGTTCATTCAATACAGTTTTATACAGTTCATTCTCATTTGGTACCAGTTAAGCTAGAGTTTTTTCTGTTTCTCTGGCTTAATGGCTAACGAATCTGTTCAATCATCCGAACGAACCGTTTCCAACGTCGCTGTTACGTCTTCCGCTAGCTCTGCCGTTTCTTCGCTTTCTACTGCTCATCACTTTATCAGTATTAAGCTTACAAATAAAAATTATCTGTTTTGGAGAACTCAAGTCATTCCGTTTCTTCATGTTCATGGTCTCATGTCCTTCGTCGATGGGACCAACCCCAGTCCGCCGCCTTACCTTCCCGTTGTCGAAGGTGGCTCGCCGGCACCCAATCCCGATTACACAACATGGTTCCGTCATGATCGGGCTCTTATGTCTATGTTGATTTCTTCTCTCAGTGAAGAAGTTATGCACCTCGCCGTTGGTCGTCGTACGTCATGGGAGGTTTGGGAGTCAATAAATGAGTATTTGGCTTCCGCATCTCGCGCCCGCTCGTTAAATCTCCTTGGTTAACTACAGTCTCTAAGCTAGGGAGATTCTACAGTTGCTGATTATATTGGTCGTGCCCGTATTATTTTGGAAGATCTTGCTTTGGCGGTAGGCTGGTTGGGCTCGACGAGATGAATCTCTATGTGTTTCGTGGTTTACAGCCGGAATTTCAAAATCTCACCGCATCTCTCTCGGTTCGTGGTACTGTAACCCTAGGTGAGTTGGCTGATTTTCTTGGTGCCCAGGAGTTTATTCGAGCCGGTGCAACCGGCATTGCACCGTACTGACGGCGTTCGCCGCACAGCGTGGCGGTGGTAACAATCGTCGCGGAGGTAACCAAGGTAGCCGAGGGCAAAACTCCGGCAGTCAGCATGGAGGAGGCGGTGGCTGAACGAATTCCTGTAGAGGTGGTGGCCACCGTGGGCGTGGCAGCAGTGTTGGTAACAATGGTGCAATTGTTTGTCAATTATGTGGTCGTACGAGACACTCGTCCATAAAATGCTACAATCACTATGATCCTCCTCCACAAGCAAATTTGATGTATCAAAATACCGATACACATCCTAATGACTCAGAGACATGGGTTCCTGATACAGGGGCTACCAATCATGTGACTTTGGATATTGTAGCTCTATCTACATCGGAGGAATACACGGGTAATGACACATTGCGTGTGGGTGATGGTAAGGCACTCTCTATTAGTCGTGTAGGTCATGCTTCTTTTAATACCCCATCTCGTTCCTTCCAATTGTCTAATATCCTTCATGTTCCCAGTGTCTCTACTTCTTTATTATCTGTTCATAAATTTGCGATAGATAATAAAGTGTTTTTTAAGTTTCACCCATCTTTTTTTGTTGTGAAGGATATCAACACCAAGGAAATTCTACTTAAAGGCAATAGTCATAGGGGTCTCTACAGGCTCCCAATTGCAACACCATCTCCCTCAGTTTTCCTTATAGCTCGTACTTCTCCTTCTGTGTGGCATGATCATTTAGGACATCCACATCATCGTGTTTTACTTCGTATTCTTCAGTCGTGTCCGGTTAGTGGGTCAAATACTTCTATTCGATGTAATTCTAGTTTATATAATGCGTGTCAAATGGGTAAATCCTCTTGATTCCCATTGGGACGTGTTGAGTCATCCAGTTCTAGTGTCATTGATTTGATATACACAGATATTTAGGGTCCATCTCCTCTTTTGTCAATTAATGGCTATCGTTATTTCATTATTTTTGTGGATATTATACTCGCTACACTTGGTATTTTCCCATGAAATTAAAATCTGATATGTATGCTATCTTTGATAAGTTTCGTACTATGGTTGAACAATCTTTTAACACAACAATTAAAGCCGTTCAATATGATCTAGGAGCTGAATACAAAAAATTGCATCATTCCTTTACTCAATTAGGTATATTTCATAGACAATCATGTGCCTACACTCATGAACAAAATGGTCGTGTTGAACGGAAACACAGACACATAGTTGATACAGGTCTGCTCTTCTAGCTCGTGCCTTTGTTCCATATAAATTCTGGGATTTTACATTTGAAACTGTAGTTTATTTAATTAACAAAATGCCTTATGTTGTTGATTGTGGTAAAAATGAATGATGGTGAGTGTATGGGTATGTAATGTCGTCCTCAGGGGATTGGGGGTTATGGCATGCAATATGCAATCACATGAAACTAGGCACTAGCATAAGGAAATCAACAAGAAGCTAAGCAAATCATAACGAGATTGAGGCTACAGTAACTAAACAAAGTAACACAAACACATATTAACAAGATGTAAACACGAAATAAAGAAATATAACTCACGCTAGGGAGCGTTATCTTCTAGATGCATAGCACAATCTAAGGATTGGGGAAAATCACATCACCAAGGAATTAAGGGGATGCACATAGGAATCCTAGTCTATACATCACTTACGTGAGAAAATTAACAAGGATTAGAACAAGGAATTGCCCCACTCTCGTGGTGAATCAACTCCAAGTTCTTCAAGAACACAAAGCATCAAAAGCCCCCAACTTACCCCATTTTCATAGGAAAAATCGGGTTTATGCAAGGAGTCGCTTGGAAACTTGACCCAACTCTCATTGATGCCAAGAATCCTCCAAAACATGCCAATGAAAGCTGTACACCAAGAATTAACAATATACAAACACAAATCCTTCATAAACTCAAGAACCATAGGTTAGAGTTCTTCCCCTTTTTGCAATAATCACAAATCAAGCATCAAGATAGAAAATACAACCCTAACTCAAGTCCATAAACTAACCACTCATGATTAAATAACATAAAGAACACAAAAACACAAGCATTAAACATAAATCTTGCAAAAGAAAGAGATAAAAGGAAGGAAAACTTCTCTAAAGAAAATGGATGGTAGAATCTTGAAATGTGGGAATCCAAGTGTTGAATCCTTGATTACAAGCTTGAAATATGTTAAGAAACTTAAATCTAAACCTAATATAACACTACAATATGAAAGGAAGTGAAAGAGAGAAGCTAGGGCTCAACCATGAGTTAAAACCGAGTTGAAATGACACAAAAACGCGCCTAAATAGAGCAGAGCAGAGTGGGACGCCCTCAGGAACGGGCGTACGCCAGGGGGTACGATTTATTCTAGTGTTCACTAGAATGTAGGTACGGGCGTACGCCACCTGCTTTTTTTTTGAGATCTTGGATGGGCTGATGGATGGGCGTACGGGAGGCAGTACGATGCTCCTAAAACTTCCTAAGTGCATTCCAAACTCTTTGGTTGATCTCTTGGTCCAAAGATTGCTCGTATCTTCCCACAAATCATTGAATTTCTCACTTGTTGTGAATGATTGCACATTGAAATAAAACCAACATAACTTAGTCACAATTCACACAAGTTTTTAAGCAATTCACAAATAAAATGGGTTCAAGAAGGGGTAAAAATATAGACAAAAATGCACTTATCAGTTGTATTAAATAATCTCAGTCCCCACTTTAAAGTGCATAATTCCAATCCCTCCTATTCTTTTCTTCGTGTCTTTGGGTATTTGTGTTATCCGTATCTCAAGCCATATAATCGTCATAAATTCTTGTTCTGGTCCTCTCCATGTGTTTTCCTAGGTTATCCTGAGTCGTTTCGGGGGTATAGATGCATGGACTTACAGACTAACAAGATTTATGTGTGCATGCATGTAAGGTTTGATGAAACTGTTTATGCTTTTGTTACTAAAAATACTGTTCAGCCATCTCCACCTATGCAGATTTGTTTGTGGGCTGAGTCGGTTCTTCATCCCACCGCGATTTCATCGCCACTCGGTCCTGTTTCTGTCCCACCCAGTCCTGCCGGCAATTATTCGGACTCATCTCCACCAACGCCTACTGCCGCCGGTCCATCTGCCTCGCTGGACTGTGAGTTACCTATCAAGGCGGTCCAGCCCGTCAAATGCCCACGTGGGCGTCCTCGCGGGAAAACAATTAAGTCCACAGTTCGGACCCATGAGTGGTGAGCTGTCGTAGGCTCCCAAATTAAAACCTTACAAACGTAGTAGCGGGAGTAAGGATCGATCCCACGAGGAGTAACTAGTTTAATGTATGTGCTCAAATTAAAGTAAAGGGGGGTTTGGTATGAAGGTGATAATCAAAGTAAATAAACGAATAAAGTAACGAAAACAATATATTGAAAACACTTATAATAAAAAAACCTTAGTTAGTAAAGATCTACCACCGGAATATAACATTGATCATTGATTCATAAAGTAATTAATATGCAATTGAATATTTGTCGTGAAATTATTTCATTTCCGTTTTCCCTTAGTTGTAGGTAACTAAAGCACACGCGGTTTAATTACCCCTAACTACTAAATAACCTAAGACAAGCGCTAATTAGGTTTAATTTAATAGCAGCAATAGAAACTAGGAAAACCGACAAACTAAATAACACAAGCACAAGCGGTTGCATTTAATTTAGGAAAATATTCTACCCGAGTCCAATTATTACTAAGCCGTCAATAATTAACCCAGTTGCTACTGAATATTAGAATAATTTGTAGCACAACATTATCAAATATAGCAAATAATTATATCAAGTAAATAACTAGTAGGCTTCCCTAGCAATTAAATGATACAACTATTCAAATAACTTAGAAGAATATTTAATACCCAAATGCATAAAAATTATATAATAAAAATAAATAAATAATCTTACAGCATAATCAATTCCGGGGCTTCAATTCACTAAATCAAGCTAAAGAAATTAGCAACAAATGGACATTGATAACAACTTTACAGAATAATCGAGAGGGAAAGAATGAACGATTTTCAATAGGAAACCTACACTATTTATACTACTTCTAAAAATAGGCTCAATGAATTTCCACCACCCAATTCCTAATTTTCCTATTTTTTAGCCGTATACGAATCAGTCGACGAGGCTTTCCGCTACTGCCGCACGCTGTCAATACTTGCGCATGGTAATTGAAGGATTCAACTCTTGCTGCTACGTACATAATAATTAAGAAACAAAATAACTTTTGTCTATTATGCTAAGCATTGACGGTTTGGGCCATGATATTAGGATTAGATTAAATTGAATTTAAAGAATTAAACTAAAAACATATTATAACTAAATAAAATATTTATTTTGCTTATTAATTATTAAATTCCAAAAAGAAATAATTATTATAAAATAGTAAATAATTAATATAAAATTATTAAAAAGATGTACTTAAAATATGAGGGTAAAATATGCCTATCAATGAGATACACACTCGGAGTCGTTCTCAGGCTGCACCTTCTATTTTAACGGCTCAGGTTTGTCCTTCGGATCCCACTTGTTACACTCAGGCTGTTAAACTTTCAGAATGGCGAGAGGCTATGGATTAGGAATTGAATGCCCTACTACAACATTAGACTTGGCAACTTGTGTCATCTCAGCCAGGCATGAACATTATTAGGTGTAAGTGGGTTTTTCGTACAAAACGGAAAGCTGATGGTTCCATTGAGAGGCATAAGGCCAGACTTGTAGCAAAAGGGTTTAATCAAGTGCCAGACCAGGACTTCTTTAACACTTTTAGTTCATTGGTTAAACCAACCACAATCAGGTTACTTCTTTCTCTTGCTTTATGATCTGGGTGGACTATTAAACAATTGGATGTTCATAATTCTTTCTTGAATGGTCATCTCTCTGAACCTGTGTATATGAAGAAACCACCTGGATATATTGATGCTTCCTATCCAAATCATGTATGCCTACTAAAAAGGTCTCTTTATGGATTAAAACATGCTATCTGAGCTTGGTTTAATCGTTTGCACACCTTTTTAGTATCTATTGGTTTTCAGGCATCCAAAACGGATGTGTCTCTTGTTTACTACTCACAGGGATCTGATTGTGTATATCTACTTGTTTATGTGGATGATATTCTTATGATGGGAAGTGATACGAATCTAGTTCTTCAACTAGTTTTGAAACTCTCTGCTGCATTTAAAACAAGGATCTTGGTGAACCGTGTTTTTTTTTTTTCTTGGAATTGAGGCAATTAAATACAATGATGGGATTTTACTTTCCCAACAGAGATACATGCATGATATTTTAAATCGTGCTGGAATGACAGACTGCAAGTCCTTGTCCACTCCCATTCCCACGTCAAAATCTATTCCCATTTACGCAACTCCACATGATGATCCTACACAGTACATGCAGGAGTTTAGCGCGTGCATTACAGTATTTAACCATCACTCGTCCTGATCTGTCCTTTTGCAGTCAATAAGTTATGTCAACACATGCATGTGTCTATAGTTACTCACTAGGAACAACTAAAGAGAGTATTACGGCATGTTAAAGGAACTGTTAATTTCGATCTACGAGTCAGGAAGTCGTCTTCAAGAAAATTCATGCCTTCTCTGATTCTGACTGGGCCGGCTGTCCGGAGGATAGAAAATCCACAAGTGGCTTTGCTACTTTTCTTGGATCTAATCTTGTATCATGGGTCTGCAAGAAACAAAGAAATGTTGATAGATCTTCTACTGAGGCTGAATATAAAGCTCCATGCTGAGGTAATTTGGATCATGTCTCTTCTGCGTGAAGTCCGTGTTATAGGGATTTCGGTTCCCAAATTATGGTGTGATAACCTTGATGCTACATATATGTGTGCCAATCCCATCTTTCATGCCCGCACCAAACATGTAGAGATAGATTATCACTTTGTACGAGATAAAGTTGCTACTGGAGAGATTCAAGTAAATTTCATCTCAACAAAACATCAACTTGCAGATATATTCACCAAAACCTTGCCTGGTCCTAGATTTTCTTTTCTCAGAGACAAGCTACAAGTTACAAGTGTATCATGTGCTTGAGGGGAAGTATTAGGACTAGTATTATGATTCTTGTATTTGAGTCATGACTCCCTATTCTAGTCTCCCTATGATTCCTCTTGTATATATTCCCCCTGTCTATACAATTGTAAACTAAGTTCATTCAATACAGTTTTATACACTTCTCATCATCCCAAGTCCAACATTCCAACAGTTCCAATTAATTTGTTTAACTTGAGGCTAAGTTAATATTATTATTTTTTTAATAGACTCTATTACAAGGTAGTATCTGTTCTATACTTTCTCTAACTGAGACTAAGTTATTTAACATATCTAATAACTAAAAACTAATAAGTGTGAATAAAAATTATATCTTTTATTTATGTCCTTTTTTCCGATATATATTTTAATACATCATGCTATAAGAGTTTTACTATACAATATTTTGGTCAAATATATCCTACCGTTATAACTTTTGTTATCTTTTCCAACTATTGTTGTCATGTACATGCATGTATCCATATACTTTCTTATCTTCTTAAATGGTAATAATATATAGACATTATACATTAGAGTACTATAAAAATTATTTCCTAAAATATAAATATCAAAATTATAAAAATAGTTTACATCATCATCATGAGAAATTAAAAAGCAACAACAAGGAGAGCATATTTTTTAAAAAGCAAGCCCCTAGTCTAAACATAAGCAGCAAAAGCTATCAAAGATAGAGCTAGATGAACTAGATCTCGAGGTCCCAGCTCTGCCTGGTTCACTTCTTCTTCAAAACTGTACCTGCAAAGAAAAGGCTTCATCTCTGTAGCTAGGCCACAGATCAGCCAACATAAATCTGCACAGCAGATATGCCATTATGGCTTCATCTCTGCTTCCAGTCGCTCAACAGTCTGTATACCCTCAAGGTTGCCCAGACATGCAACCCATCATTGGGTTTTTGCTTTTTCCATTCATGTGTAGAACAGCCCTCAGCCTCTCAGCTTCACAGAGCTGTTCCCACATCAACTAAAGCCCCAGATAGAAGAGACCACATTTTATTATTATGTTATGAGACCAGCCTCATGCAACTTGCACTCATCAGCTGGCCTCTCAAAAGGAGCTAGATCAGCTCACTAACAGAAAAACAAAGTCTGCCTATATTTACTCCAACCTGCAAATCAGAACCAAACCTCACATAAGCTCCTTCTTTATACTTCCTCCACCACTTTCCACACTCTCATTTTAAAACCTTCCTTATATATTCTCAACATACTCATCTCCAATTTTTACAATCTGATCTGTCAATCCTTCCTTATTCCTCCCTGTCCCCTCAGAATTATTCAAGAGCCAAGGCAACTGCTCCATGAGGGACAGTCCCTCTTGGACTTTTCTAAAGGTTTTAAGGGTAATGGCCCCTTCAGTTGCATGCACAACCTCCTCAAGGAACCCCCACCCTGAGCTCATCACTACAGTGTGCAGCTCCCTCATCATCATAACCAAAAAACCCCTCAGATGATGCAACTGCACCATCCTCATCAGGCTATTAAATCCCAGGATCCCAAGTCATAGAATCCAACCAGCTCATCTTAGACAATCCACCCCAGGCACAAACACAAAATGGGAGCTAGGATAGATCCAAGCCCCCTAGGATGACCCCCATTTTTCCTAAAAACAATGTTAGAACCTTGCAGGGACGGAGCCAAGTGGGGGGGGGGGGTGGCAGGGGGTCAGCTGGCCCCCCACCCCACCCCCACCCCCACCCCCACCCCATATATAATTTTTGTATGTATGTATGTATGTATATATAGTATATGTGTTAGTATTAGTAAAATAAAACTATTAAATGTCAACAAGAGTTAATTTAAATAAGTTGGTTGAGCACATGTTGAGTCATGGCAAGGCAGATAGCCACCCCATTGACTTTCTCAGAACATGATTCCCTTCTAACACCTTGGGCAGTATTTCCAAGATAACTCAGATCAATGTCTCTCCAATTGTTAGCCTCAAACATCACCTTGAACAAGTTCCTTCCTTGACACCAAGACCAGCAGTCCCTGATCATCCCCTGAATAAGTTCATTTAACTCTTGCCCCTCATTCAGTGAGTAGACCCCAGCAAGACAAAAGCCTCCTATAGAGTTTCTCACAAAAAAGGAGCAAGATTTCACATCATCATCAGTTGCCCAGTTCACCTTAATTCCTCCTGGCTTAGGTCTACACCAGCTTGATCTTTGAACCACCCTTCCACATCCAAAAGATTCAGCCTTCCTCATGATAACCTTCCAATTAGGAGGGAGAGGATCCCAGTGTGGCTACTTCCTTTGAATACATTCAGCCATGTTCTTGGTCACTTTATAGATAATTCTAGCTACAGATGGTCTTCCTCCCCCAAACTTGCAGTGAGTAAAATTAACCCACAGTTCCCACAAAATCAGAACAGGTAACCTCTGAGCCATGAACCTTAGCATTCTATTTCTCACTTTGTAAGTCCACCATTCATAACACACGTCTCTCAGACTACTTTGGTAGTTTGACTTTGAACCTAGAAAGTCACAAATTTTTTGTTTATGGTAATGTAGAGAGTTTTAAAGGAAATCGGTAAAGCGTTATTAATATTGAATTAATTCATTAATAGAGGATTAATAGATTAATTCAATTGGGTAGTTTTGGACATTTTAAAAGGCTAGCACCTTTTGGGCACACGCAAGACTTTGAGAGTGTTTGGTAAATGGTTGTTAGCTAATAGCATTAGCTAGAAAAATGTTTGGTAAATTAGCTGTTAGTGGTTAGTTGTTAGCTGATTACATAAAAAATGGCTTTCTTAACAAAATTTATTAAAAAAGCTACTTTGAACAGCTTTTTGAATTTTAGTATTCTGGAACAATAAGTTGTTACAAAAAGCTAATTAATCAAATACTCATATTTATCGTTTAACCAAGTCAAAAAATTAATAGTGGTCAGATAAGCCAAAAATGACTAATAGGCTAACTATTTTATCAAACATGACCTATGTAAATAGTGTTGCCCTATTCTTGAACACCAAAGTTTTTTTTGTCATAAAGAAAAGAAAATACTTTCACGTAAAATATTTGGAATTTTTGTGCTCTCGCGTGTCCGGCCAGTGAATGGACTAGAGACCGGATGTTTGGACGGTTCAATAAATTCACCATTCGTTAAAGCACACTTCAGGGTAATGATTTTCTACTTCCAATTAACGTAAAACCATTGCAATTTTTTTTTATGCTTTCGTTGCGTGTCGAATTTTAAAGCACACTTAAGATACTTGTCTTTTCAAGAAAGAGCCTTGAAAGTCGAATTTTAAAGATAAGTTGCAAGCAGCAATTGAAGGCAATTAGGGATAGAAATTGGCCGAGCTGATTCGGGCATTAGAAAAATGGGCATGGGCATGCTATGGAAATCAAAAGCTTCAATTTGGGCCTGAGCTTGTATGTAGGTTTTTTGTTAGGTTCAAGCCTGAGCCTACACTTTGCATGACTTGGCCTGAAGTCTTTATAAAACTTTTGGACTATTATGCCATGGACCCGTGTCACCTTTGCATCGTGGACACGAGTCAAATACGACACTGTTCTGCAATTAGAGAGTAACGGTATCGTTACTGGCACCGTTTTTCCTCCACCAATCAGATTTTTTTAAAAAAAAAAAATTGTCAAAAGAATTCAGCGACATAAAAAATTGTGAATATACTGTTACGTAGTTGTGAATATAGAGTTTTGCAGTTGTGAATATAGAGTTCAAGAATTATGAATATAGAGTTCAAAAAGTATGAATATAGAGTTCTATAATTATGAACATAGAGTTCTGTAATTGTGAATATAGAGTTCAATAATTGTGAATATGGAGTTCAAAAATTATGAACATAGAGTTCTAGAATTATGAACATATAGACTTCTAGAGTTCAAAAATTATGAAGATAGAGTTCTATAATTATGAATAGACTTCTAGAGTTAAAAAATTATGAACATAGAGTTCTATAATTATGAACATAGAGTTCTGTAATTGTGAATATAGAGTTCAATTAATCATTGTGAATATGGAGTTAAAAAATTATGAACATAGAATTCAGTAATTATGAACATAGACTTCTATAATTGTGAATATAGAGTTTTGGCGGAAGACAAACGCCGTTAACGGAGAAAGAAATCAATTTTTTTTATAATTGACACGGCATCGTTTTCCACCAAAACGACACTATTTTGGAACCCTGTCCACCTTGCAAGGTAGACACGGTTCCACAACATAATTTGCCGTCTATTTAATATGTAGGCCATTAAAAAGGCGTTAAAGTAGGTCCTACTATTTAAGGTCTACATGTTAAAGCCTTTTAACGCATACATGTAAAAATTTTTAAAAAAAAAAAAAAAAAAAAAAAAAAAAACCTAATACATAACTCACACCGCATAAATATATTATCACAAATCCATGTATCATATTATAAAATTACAATCAATCAATGACCATAAAATGAAAAAAATCATAAGTTCATAATACAATATCCAACAACACAAGTTTAATAACTAGAAGTTCATATAATACAAAATTCAATAAATACAAATTTAATAACCACAAGTTCATAATACAAAAATCCAACACAAGTTTAACAACAACAAAATCATAAGTCCATAATACAAAAATCTAACATAAGTTTAATAATGTCTTGAAAATCCATCAACAACAACAATGTAAACATAATAGCTTTCAAAATGAAAACAAGTCACGACTTCAGCATAATTTCCTCTTGTTCAGAATCCTCCTACACAATGAAAAATAAATTGAGAATAAATAATTAAGTCCATTACAAGTTCAACGTGCTCATAATTCATAAATCATAACTATAAAGTAATAAGTAGTAATATAAAATAAGATTCTTACCTTTTGTTTTTCTTCATTGTTATGAAACCAATCCGATCCCCATCACAAATAAGAGCTTCAATAGATTGTTCATTTAATCTTGCACGATATTCATCAATCACCCTTCCCCCGGCACTAAATGTGGATTCAGATGCTTCACTTAAAAATTGAAATAGGAATAACTAGTATATCAACATCCATCTTTGATAAAACTTTAAACTTTTCACTATTATCTTTCCACCACTCCAAGGCACAAAGAGATGAATAAGAAGAAGAAAGAATAAAAAGATTTTCCTCAAGATAAATCTCCAACGAACTCTAATTTTATAAGAGGAATTGATTGGTTTTGGTAGATCACAATCAATAACTCTTGCATCCCTTTATCGTACACCATCAACCACAGTGGTGCTTTCAACATCGAATTCACCGTCTACTGGATGTTTGGACGGTTCAATGAATTGACTATTCGTTAAAGCACGCTTCAAGAGTAATGATTTTCTACTCCCAATTAACGTAAAATCATTGAAAGCTTTTATTTATTTTTTATTTTTTATGCTTTAGTTGCATGTATTATGTATTTTTCTAACAGATACTTGCCTTTTAATTTCAAGAAAGAGCCTTGAAAGTCAAATTTTAAAGATGAGTTGCAAGCAGCTATTGGACGCAATCTACAGTTACCAAATTCAGATACAAAATATTTTATTGTCAAATGGGAGATTCAAATTGGTTTCCCTCAGAAGGAGATAAAACGATGAGATACATATCATGCAGCTAGCTAGCTGCTCAGGCTGTCCCGTGACTTGACTCTCATACCACTTGCTTGTTATATCAAACAACGCTTATTACTACGTCAAAGTTATAGTTTATAATGAAGACCAAACTTTATTTTCTTATACCACAACATTTTTTTTTTAAAAAGCAGTGTATTGGACTTATTTAGTTCTTCAAGTCTTAGCTCAACAATTCCCTAACTACTTTGGTGCTGGACTATTGGACTCTTCACCAACCTCCAACCAACATAGAAATTGACACTAGGATCCATCGCAATACACAATATAGGTAGAATGTTTTAACAAGCGGTAGCTGTTGTTGATTTGTTAATCAAAGATATGATCACATTATGTGGTCAAATAATGAAATCATACACATCTATACAACCATGGAAAACGTTATTTAATACGGAGTAACTGATAGATCAGTGTGGACATTCACCCATGAATAGTGTGACATGCATAGTCACTTGCTAAATTGTGTTGTACTTCATCAGTATATATACTAGTATTTTAACAGATAATTCGCATATTAATATTTGAGTTCATGTTCTCAACAACGAATTGTAGTATAGGTTTTTTTAAAGCTTCTTAAATGTCATCTAGTCGGTGTCTTTGTATATTAATTAATGAATTGTTTACATGCATATTAATGCCAGTTGGAAATCACTATTTAATTACTCATCAACCACATCTGTCGCATACCCATCTAATTGAAAGTACATACTTAATATGAAATGAATTAGAACTTTGATTGTAACAACAATCTTGTCTTGAAATTAAAGGGAAAATACGAAGCAGTCTCCTCCCTCCTCTGTCTGAACCTATATCTTCCTCCACCGACTGTAACTTCTGCATACTTCATTACACACCATAGCCCGGTTAAAATCAAGAAGACCAAATAAGCAGACTAGGAATTAAATTTGTAATTTTGTGATTACAAAGTCAGCGACGTAACCTACTTGGCTGAGATTACCGTAACATCAACAATCTTTAATTTGATACATAGTTATAATTAGCTTGCTACAGTAATGGTGAAATGCAATGGAATCAGCTACTTATGTTGGACTCTCCGGTCGAAATGCTCTTCATGTAGCAATATTATCTCAAGGTATAAATTGAAATTAAAAACCGTAGCAAGGTAACTAGGTATACTTTATGAATGGAAATATATAACTGTTTAAAATGAATGAAAAAAAATAATGACTGATCTCTTTTATTAACCAATCAAAAATATAACAATGGAGTAAACAAATATAACAGAGAGGGTCACACTTGTGTGAGACCGTCTCACATACTCTTATCCATGAGACGGGTCGAGTCAATATGCATATGTAGTACTTATATTAGCAAATGTAATACTAAATCAGGAATAAAATGTTTGTTACTTATAAGGAAAAAACATAGTACTTTTGAAGACAAATGTAATACTTTTATATTTTAAATTAAAAATATTACTTTTTTTTTTTTAAATTAAAAGTATTATATTTTCCTTATTATAAGTAATGTTGCACTTATAAAAGAAAATTTAATACTATTAATGAAAAATGTAATACTTTTAGGTCAAAATATAAAAGTATAGTATTACATTATTCCATATAAGTAATAAGTATTTGAATAGAAACCAACTATTGTTGTGAGTTTGTTACTTTTACGCTTGTCATGAAGAAGACATGAATGTTGGGAACATTTATGAGGCAAAAGCTTTGTTATTGTCTTTTGACAAGTATCCCACATTGGAAAGCTAGCCCATCTTTTCTCACCTTTTAAACACCAACTCATTTTACAAGGTTTAAAGTGTTATGGAGGGAAATAGGGGGAAACCACGCGCGCGCCGCTGCCGCCGCCTCCCGGCTCGCGCGCGTCGCAGTGTGGTTTTCGTGGACTAACTAGTCACCTTGTCCGCTCTTCTTTCTATTCTACAGAACGTGAGCGCACAAGGCGCTAGTCCGCTCTTCTTTCTATTCTACAGAACGTGAGCGCACAAGGCGCTAGTCTTGTCCACACTCCACTCTTTGCGCGATAGTTTTATGGATGAGAGGGGATGGGCGGTTATAGCCGCTCTTCTTTCTATTCTACAGAACGTGAGCGCACAAGGCGCTAGTCTTGTCCACACTCCACTCTTTGCGCGATAGTTTTATGGATGAGAGGGGATGGGCGGTTATAGCTTCCAGTATATAAACCACCCTTCCCCATCATTCCAGAAGACACTAACGAAAATTCCCGCAACCACTCCTGAGCTCTGCAGTTCTGTGTTGAACCTGTCGAAAACTTGCGATTCCCTGGTCGTAAAGGTTTTTAAGGTAGTGTTCTAAGAACACGACACAGAAACCTTATTCCGTTTCCATCTTCGTTAAAAACCATCCTCAAAGTTGCTGCTTTCGCTCACCTGAAACCAACAATTAAAAACCTTTACCTGCGAATTCAGCAATGGCTCAAGAGACAAATCACGCCTCTGATGTCACGCCCATCCAACCTCTCACTGGAGGTCTGAACTACAGAAGATGGTCCGCAAAACTGATGATGCTACTAGAGTCAAAAGACGTCGATTATGTGATAATCGAAGATCCTGCAAAATTCACCATGTCTGATGTGTAGTCCCCAGCTTCATCTGCCCAGAAGGATACTCAGGTAATGGCTTCTGATGACTCTACTGATCCTAATGCAACGTCAGCGGTGTCCTCAGATCCCATGTCGACATCAACAGAGCCATCCTCAGTATCCCAGGCTGTTCGTGCGAAATACGAAAAGGACAACAAAACTGCTCGCACTGCCATACTTCAGCGCATCTCGGATCCTTTGTTTGACATGTTTGCTAAGCATAAGTCAGCAAAGCTAATTTGGGACCTACTTAAGGAAAAGTATGGCGGTGACGATGCAGGAAGAAGGAAGTATGCAGTTGGACGTTGGCTGCACTTCATGATGACAGATACCAAACCAATTGTTGATCAGGTACATGAATTTGAGAACCTCGTAGCAGATATGAGGGCAGAAGGAGGTGAAGTCAATGATGTTGTTCTGTGTGATTCACTAATTGACAAGCTTCCTGAGTCCTGGGTAGACTTTAAGAACAAAATGAAGCACGATCGACGTACTTATACCCTGCAACAGCTTATCAGCAGTCTCAACATTGAAGAAGAGAACCGTTTGGTTCACAATGCTGTAACTCCTACAGGTAATTTTAAAGCAAATGTTGTTGAAACTAATGCAGGCTATAATAAGCCAAAAGCAGGTAATAACAGTAGAAACCAAAGGAAAAATTCCAAATCCAACAACAGCAACAACCGTGTCAAAAGTGGCCAAATTCAGAAAAAAGGGAAAGGTTCTGGGGAATGCTACGTTTGTGGTAAAAGTGGCCATCATGCTGCCCAATGCTATCACCGCAAAGGAGGCACGAGCCAGAACACTCAAAAACCATCCGCTGAAGGGCCTAAGAGCCAAGCTCACATAGTGGAAGACGAAGAAAACTCAGAAAAATTTGCAGCAGTAATAACTGAGGCTAACACGGTAGAAGATCCAGACGAGTGGGTCGTAGACACAGGAGCATCACGCCACTTCTGCAACAATAAAGATCTCTTCAAGGAGTTCGAACAAATCAATGGAAGTGAACAAGTGTTCATGGGAAACTCCAGCGTATCCTAGGTATGTGGTAGAGGAAAAGTAGAAATAATGCTTGGGTCTGGGAAGCATATAATTTTACAGAATGTGCTCTTTGTTCCCACCCTGCGTAGAAATTTGATTTCTGTAGGCCCGTTTAATAAGGCCGGAACTAAACTAGTCTTTGAGTCTGACCGAATGGTCTTGACTAGACGTGGAGTCTTTCTGGGTAAGGGATATTTACGTGGAGGGCTTTTTGTGCTAGATGTCATGGTAGTTAGAAAGCACTCTGATGTAATTGGTTCTGAAAACCTCATCCCAGCTTCGCATGTTCAAAACGTTAATAAGAATGCATCTTCTCCTGCTTATATTACTGTCTCTTTAGATATGTGGCATGGTAGGTTAGGACATGTTGGCACAAAATGTTTAAACAGAATGAGAAGCATGAATTTGTTTTCAAATATATCTAATGATACATGTACACAATGTGAAATCTATGCTGAAGCAAAGTTTGCCAGGAAATCGTTTTCAAATGTGAATTCTCGTGTTACATCTGTATTAGAATTAATTCATACTGATTTAGCTGACTTTAAAACTACTGAAAGTAGAGGTGGAAAACGATATTATATTACATTCATTGATGACTTCTCCCGATTCGCAAAAGTATATTTACTAAGAACAAAAGATGAAGCCGAAGGGAAATTTATAGTCTTTAAAACTGAAGTAGAAAATCAGTTAGACAAGAAAATTAAACGACTTCGATCCGATAGAGGGGGAGAATATGAATCTAATTCTTTGAGATCTCTGTGTGAATCCTCGGGCATTATTCATGAAATAACTACCCCTTATACTCCGCAACAGAATGGCATTGCCGAGAGAAAAAACAGAACACTCAAAGAAATGATAAACGCAATGTTAATCAGTTTTGGTGCACCAGACTCCTTGTGGGGAGAAGCTGTTCTAACAGCAAACCATATCCTAAACAGGGTCCCGCACAAAGGATTTGAAAAAACTCCTTACGAGCTTTGGAAAGGGCACGCTCCAAATCTCAAATACCTAAAGGTATGGGGATGTTTGGCCAAAGTAGGATTACCATCCTTCAAAAGGCCAAACTTGGGACCTAAAACGTTAGATGCCGTGTTTGTAGGGTATGCCAAGAATAGTGCAACATACAGATTTATGTGTTCGGAAAACCGTGCTATGTGTGAATCTAGAGATGCCATATTCTTTGAACACGTATTTCCGTTAAAGAATGCTAATGATTCACCTGTTGTTAGAATTCAAGATACGCAGAATATCTTTCCCAGTTTTCCAACTAACTCTGAGGAGCCAAGGAGAACCAAAAGGCCTAGAGTTGAGAAGAACTTTGGCTCTGACTTCTTAACATATGTAACTGAGTTGAAAGATCTAAATGAACTTTGCGATCAACTCATATGTCAATTAGTCCTAGAAGAAGAGCCCAAGAGCTTCGAAGAAGCAATGCGCTCAGTAGATTCCATATTGTGGAAAGAAGCAGTTAAAAGTGAGATGGACTCCATTCAGTCTAACCACACTTGGGAACTGGTCAATAGACCTAAAGGGTGTAAACCAATTGGCTGTAAATGGATTTTCAAAAGAAAGTTGAGACCAGATGGGTCAATCGAATGATTCCAGGCCAGACTAGTCGCCAAAGGCTACACACAAAAATTCGGTGAGGATTATTTCTATACATACTCACCAGTAACAAAAATAGCAACCATTCGTGTTCTATTTGCTCTGGCTTCTTCTCACAGGTTGATAGTTCATCAAATGGATGTAAAGACAGTCTTTTTAAATGGTGAACTGGAAGAAGAAATCTACATGGAACAACCTCCTGGCTGTGTTGATCCAGGACAAGAAGGGAAAGTATGCAGACTTAAGAAGTCTCTATACGGCTTAAAACAAGCCCCGAAACAATGGTATGAAAAATTTCATAAAACATTGCTAGATTTGGGTTATTGTACTAATAGATCAGATGCGTGCCTATACTCTAAAGAGATAGAATCAAGCACAGTGATAATATGTCTATATGTAGATGACATGCTGATCTTTAGCTCAAGTCTTGAGGCTATAAATGAGACTAAAAGAACTCTTTCTAACAAGTTTGAAATGAAGGACTTAGGGGAAGCCGATGTAATTCTGGGAATAAAAGTCACAAAGACTGGTAATGGCTATTTGCTGTCACAAAGCCATTAAACTGAGAAACTTTTGAAGAAGTTTAACAGTTATGAGGTAACTCCGGCTAAAACCCCCTTTGATCCAAGTATCAAACTATCGAAAAATGTAGAAGATAGTGTGTCTCAAGATGAGTACGCAAAAATAATTGGGAGTCTAATGTTTTTAATGAATTACACTAGACCTGATATTGCGTTTGCAGTGAACAAACTCAGTCGCTATACTCACAGCCCTAGTACTTCGCATTGGGATGCTTTGAGAAGAGTACTACGATACCTGAGAGGCACCGTGGACTGGGGTCTTAATTACAGAGGACATCCAGCAGTGCTAGAAGGGTTTTGTGATGCAAACTAGATAAATGATAGTGATGATGTAAGCTCAACTAGTGGATATGTGTTCACTATGTGTGGAGCAGCCATCTCATGGAAATCAACCAAACAATCATGCATTGCTAGGTCAACTATGGAAGCCAAATTCATAGCTCTGGACCTGGCAAGCCAAGAAGCTGAGTGGCTGAGAAACCTACTGGCAGACGTGCCGTTGTGGGGGTGTCCAGCACCGGCTGTTCTTATGCATTGTGATTCACAAACCGCCATTTGTGTTGCACAAAATAGTGTCTATAATGGAAAGAGAAGACACATAAGAGTCAGACATGAGTCTGTAAGGCAACTAATATTAAATGGGGTGATCACAATGGAGTTTGTGAGATCCGAAAGGAATATAGCAGATCCTTTCACAAAAGGCTTAAACAAGAAAGCCATCCTTGATACTTCAAGGGAGATGGGTTTGAAACCCAATGATGTAAGCAATGAGTGATGGACCACTTTGAGGACAAATAAACTCACTGAAAACTTACTACAAGGAAAACTGTAAAAACAGTAAGTACTCTGTAGCCCGTTATGGGTGGTCTATATCGAGATAGACTTGACAGAGTTGATGTCTAGGTTGAGCTAGACAAACAGGGACTCTTTAAAGAGTTAACAAGTGCATATAAGTTCAAAACTCAGTAAACTGACGAGTTCAAGATCCAATTCACTCTCGGATGACAAGTTACTTAAATGTCACTTCATGGCAGTTCAAGTTCCGTACACTGACATGTAAATTAGCTCTTGTGATAGCTCAGGTATTCTTGGGTATAGCTTTACCCCATGAAATGTGTGGGGGATTGTTGGGAACATTTATGAGGCAAAAGCTTTGTAATTGTCTTTTTACAAGTATCCCACATTGGAAAGCTAGCCCATCTTTTCTCACCTTTTAAACACCAACTCCTTTTACAAGGTTTGAAGTGTTATGGAGGGAAATAGGGGGAAACCATGCGCGTGCCGCCGCCCCCTATTTTCGTGGAATAACTAGTCACCTTGTCCGCTCTTCTTTCTGTTCTACAGAACGTGAGCGCACAAGGCGCTAGTCTTGTCCACACTCCTCTCTTTGCGCGATAGTTTTATGGATGAGAGGGGATGGGCGGTTATAGCTTCCAGTATATAAACCACCTTTCCCCATCATTCCAGAAGACACTAACGAAAATTCCCGCAACCACTCCTGAGCTCTGCAGTTCTGTGTTGAACCTGTCGAAAACTTGCGATTCCCTGGTCGTAAAGGTTTTTAAGGTAGTGTTCTAAGAACACGACACAGAAACCTTATTCCGTTTCCATCTTCGTTAAAAACCATCCTCAAAGTTGCTGCTTTCGCTCACCAGAAACCAACAATGAAGACCAAAGAATAACTTAGACATAAGAATTTATTACTGTTTAAACAACCTATTAAGAATAACCCAAAACCCTTTGAGGTGTTTGTAGTTGTAGGCTTTTAGATTGTGGGAGATGCAATAGATGAGGCATTCATACATTTTGAGGTCATGAAGACTGATTATGGAATTATTGCACCTCAGATTGAACATTATTTGGGGCTGTTAGGTGTTCTTGCAAAATGTGGGCATCTTAGAGAGGCTGAGGAATTCATTGAAAAACTTCCTTTTGAGCCCACAGTTGCTGTCTGGGAGGCACTGATGAATTTTGCTCGCATTCATGGAGATATTGACCTTGAAGACCGTGTTGAGCAATTGTGGAGGGCTAGTCAGGTTCTTGTAGTAAAATTACTCCACCTCCTCCAAAGACGCAGCCAGTCAATATGCTAGAAGGAAAAAGTAGGCTAGCCGAGTATCGTAGTCCCACTCTATACAAGGATGAAGAGAAGATGAGGGCTGCAATGAAAGAGCAGGCCTATGTGCCTGATACCAGATATGTTCTTCATGATATTGATCAAGAGGCGAAGGAGCAGGCCTTGCTATATCATAGCGAGCGCTTAGCCATTGCATATGGTCTCATTAGTACCCCAGCTAGAACACCTTTGCGTATAATCAAGAACTTACGTGTCTGTGGTGATTGTCATAATGCCATCAAGATCATGTCCAGAATTGTTGGGAGAGAGTTGATTGTTAGGGATAACAAGCGTTTCCATCATTTCAAGGATGGAAAATGCTCTTGTGGAGACTATTGGTAGTTACAACAACTGGAACTCGTGATTAGTAGAAACACCTTCAAGGGCTCAATGCCCAACAGGAACCATTACTGTTGAAAGCATCACGATCATGTCAAATGTTAGTTGTTAGGAAGGGATTTATATTTTAGAAGTTGGGGCATGTCTTATACTAGTATGCTATGTAATATTTTTTCTATTCACCTTCAGTAATGGCAACTTGCATCTAGTACTCAAAATGTTGTTATGAAGGGATTTATATTTTAGAAATAATGCAGGCTGGGGAAGCCACAGTTTGTGTGCCTTTACTGGATTCTAAAGTGAATATGCGATTGTATTGGTATTTTAAATATTGGTTTAGGTACAGAATTAGCAAAATCTAAGACAAGATGAGTGGAGCTGCAGCAGGGGAGAGAGGCTCAACAACCACTAAAACACCAGCTGATTTTCTAAAATCTATTCGTGGACGTCCTGTGGTCGTCAAATTGAACTCAGTTGTTGATTATCAAGGTTGGTCACTTGTGCTCTCTACTTGGTGTATCTTCGATTTACTTTGGTATCTTTATTATTTCTGACTATTTATTTGAAGAGAAGCATTGTAGTGAGTTTGTTACTTTTATGCTTGTCATGAAGAAGACATGAAGACCAAAGAATAACTTGGAAATAAGATTTTACTACTGTTAAAACAACCTATTAAAAATAACCCAAAAGACTTACAAGCCTAAGAAAGGCCAAAGTGAGACTCAGGTTCGTTTCTTCCATGGTCCATTTTTGATCATCTACACTCTGACTACTTGTTTCAAAAGAAAAAAAGATAACATTATATCACTCATATTAGGAGATAACAGCTTCAATCTGTTAGAGATGTTGCCATGATATTGCTCCTAGTCCTAGTACTACCTTTCTAAAAAAAGGTAGCCAAATATCAGTTTTGCATTCTATGCAGGAAAGCACTGTTGCATTATGTGCACTTAACAGTTAACATGTGCTAATGCACCTTCATCACATTTTTTCCATTCATTTTTGAGCCTCGTGGTTTCTGTATTTGAGTAAGAGAAAACACAACGGAACTACCACAATACTCAATGAGAAATTACCTATTCTTTGTGATGGAGAAATATGTGGACACAATAATATTTCTGTTGAGTATGACGGGAAGAGTTGTTCTCTTTTCGTTAAAATTTCCTAATCATTGATATGAAAGAGTGCAACTGTTGTTTACATCCAAAAGTCTGTCGTGAAGGATTTGTTTGTTTTGCTCGAGTGATAAGGCCATTTGCATTGTACGTATTTGCTTGTGTTATTGGACTAGTACGCGAAGATACATTATATTCATACATTGCTTTTACCATTCTGTATTTTGCAGGCATTTTAGCGTGTTTAGATGGATACATGAATATTGCAATGGAGCAAACAGAAGAGTATGTTAATGGACAACTGAAGAGTATGTTGAGGGGGATTTGTTAGTACATGTTTTTTATGGTGTTACATCTGCCAGCTCTTTGTCAAGAATTTCAAGCTGGATTATTAGACCAATTAATGTTTTCAAATTCAGTAAATATGAATTGTGTTACATCTGCCAGCTCTTTGTCAAGAATTTCAAGCTGGATTATTAGACCAATTAATGTTTTCAAATTCAGTAAATATGAATTGTGTTACATCTGCCAGCTCTTTGTCAAGAATTTCAAGCTGGATTATTAGACCAATTAATGTTTTCAAATTCAGTAAATATGAATTGTGTTACATCTGCCAGCTCTTTGTCAAGAATTTCAAGCTGGATTATTAGACCAATTAATGTTTTCAAATTCAGTAAATATGAATTGTGTTACATCTGCCAGCTCTGTAGCTTACCCCAGAGCTGTACTTGTGATACCCACAGCCACAACAGTGATTCCTGCAGGGGTGAATTTAGAAATTTTTTTGAGTGAGTGTAAAGTTCAAATGAATTCAAAAAGGGCTATGAAAAAATAATATTAAAATTTGATATAAAGCAAATATATTAGAATAAAGCCGCTTAAAAAATGTTGGATGGCCATGTGAGATCCACAATTATATTGTGGATCGCGGTCCACAAAATTTTGTGGACCATGATCCAAGACGATAGACATTATAGTGTATTTAAATTTATACTGTCTCACGTATTATTTTTATTATATTATCAAATGAAACTGTAATTGAATTGAAATGAAACTGCAGTGTATACAAAATAAAATTGAATAACAATTTCACATATTGGAGTGTATATTGTCCAATAATATTAAAGTTGTGTTGAAATAAAACTACAGTGTATATTTAATAATTGACCGCGGTCCACAGTATAATTTGCCCATGTGAGATGGAGTTCGGTGTTGTTTACTATAGATCAGATGCTTCCACATAGCAACACTTAGCTAGCAAAGGGTTCCAACTAGAAATGGAAAGGTTCAACGGTAACGGTGTGTTTCCATGCATCCTCGTTATTGATTTGGGATACTTCAAAACATTGAGTTAATCCCATTTTTATTTTAGATTTATAGTTAACAGTTTATTATTATTTTTTTTTTATCAAAACATCTACTTTTGATTTTAGTATTATTGTGGCATAATCATTTTTGGTCCTTCATTAACATAACAATTTAGGTTTCGTCAAAATACAAGAGCATTTCAATCTTCAATTTTGATTTTTTTTTTTCAAAAGATAAACACAAAAAATATAGCGGGTCAACCTACATTGTATAAAAAAGATAAAAGTGTACTTGTATTTAACGGCATTTTAATGATTTTCTTGACGGAGGGCAAAAAATGGTTATGACGGATGACAAAAAATTATTATTTCACAATAATGCTAGGATCAAATGGGGATGTTTTGATTAAAAAAAAGGCCAAAAGTGGACTACTACCTATAAATTTAGGACAAAAAACTCTATATATTTTATCACAGCACATTCCATCTATATCCCAGGCTTCGTGAAGGACATTTGGGATTTGCTATTAAGCATCATCCAATAATCTGGGAAACTATTTGATAGGTATTTCTGTTAGAAATAATTATTTCCTAACAATGATTTATATAATAAGAGGGCGTTTGGTTCACGGAATCTTCGATTACTCCAGGTACTAAGATTACATCCAAGAAAGTAATGTGAGATTTTGGGAATCACTGCTAAAAATTTCGCTATTTCCGTCCAACAATAATGTTGGTCGGTAATTTGTAAAAAATCACAGCATTCTGTCGCAAATAGAAGTGGACGGTTTGAATATTAAAGCTTTCACTGCGTATTTCAGCTCATTTTCTTCAACTTTCCTCCATTTTTTCTCTCTTCTCCATTGTAAAATTTGCTTCTTTGTTCGAAATTAGCATGGGTAACAACATATAGAGTTATTTTCGACAAAATATATTCTAAATTCAGGTATGAGTTAAAAATAATAGCTTTTAATTTGTATTTAATTTGTGTCTGTGGATAATATATATGGACATACAATTGCAATGTTATTATATAAAATCATTTATTGTGGTTATATATATACACACATATATATATATATATATATATATATATATATATATATATATATATATATATATATATATATATATATATATATATATATATAAAAGCCAATAATGTTAGGCCCTTAACTGGAACAAAAAAATGTCAGTACTATTGTTTCTTAAAATGAATGATTCATATTATTTTGATTTTAGTATTTTTAATGATTTTCCTTATTTACCCTCTATTATATTATTTTCTTCCCTTAAATAACCTAAATTCCGTTAGTATAAATTTTAGTAACAGAATATTCCGTTAACTATTTTTTATTTTTAACTTACTCATTAATTTATATAAGAATGGTCTTAGGTTTGAACCCCATCACAATTAGAGTTGGAATAATTGTTAAACATATACTAAGAGTATGTTAAAATGTATTAATATATATATAATATAAAATTTAATATAAACTTTGGTCAAATAATTAGTCCGACAAAATACATAACATTCAAAGTTTAGCATCAAAGATTATAAATCAAGAACTTTAAAAATCATTTGATTTTTATGCATTTAAAAAAAAAACAAATTTAGGTTTAGTGTTTTTTTTTCTTTCGTTTAATTAATCTTCTTTTGATTATTTAGATAAGAACAAAACTTAATATTTCAATTATATTTTTGCATTATTGGTATGATTTAGGTCGTTATGGTATTAATATTTTTTGTATGTATTTTTATAATGGTACAATTGTACATTACTTTACAAATATTATTTTTTTTATCAGACAAAATTATTCTTACTTAGACATGCGCGACCTAAGTACAAAGTTGTTCATCATAAATACAATTACACATGGACTCTAAAACGGTAGGACCATTTTCCAAAGAATTGACAATGTTGACATCCTACGGGCTCCAATTGAACAAGTTTACAAATAAAAATTTTATCAATGCATGAAAACTTCAAAAGAAATTTTAAGTTAATTTTTACTACATCATTATAACAATATCTATTGTAACTATATATTTTGAATTATTTATTATCATCCTCTATTGACAGTAATTGTAACAATTGTCATTGACAAACTCTCAAAACAATTTGTCTCAACAACGAATGTATATTAAAAAAAAAAATCAATTATTTCATTATTGTTGATGAAAAGTATGTACGTCAATTTATTACTCTTATTAAATTAAATAAATTAGTAGCTACAACAAAAAATAATACATATATATTTAATTAATTTAAAATTAGATGTCTATAATGCTTTATTTAAAAAATTATTCATTATAAAATGTAAAAGAGATATAATTTCATTATTTATATTATCTTTATTTTCTATAATTCAAATATTCATTTCCTTCAAATTTTTTAATTTATTATATTACTATATTGTCCATTGTCTTCTTTTTACATTATATTGTAATTAAATATCAAAGTTATAATACAAAATATGTTTATATATATATATATATATATATATATATATATATATATATATATATATATATATATATATATATATATTTACCAAGTATTTTATACAAATATAATAAATATTAATATTTTGTTCAATACTTTCACATGATAACCTTCGACAGACATCTCACAACGCATGAAACATCTAGAGGAAAAACTACAACTACCAAATATCAATAGGTGCTTGTAAGATAAAGAGTTAACAGTATAACTAAGATCTCATCATATACACAACAATGCAAATCTAAAGCTTCCTACACCATAATCTCATTGCACAACCAATCCATCTATGCTATACCACCAGTAATCCAATTGCACATGACGGACTACCAATAAAAAAAAAAAAAAAAGAGGACATGTACTGAATATGAAGACAATGACAATGACAATGCTAACTAACAGAGAATTAAGAAAAATTAGAGAAACTTAAACCAAAAGTATTTATTTAGACTATCGATTTTAGACTAGCGTTATTACAAAGTTGCAAATATTTATTTTACTGACGATATAATCAATCTCTCATATATTATCTTGCATTTATATACTTTAAATTACCGATTTAAATAAACAAATTCAACATTTAATTTATTTACCTATACATGAACATCTCCGATATAATATTGAATTATATTGATATACTTTAAAATACTTATTTACAAATAATCATTGGACATTATACTATTCGCGCAAAGCACATAAAAGAACTAGTGTGTGTGTGTATATATATATATATATATATATATATATATATATATATATATATATATATATATATATATATATATATATATATATATATATATATAGAATCGCACTCACATGTGAATGCTTCTCCTAGGCGCGAAATAGGAATGAATTCTGTCCGTCCACGTGTCCAGATCTTGTTGGATCCGTTGGTAGTAAAACAAATAATAATCTAAAAAATAAGATTATTATTTTCTGGAAAAGAAGGGAAGGAAAGATGGAGAATTTGGCTAGTGTTTGGTGTAGGATTTTTAGCAAGAGTCAAGCGATCACTCTTTCCTTAAAACCTTATTTGCCACCTCCCAAAAGTGCTAGGAGCGTTGTGGCCTAGGCTTCCCAGGATAAAACTTGCTGTGATTCAATGTTTGAGCACCCAAACAAGGAATCCGGCGAACAAAGCAAGGTTATGAACACAGTATGACTAAGAAAGGAGTAGAAACAAAGAGTTTTGAGGCAAAAGATGATACTTTCTTGTTGTGTGTTAATCTCTACTGCCCAACTCCTTATATAGGGTGGGAGATTAAATAGCTTTTAATAAGCACTTAAGGACACCCCTCCACCCCCCCTGTAACAACAACCATTAACATGAGTTTCAATTCAAAAATTAAAATTGAAATTAATTTCAAAGAATTAATTCTGTAACAGCAGAATTGAACACCCAACGATCACAACAGGACATGTTTGTACTGGCAAGGGAGAACTTTCGGCCAAAGCAGTTTTGGCCAGTAGGCCGAAACCGTTGGCCGAAACATTAATTTCGGCCATGAATGTTATTTCTCGTCCAAGGTGAAACCATTTTGTTGGTCTCGGTAGAGTTATAGCGAGAGTCTAGAGGGGGGGGGGGGGTGAATAGACTCTTTTCGTGTTTTGCCGAAAAACAACCTTTCGGTGTTTTGGCGCAGCGGAAATGTTAAGTTCGTTTACTTGCTTTGCACTGTTTGTCGTTGTTAGAGAAACTTTCGTGAGAGATGATATGATGCAGGAAATAAATAAAGCAAATAAAGAAATAAGGAGACGAAAGATTTTATAGTGGTTCGGCCAACTTTGCCTACCCCATTCTTCTTCCACAACTTATGAAAGGTTTGCACTATCACTCGTTAGTACAAATACACAATAAGCTTCCTTGATCACTAAGCCGGACAGCTTCCTGCAGGTTTTTCAACTCCACGAGTTTACTCCGCCTCTATCAACTTCTTCTTCAGAGTTGAGATTGGTAGAAAATGAATTATGATTTCTCCAACGTGGTGAAGTCTTGACTGATGAAGGATGGTTGCTTCGTACAAGCTGCAAGACTTCTTCAAGGTGTAAGATGAGGATCAATGGACTTTTTCAAATATCTTAACACCTTAACACTGGTTCGCAAAAGCTTAATGAGAACTTAGAAGTTTTAAGAGCTTTTGCTTGGAGGATAGATCGAGTGAAAAGAACCAGCACCTTCTCAGTTGATGAAGGTGGGTTTATATAGGTGAGGAAAATTTCATCCGTTGGAGGGAGATGAAATTTTCAAACCTAATATCCAGTGGGTAAGGACCTGGAGCTTCCCGCATTAAATGCTCCATTAATGGGTTTTGTACCTTGTAGCCGTTGATGGCATGGATAGCCTTAGAGTTTTGTCTTTTAGCTTTAGAGTAGTACAACATCATTTAATGCTCCTTGGTATGCGTGTCCCATAAGTTGAGGTCCTTTTTGTTCCTAGGATGTTGTCAAATCAGACAGTGAACACATTCTTCTTGTTATTGAAAACGAAGAATGTCTTGAGGGATTATCATAAATAAGACTGTCTTCTCGTGGTAGATGACAACTCCTGATCAACTTTCGTTGTGGACGCTTCATGCTTCGTGTCTTGAACCTTCTTTCATCTTGATAGCCCTAACACCTAAGCATAATTCGTTCTCATGTGTTTGACTAGCTTAACATGAGTTACAGTGTGAGTTATAGCAACTCTCGTCTTGAACGAAAGCAGCGATTAGAAAATAGTAAAGGTTAGGGGTCTACATTCTAGGTTACATTGGTATCATCAAAATCCTATTACAAATGTTCCTAACACATTTCACCAAAATGTTTCGTCCCACCAAAGGAACACTATTAATATTGTTTTTAAACAATGTTGGTGGGGCCATGGTGAAACCATTTCACCAGAAAGAAACAAACATTGATATTGTTTAACAATATTGTTTCGGCCAAGCTGAAACCACGGAACATTGTTGTTTCGTTTGTGTGGCTGAATTGGAATCGATCTCATTTTGAAATTTGATTTGCACCCTTTCCTATGCATGAGAGAGAGCCTCTATGTTATACAATTCAATAAGCCTAAAAAGAGCTCTTGTATAATAGTGAGGCAAATCCTCTTCCCAAACCAATGTGAGACAAAAGCTCAATTTTTCCCTTCATTTTCCAACTCAAATGGGTCTACTTTGAGAATCAATATCTCATTCATCCATTATCCGTTTTGAGCGTACAATATATCAACCTCTTCGTCTCACTACGAAGAACCCGAATCCACTTTGATCCGACCCAAATCGAAAGTGGACCCCACTGATAATTGTACCACAAAATAGCCACTTAACATGCCATTTTAAGCTATTTTTTTTCCAACAACCCCCCACATGAATAAAAATTTGATTTTCAGGGTATTTTGAAATCGGAAACAACTGTGTTCAAACGGTCGATCCCTGCATAGGATATGTAGGGAGTCACTATACCCTTTGAACCTTCCCTTGTGATGACATGTTTACTCTACTGGCTGTACGGTAGAACACGATGTCTTTGAATCGACTGCCGTTTGTGTAGACGATGACATATCTCGCACAGGAACCTCCCAACCATGCTCTTATTCTCACGAGTGTGCCCGTTTTGGTCGTGGGTCACCGTTCCTGGTTCTGCGAGAGTTTCTAAAGAATTGTGCCCAACAATTCTCCTTTGAAGCGACCCTCACTTCTCTCTTACATAGGTGATTCTTTCTCGAGTATCCCGCATACTCAAGAATCATTAAAGCATCAACATGCTAGCCTCGTGCGGGAGTCACTGTTTTAACGAGGAGTGGTAGGGAGTCCGCGACCCCCACAGTGACGCACTCCGTTCCATAATTTAGTTGTCCCATTGAACCTAGGTGCCAGCTAGGTTGGGTATCCACTATAGAACTTTTTAGTCCAAGGGTATTAGACCCATTCCTCGTGTCAACTTCTCCACAACTTCTTTGCCTAACCCTTTGGTCAGCGGATCCGCTATATTGTCTTTTGACTTTACGTAGCCAATCGAGACAACACCAGTTGTGAGCAGTTGTCTAATAGTATTATGTCTCTGACGCATATATCTAGATTTACCATTATACATATGACTCTGTACTCTTCCAATTGTGGCTTGACTATCGCAATGCACACATATTGGAGGTACTGGTCTTTCCCAATTAGGAATATCCTCTAGAAAATGGCGTAGCCATTCAGCCTCTTCACAACCTTTGTCCAAGGCTATCGGCTCAGATTCCATCGCGGATCTAGCTATCACAGTTTGCTTAGAGGATTTCCATGCACCGGCTAGTGTAAACACGTAGCCACTCGTGGACTTAGAGTCCTTAATATCAGATATCTAGTTCGCGTTGCTATACCCTTCAAGTTCAGCGGGATAACTAATGTAGTGCAGTCCAAGGTCACGAGTATACCTCAAGTATCTCATAACATTTACTATTGCCTTCCAGTG